>NC_142074.1:24650000-25017500 GCF_059756535.1 Pantherophis guttatus
CATTCCCTCCCCACTCCAGGGGAAGGATACTGCAAAATCCCCATTCCCACCCCACTCTGGGGCCAGCCAGAGGTGATATTTGCCGGTTCTCCGAACTGCTCAAAATTTCCACTACCGGTTCTCCAGAACCTGTCAGAACCTGCTGGATTTTACCCCTGTTTTAAAGTTCAGCATCTCAGCCAGGGGTGGTATTAAGCCGGTTCGGACTGGTTCGGGCCAACTGGTAGTGGAGATCACCCACCCATCCGCCCTGGCACTAAGCCACATTTGCCACATTTTTGAGGCTGGGTGCATGCATGAAAGGCACGTGCGCAGCTCCCCCGGGTTGGTTCCTTTTTCTGCTAACAGAGGGCTAGTGAAACAAACTAAAAAGAAAACAAAAGGAGAAATGTTTCCCATTTCACATTTGAGCATGCAGGAAGGGACAGGAAAGGAGAAAGGGAAAAAGGAAAGAAAAGGAAGGAAAGATAGGAGGAGAGCAAGGAAGGGGAAAGAAAGAAAGAGGGGAAGGAAGAAGAAAGGGGAAGGGAGGGAGGAGGGAGGGAAGGAAGGAAGGAAGGAAGGAAGGAAGGAAGGAAGGAAGGAAGGAAGGAAGGAAGGAAGGAATAGACTTAAATACTGTTTCACAGTGCTTTCCAACCCTCTCTAAGCAGTTTACAGAGTCAGCCTATTGCTGACCACGCCAAGCCCACCAAGAGAGAGAGATGGAAGGTCAGAAGGAAGGAAGGATAGAGAAAGAGAAGGAAGGAAGGAAGGAAGGAAAGAGAAAGAGTGGAAGGACAGAAGGAAGGGAGGTTAGAGAAAGAGATGGAAGGACAGAAGGAAGGAAGAGAGGAAGGAAGGAAGGAAGGAAAGATAGAGAAAGAGATGGAAGGACAGAAGGAAGGGAGGGAGGGAGGGATGGAGGAAGGGAGGAAGGGAGGAAGGGAGGAAGGAAGGAAGGAAGGAAGGAAGGAAGGAAGGAAGGAAGGAAGGAAGGAAGGAAAGAAGGAAGGAAGGAAGGATGGAAGGAAGGGAGATTACAATGAGAGTGAGGGAGGGTCTGAGGGAAGTCCTGCCTTAGCATTTGGCCACCACAGGTGCCGATATGAGCGACGTTGAGCTGACCATGCCCACCCCAGCCACACCTAACACACACACACACACACACAAGGTCAAACACAACCCTGATTGGGCCCTCAATGAAGTCGAGTTTGACACCCCTGCCTTAGGAGATCAGAAAAGGGAGAGAGCTAGACATCTTGAGAAATGCACCCTAGGTAAACAGCCTTGCGCCCTCCCAGGCTCCGAATTAACGGATCGATCAATTAAACACGTACTATTGGCTTGGCGCGAGAACCCTCCCGATGCCAGCCGGTCTTGCTTTTGGCTTCGGCTCACACACACCCCGGCCCCCCCAGCCATTAAAGCCCAAGGGGTGAAACCTGAACTGCCTGGGAGTGAAGCCACCCTGCGTAAGAGATCGTGGGAGCAGAGTTGTCACAGCGAAGAGAGTTCAGCAATCCATTATGGGCCCCGGCCAAGCCGCTGATGCATGTCTCGGAGCAGCCTTTTCAATATTGCATGAAGGGAAAATCAGCCAAGCACACGGAATTAAAAAGCTGGTTTCCTGAGGGGTGGGGAGGGGGTTTGCCATCAGGCAGGCAGGCAGCTCTTCACCCCCAATGCCTAGGGCAGCTTCTGGGCCTCCTCTGAAAGGCTGACGACTGGAAGGTGCGGAGAAGGACGACATCCTCTCCTGGGTATTTTGGGGGGCATCTGCATATCTCGCAACTCCCTGTGCATCAGTGGTGGGTTTCAAAAAAAAAATCACTATCGGTTCTGTGGTTGTGGCTTGGTGAGCGTGGCTTGGTGGGCGTGGCAGGGGAAGGATATTATAAAATCTCCATTCCCACCCCACTCCTGGGGGAAGGATATTGCAAAATCTCCATTCTCACACCATTTCCTTTTGATCAACTGGGACTCGGGAGGCAGAGAATAGATGGGGGTGGGGGCCAGTCAGAGGTGGTATTTACCGGTTCTCCGAACTACTCAAAATTTCCGCTGCTGGTTCTCCGGAATTGGTCAGAACCTACTGAAATCCGGCCAGCCCGGAGATGAATAGTTGTCTGCCACATCTATTCATCTCCACCTCCTGCCTTTTATCCCCAGAGTTAGAATGGGGCTTTGCTAGTAGCAGTGGCTCTTCCGTCCCAAGGACCGGCCCATAGATTTCCACTGCTCTCCTCTCCTCTGCCTTCTGTGCATCTGCGTGTCAGGCACTGGACCCAACTATTCCTCCTCTTCCTCATCAGCCACCTCCAGACCTGGGGGCTGTTGACTCTCCAGCTGAGGGCTGACGGACTGCCCAGGCTCTGCCTCTCCCTCTCTCTCTCTCTCCTCTCTCTCTCTCTTTTCTCTCCCTCCCTCTCTCTCTCTCTCTCCTCTCTCTGTCTTTCCTCTTCTCTCTCTTTCCTCTCTCTCCCTCTCTCCCTCCTTTCCTCCTTCCCTCTCCCTCTCTCCCCTCTCTCTCCCTCCCTCCTCTCTCTCCCCTCTCCTCTCCCCTCTTCTCTCTCTCTCTCTCTCTCTCTCTCTCTCTCTCTCTCTCTCTCTCTCCCTCTTCCCCCTCGGAGCTCTCAGGTTGCCTTGATTCTGGCCCTGACTCCCAGGCCTCCTCCTCCTCCTCTGATTCGGCTGCTGGAGGGGCTGGCGGCCAAGAGACCACAACACCGATTCTCAAGGTCCTGAAATTTTGATCACATGGCAGTGGGGATGCTGCAACAGTCATAAGTGTGAGGACCAGTTGCAAGTCATTTTTCCAGTGTTGTTGTAACTCTGAAATGCCATAAGCTGAGGACTACCTGTATGATGATCTCCTAAGGTCCTGGTCTCAAGGACCTTCTCCTTCAAAGTCAGAGAGCTCTGACTTAAAAATAGCCTTTGCGTTCTTCAAATGTTGTGACTTTGGGAAGTGGAGAGAAGAAGGATAGCCAAGAAGACAATCTGAGACACAGTCCTCCATGACCTGGAGAGAATCTAGTGAAGAGAAGGACCAGGGGAGACAGGATAGCCATCTTCCAATATTTGAGGGGCTGCCACAGAGAGGAGAGGGTCAAGCTATTTTCCAAGGCACCCAAAGGCCAGACAACAAATAATGGATGGAAGCTGACCAAGGAGAGATTCAACCTGGAAATAAGGAGAAATTTTCTGACAGTGAGAACCATCAACCCATGGAACAGAAGTTGCCTTTGGAAGTTGTGGGAGCTTCATCCCTGGAAGCTTTCAAGAAGAGATTGCACTGCCATCTCTCAGAAATGGTGTAGGTTCTCCTGCTTGGGCAGGGGGTTGGACTAGATGACCTACAAGGTCCCTTCCAACTCTGTTAATCTGTAATGATTTAGAGCGGCCAATGGTTGAGCAAAGATCAATAATTTCCCTCCCATCCTTGCAAAAACAAATCTTTTTTTTTTTCCTTTCCCAAAGCTGCGAGAGGAAGACTGAAGAGGTCCACAAATGTTTTTGTCTTCCTTCCACTCTCTCCTGCTAACACCTCCAGGCACTGATTTCAGAGAGAACAAGAAGAAACAAAACATCTAAGATCCGGATGACTTACCAAATCACAGCAAGCGTGCATTTTCCTTCTTTGAACTCCCGTGTGAGCTTTTCCTCCTTCGGTACAAAAGAGCGGCAGTCCGGATCACTTAAATAAATGATTAGGTCAAAATTGTGCAGGTGGGTCGGATTTATTATGATTGTGGTTCATCGCACAGCCAGCCAGATGTTTAGACGGGACTTGGCGTTTTAATCCACCTCTCGAGTCATTCCCAAGGACCTGGGAGTAGGCAGTTGCTATTGTTCAATAATATTAAAGGTATTGTACTGATAAAGGAGAATACTTGTAAAGGTATCATTGCAGGATGTAAGCTGTTCCAAGTAAAGCTGCCTTTTGCAATTGACCGGTGGGGATTTTGTCAATGCCGACGGCGTTGAAGTGGTTCTCCAGAGGTTTGGGGATTGCACCCAAGGCACCTATTACTATTAATATTACACTTGCTTTCTTTGGCCACAGTTGTTCTACTTAGTAGACTTCTGCATCCCAACAGATGGAATCTGATCTTAGAGAGCACCAAGGACCACCTCCTCCTCCTCCTCCTTCACCTCCTCTTCCTCTTCCAGTTGTGAGTGCTCCATTTTTAAAAAGAAACTGGACAGCCATTTGTCTAGAACAGTGGTTCTCAACCTGTGGGTCGGGACCCCTTTGGGGGTCGAACGACCCTTTCACAGGGGTCGCCTAAGACCATCGGAAAACACATATTTTCAATGGTTTTAGGAATAATTTTATGGTTGGGGGTCACCACAACATGACGAACTGTATTAAAGGGTCGCGGCATTAGGAAGGTTGAGAACCACTGGTCTAGAATGATATAGGGCAGTGATGGTGAAACCTTTCAGCACTGAGTGCCAAAAAGGGAGCGTGCGTGGACACGCCCGGCACCAAGTGCCAAAAAGGGAGCCCTTTGTACACGCTCATCAGGGCCGTGAACAGGAAGAGGAGCTGCCCAGGAGGCATGCGCGTGCCGTAAAGGTACTTCCTGTTTCCGGTGCACGCACGCGCGCCAGCCAGGAAGTCTTCCGGTTACTGCCGTGCATGTGCACATGCCAATCAGCTGGCCGGCGCGCATGCTCACGCCAAAAAACAGAAGACCACTTATTACGGTTTCTGTCACTGCCGCACGCACAAAGGCCAGCTGATCATCATGTGCTCATGCGCACCAGGAACCCGGAAGAGGAACGGGCGACGCCGTGCGTGCTAGTCGACATGGCTCCGTGTGCCACTTCGGGCATGTGTGCCCTAGGGTCGCCATCATGGATATAGGGTCTCCCATTTGAGTAGGGAGACCTCCAAGGTCCCTTCCAACTCTGATCAGGGGTCCTCAAACTTTTTAAACAGGGGGCTGATTCACAGTCCCTTAGACTGTTGGGCGGGGCCAGACTGGGTGGGCAGGCGTGGCTAGGCGGTCATGTGACTGGATGGGCATGGCTAGGCGGTCATTTATTTATTTATTTATTTTATTTATTTATCAAATTTCTATACCGCCCTACTCCCGGAGGACTCAGAGCGCTGAACAGCCAAGATAAAATACAGATAATACAAACATTAAAACACGCCCATCCGGTCATGTGACTGGGTGGGCGTGGCTAGGCGGCCATGTGGCTGGATGGGCGTGGCTAGGTGGTCATGTGACTGGGTGGGCGTGGCCAGTTTAACAGTCCATCTTTTTTTGCCTTTCTCCTTCCTAAACTCCTATTTAAATTGCTTTCGAAGACTTTTAGTTTAAAGCAGTACTTTACAAGCCCAGAGCTGCTTTTCAAGGCTGCACCGGCGAGACCACCACTCAGCTGGCCCTCAGCTGGCCTTCCCGATGGCTCGCTGGAAGATAAGGCCCACGGCAAGGGGCGGGGCTTAATCACACCACTCCGCGGGCCGGATACTTTGCATTGGCGGGCCGTATCCGGCCTGCGGGCTGTAGTTTGAGGATGCCTGTTCTATGTTCCCTGTTCTAATCTACTATGTAGCCTGGACAACCGTTCTGAGGCCACATCTGAACTGTGCTGGCATTCCTTTCCCACAAAATCCTTTCCCTTCCCAAAAGGCTTTTTCACAGACTGGCAGGTTTGTTTTGCGAGGAGCCAAAACTTCAGGCCAACTGACAAGTCGAAAAAGCACGTTTGGCCATCTTAGAAGGATTTGGGCCACGCCGTCGGAGTCCTCCTCCACCCTTTCAGGAGCAAAGCAAGTCTTCTTTGCAAGTGAGGTGCACCCCGTAGACTTGAGGGATAATTGCTTTTTTTTTTTCCCCTTCCTTTTCGGCTCCAACAGGAACCTCATTAGCTGTCCCCTCACCTCACCTCTCCATGACCCCCTCCACAAGGCGCCTGGAGGAGAAGCTGCCAGAAATGTGTCAGTCTAAAATAGGCTGTAGAAAACCGCGTTTCCTCTTGGTAGGTGTCAAAAGTGAAGTCCAATTAGAACCTCAGATATCCACTTGCAGATGGAGGAAAGCAGCAGATGGCTATCGGGGGGGGCCTCCTAATAGGAGGGAGGGGAGGGGAAAAATCCATTTGCTTTCCCTCCGTCGCAATTAAATATTTTGTCTGTTTGATCAGACATTCGAAGAAAGACGGAGCGACGGAGCTGGCCGAGGAGACAGAAACAGTCTGCAGTCTTCTGGCACGGTTTCCACGGATAGGGAACTGCGGGCGGATGGCAGAGCAATGCTGAGCTCTGCCTTGTCGTGGTTTACGAGATTAATGATGATTAGAGGTGGGAAACCTGATTTGTCTTACATTTTTCTTTGGGGGTCCTTTTGAGAAGGGGAAGGAGAGAAGGAGAGGGAGGAAGAAAAGGATAGCTAGAAATCAGGGACCGTGAAGATAGGGAAACATGAGTTGTGGCCTGACAGCAGCCAGCGGAGATGGTAGCAGATTCGGACAGTGAGGAGGTTGGGGAGGAACATGGGCCAGTCCTGGAGTCTGGGGAGGGCTCTGATGAGGGTTCTGCGTCGGAGGCAGAGAGGGGGCCAGGGCCGTATGCCAGTTATCAGCTGCCTTTGGAGTCAGACATCAGTGAGGCAGACGAATAGCTGGAGCCTATTCCCAGTGTGCGCATACACAGAGTTGCCAGATGAAGGGAACAGTTAAAGAACAAGGGTCAACTTGGAAGTAAAGCCACAGGTGAACGATGAACGGCCCCTCCTAGAGGGAATAAAAGAGGAGCGACAGGGGAGTGGAGTTTGCAGGAGACAATTAGTTTACTTAATTGGTTCATGACTCTCCGAGACTCTTTGCCAAGTTTTGAAGATATCGGCCTGGCAGCTCTCCAAGCCAGATAAGGTCTGTGGCTGTAAATTCTCCCTTGAAAGACTTTGCTGAAGGCAAATGAGAGGAATTCACTGTTCGTTTAAAAGAAGGGGTTTTGTCGGGACCAGGATTCTGCTTCGTGCTTCTTGGGGAAGCCTAGGTCAGAGCAACATGGGGCGTGGGATACCAAGTGTTCTGAATGTGGGGAAAACATGGTGGCATGGGAAATCAAGCCCCATGAACATGCAAAAACCATGGAAGATCAATGACGCTACCTATCTACAACACAATCCTTTCAGCAGTTCCAAGAAGGTTCCACAGCCATTTGCACTATTCAGTATTGCATCCTGATAAACCTGCAAGTGGCCTCAGCAACTCTCAGAGAGAGCGCTAATGACCAGAGGACTGTAAGGAAGGGGACGGGGTGGCTCAGTGGCTAAGACGCTGAGCTTGTCGATCGAAAGGTCGGCAGTTCAGCTATTCGAATCCCTAGTGACACATAATGGGGTGAGCTCCTGTTCCTTGTCCCAGCTTCTGCCAACCTAGCAGTTCGAAAGCACGTAAAAAAGGCAAGTAGAAAAATAGGGACCACCTTTGGTGGGAAGGGAACAGCGTTCCGTGAGCCTTTGGTGTTGAGTCATGCTGGCCACATGACCACGGAGACGTCTTCGGACAGTGCTGGCTCTTCGGCTTTGAAACGGAGATGAGCACCATCCCCTAGAGTCAGGAATGACTAGCACATATGTGCGAGGGGAACCTCTACCTTTATTATTTGTATGAATAACTCAAGGTGATGAACATACTAATACGTCTTCCTCCTCCTATTTTGCCCCAACAACATGTGAGATGAGATGGGATAAGACATGTCATCGAGTTGGTTTTCATGCTAAGGCTGCTCTAGAACTCACGGTCTCCTGATTTCCAGGCCAGCACCTTCACCATAGATTATTTCTTCCTGTTCCTCTCCCAAAGCTTTGTAATTATTGATTGCTAGAAGACTATTCACGGTAATTAGACGCTAGGCTCGAGTTTCGGTTTTATCCATTTATAACAGCCAAGGCCAGTTCTACTACATGGAAAAATGATTTTTTTTTTTTCATTCAAAGCTGGGCTGAAATGCATTTAGAGGTAGGATGTACTAACATGTCAAGAAATGTAATTTAGCAGATAGATATATTCAGAACGTTTTAGCAGCTCTTTGTTACACGACATCCTAATCAGATTTACCCTTCATACATCTGTAAAATTGGCACACTCAACCAAGCAGTAGTCATCTTTTGCTCAACTGTAGAATTATCTAGGTTTTTAATGAGTCTCTGGAGAGTTTCAACAATGTCTTTGGCTGCCAAGTTATGTGCAGCTGAACACCGCAATGGAAAACACACACACACAAAGGAGAAAGATCTGAAATCTTTCCAGAATGTACCTTCCTTAAATCTATGTTCTTTCCTCCAGCCTACTGGTCCTAGTGGGACAAGAATCGTGGTCTTCTAAGATGGTGCCAGCCAAATGCATTTTATAGAACGGTTGCTTTAACCGACACCATTTTCTCCAAAGAATAGAATGTTAGTTGTATGTATGGTAACTAACATCTTAACTTTCTGTGTTTCTATGCAATGTTTAAATTTAGATCAGCTTATTTCTTATATACTCTGATTGACCCCAAGGAGAGAGAAAGAGAGAGATGGAGAGAGGAAGAGGGAGAGAGAGAGGGAGGGAGGGAGGGAGGGAGGGAGGGAGGGAGGGAAGGAAGGAAGGAAGGAAGGAAGGAAGGAAGGAAGGAAGGAAGGAAGGAAGGAAGGAAGGAAGGAAGGAAGGAAGGAAAGAAAAGAAAAGAAAAAGGAGAGAGAAACAGAGAGAGAAAGAGAAAGAGAGATAAAAGAGAAGGAAAAGAGAAGGAAAGAAAGGAAAGAAAGAAAGAAAAAAGAAAGAAAACAGAGAAAACAGAGACAGAGAGAGAGACAGAAAGAAAAGAGAGAAAAGAGAGAGAAAGAAAGAAAGGAGAGAAAGAAAGAAAAGAAAGAAAGAAAACAGAGAAAACAGAGACAGAGAGAGAGAGACAGAGAGACAGAAAGAGAGAAAGAGAGAGATTTGATGGCACATAATCAGTTTGTACGTCCATCCATCCATCCATCCATCCATCCATCCATCCATGTATTGTATCAGCCCCTAACATGAGACAAATCAACAACCAGGGATGAAATGTCAGTTGTGTTTGAGGAATGTCGATGTTCCCAGCCCTAACAGGAGTTGACTGAACATTGTCATTGCGATGCGTGTGTCCACGTGTCTGTATTTATTTCACTCTCCTTCATTCAGATTACATTCCATCTTTGACATTTAAAATGTATTGACATTCTTCCAACTCAATCTGAGAACAGAATGTGAGGAGACACTTAATGGGTACATCATGACATTGCGAATTTTTTAAAAGATCAAATGTCTGTCTTTCCCTTTTCCCCTCCCCTCATCCTCATTCTCATTCATTTTCATTTTATTTACTTGATCCCATTTCTGGGGCTCAAAATGGAGCTGTAAAAATAACAGATCTTCAGATCATCAAGTACCTGTTTTAAAAATCAGGTGAGGCAACGCACAACCTCCACCTTATAGATTAGCGGTTAAATAGAAATGTGTACACAACTGGACATGCAAAAATCAGCTAGAGAGGGTTGGTACTGAGGACTTAGCCGTAGAAGTCCCTTCGGTGACTGGATCCCTAAACCCAGCTAACTCATAGTTGTGAGAGAAAAAAAATTGAGTGTGAGGTAGGACTGTTGAGCTGCTGAACGAAAGGCAGGAGATCACTCTACCAAACAAAGGAAGGTTCTAGATTTAGGCAAGAAAAACAAAATGCACAGGTACAGTATAGGTGGTACCTTGCTCAATAGCAATAACTGTGAGAGAGATCTTAGAGTCCTAGTGGACAATCACTTACATATGGGCCAGCCGTGTGCTGCAGCTGCCAAAAAAGCCAACACAGTTCTGGGCTGCACAAACAGAGGGATAGAATCACATGAAGTGTTAATCCCACTTTATAATGCCTTGGTAAGGCCACACTTGGAATACAGCATTCTGTTTTGGGTGTCATAATGTAAAAAAGATGTTGAGACTCTAGAAAAAGGAGTCGTCCTTTTTGCTTTAGCTGCTCTTGCCTTCTGGCAGCTCTGTACATGCGTGCACTAGGAATAGGCTCCTCCTGTTCCTCTGCCTCTCTGCTGTCCAACTCTGGAGGCTCCGGAGTCCACGCATCACTCCCAGATGGCCCTGGCCCCATCTCTGTCTCCGACACAGAGCCTTCGTCCAGGTCTTCCCCAGACTCCAGGACTGGCCCATGGTCCTCCCCAGCCTCCTCATTTTCCGACTCCACTGCTAGCTCCACGGGCTGCTGGCAAACCACAACAGTAGCTATTGTCTTCTTCATAAGCAAGCAACCTCATTTTGCCATCTCTGCCACCTCTGTCCTCTTCACCCAGCTTTCCTTCCATGGTGAGTTTTTCAGTCTTTCCTTCTTTCGTGCATGCAACACTGCAGTGACCATGTGCCAAAACAATCTCCCATAAGCCTTTTCAAGTTCTGCATGAGTCCCTCAAGAAAAGTTCTGGCTTCTGTCGAGGTTGACTTTTGAATTGTCAGAACAAATGGACAAAATCTGTCTCTGGAAAGAAAGGCCCACGTAGACGTGTCTATGTAAGGACAGAGAAGGATGAAGATAGCAACAGTTTTCCTTATCTGGAAGGGACAGATGAGAAGAGAGAGAAGAAGCATCTAACGGAGGTCCTAGATTTGCCAGGGGCTGCTTCAAGAGGTTATCAGAAAGGCGAGCAATCCAATTTTGGGGGCCTGTAACTATTTATGTGCTCCACACTATCAGAAAATAAGTTAACCTCTGCAAATTCAAAACCATCTTTTTTTCACTTGTCGGTCCATTCGTCTTGGGAATGACAGGGGCATTTTTAGCATTTTTGGAAAAGGGAGGGAGGAAAGCTTAAAGCTTTTATTTAAAAGAAAAATAGTTGGTTGGTTGATTTGATTCCTTGTTGATTCCAGCAACAAGAACCAGCTTGTTTCTCACTTAATGGCGTAACTTAGAAAGGAGTTCTCTGAAATTTCAATTAGCTCCATCAGCATGCAGAAGAATTCAGGCATAAAACAAACCTTAAATCTCACTCTACCAAATCAAATAATCTAGGAAGGTTTGATTGTTTCTTTTTTTTTAAGGATAGGTTTTCTTTTCTCTCAGCTCAAAATATCTCTGTAATTACCATGTTGTGGTTTTATCTGACACATATTCTGTACGGCCATAAAAGGAAACATGGCTGCATTTCCCATTGATCCAAAAAGTAGATAAATGGAAGCTAGAGAGGGTAAAAAGGGGGGGAAAGGGAAGAATGGAAAAAAGAAATAGAAGGAAAAAACTTGTAGAGAGGACTCACAAAGAGCCAAAAGCAAAGAAAATATAGAAAATAAAACTTGGGTCATGTCATTGGCACACAATAGATAGAAGTCTTAGGTTGACTTCCTTTGTCATTTTGTTCATTCATTATCGTTATTAACTGTCCTAATTAAGTCTATCAAAAGACAGGTGGATCAGCCTTTTAAGAAGACATTATCTGTCTTTCCTCTTTGGAAAATAAGTATTGCCAAGAAATATTGATTATTATTTTTTCTGAACACAGTCCCACGTAAGGATGGAAGCCAGCCATGTAGGCAGAAAAGTCCAGCTAGATTGTAAAGTTGTAGTTGTAGGAAAGGGTGTAAACCCAGCTGTTGTATTTATACTCAAGGCTTATTCCATGCCCTTATAGTTTCCCAACGAATCCGGGTTGGTGGGGGAGAAGAAAGTCATTTAAAACTCATTCTGACGTTGTATTAGACACCAAATCAGTTAGTTCATAAGAGTGTTGTAGATTGAGAATCCTACAGAAGATAGAAGACCAAAATGACAAAAAGTGTGGCTGTGGAACTAAGACAAATAGGATCCATTTTCGTTGGGCACAGGCAACAGCCCATCCAGGGGATAGGATGGCATTGGTCTTCTAGATGGCATTCCATTCGGATGGCGTTGGTCTTCTAGAAACCATCACTTCTGTTTTGCAGAGCTGGGAAGATCTAGATTCAAATCCATGGAATTCGTTGCATTCATAGTCTTTCTACTCAACACAACTCAACTCACAGGGTGGTTGTTTGAGGGAGTTAGATTGAGGAGAAAACATCTTTTCCAAAATAGGCCATGCGACACCTGGAACATACAAAGATAAAGAAGCAGGGTGTGTGTGTGAGTAAGTGAGTGAGTGAGAGAGAGAGGGGGGGATGAAGAGAGAGAGAGAGAGAGAGATGGAGATAGATAGATAGATAGATAGATAGATAGATAGATAGATAGATAGATAGATAGATAGATAGATAGATAGATAGATATAGTGTGTGTGAGAGAGAGAGAGATGGAGAGAGAGAGAGAGAGAGATGATAAACAGAGAGAGAAATGAGAGAGAGAAAGAGAGACAGAGAGAGACAGAGACAGAGAGACAGAGACAGAGAGTGATCAAGTAAAGGTTGGGGTTATCCTGAATTAATTATGTATCAAATAGAATGGAAACATGGTAACCTGTGCCCACTTTTTAATATTGCTGAAAGATGCTTTATCTAAAAGGAGACTGGCTGTGTCTATTATTATTGCATTTTATGTTTTTTCATCTAATGCTCATTAGCTCAGAGAAAAAAAAGGAAAGTTATCAAAAAAAGAGAGAGAGAGGCCATTTTAATGAAGGAAGGCGAAACATTAGGCGACTCCATCTCTTTATCTCAAGACAAGCCTATTGTAGCTTTGTATTAGACATAATTGAGTTTTAAATGAGATTCCGGAACCTTTAATAGGATATTCTGAATGTTCTTTTTATATTACAGAAGTTCTGAACGTTTGCATTATTAAGCACCAGTCTGCCATGTGTTAAAATTCACAGAAACAGTTCAACCATCTCGTCCCATCTCTTTTTGCAAAATCCACCACTTTTCTTTAATATTCCATGTAGGACAGTCCCCCGGGCTCAGATGTGCTAATCTAAAATAATAAGATAGAAGGTAATAAATAAATAGAATTTTGCCCACAATAGAATCATAGCTTTTTTTTTTCTCTTGACTTCAAGTCAATGAAGAAATGGCAGCTGGAAAAGGAGGGAAAAAACCCTTTGGGAATATTTATTCACCTGAATATAATGAAATGTTCTATGTAATCTGAAGAAGAACATTGCTAAATTAGATGAAGCATCCATGGAGACCAACCAAAGAACTCCACATAAAAAAAAAACCCTCACAAACACAAATTCTAAAAGTTGGAAGCAGCAGTTCTCTTCCTTGGTGTTGTGGAGCTGGCAGCAGTCGGACAGTGAGGAGGCTGGAGAGAGGAAGTTGCATAACATTCTCAGAGACTCTTCCCATCCTGTTTACAATCTTTTCGGACTGTTACCTTCTGGCAGAAGATACAGAACAATTAAAACTCGGACCACACGTTTTCTGAATAGTTTTTATCCCAGAGCTATAATTGCACTCAACAATGAACTAAAGGGCCACCATCGGTGAGCTGTTGGACAGCATTACTTGGTCTGTTGTGTGAATGTTTGGGTGGTTTACGGGTGGGGAATTTGTGGTGGGTGGGGATTGTCTGGGGATTGTTATGTGTGTTGGACCTGGTCTTTGGGTGTTAAGTGAATTTCATTGTATGGGTACACAGTGTATACACGTACAATGACAATAAAGTTATTGTTATTGTTATTACAATGAGATTTGTGGATCTTGCGGAGACATGCAGTTCAGCAGGCCATAGGTTGCTCATTTATAATCTAGATCAGGGGGTGTCCAACCTTGACAACTCTAAGACCTGTGGGCCACAACTCCCAGAATTCTGGGAGCTGAAGTCCACAAGTCTTAAAACCTGTGAAGGTTGGACATCCCTGGTCTACATCAACGTTCTGCTTCCTTTCCTGATTGAACCAACACTTCTTAGAAGCTCACAAGCAAGTACTGAAGGCTAACCTTTCTCAGCTAACCCTGTCAAGCTGATGTTCCATCAAGTAGAGGCTGAGTTCAGAAGTCCCGTTTTCAGAAGAAGAGTTACTGAGGTCCTGGAATGCTCGGTGGACCAAAAATCAGAACTCTCGCTCTCAGGAGCAAAAGCTCAGGAGATAGCACACCGTTCTAGGGCTAGTTCCACCTGAGGGCCTTGCAACATCAAGAGATGAGGTATAGTTTGACTGAGCATCCTTCTGAGCACCCTGATTATTTTAATTGTGAATAGGGTTATAAAAGTTGTCTTACAGCTGCCAGCCCAAATCCTCCTCCTGTCTGGAAGCTTAACTTGCACGGAAGGCTCCTGAGCTAGTTCGGACCTCTTGCTAATCCTACGGGAAAGTTTAACGCCCAATGCAGTCTTTCTGTTATGCAACTCTTTGGCAAAAGTTAGTTATGCTCATGGAAAACTTGGGCTTCAGCAACCAGAGGCGGGATTCACATTCTGTTACAATTAGTTCCCCCAGCACCAGAAATGTGAGAGTGTGCGCCATCTGCGCATGTGTGCAGCATCACAAAACATGGCAATTCATGCACGCGCCCTCCACGCCTGTGTACGATGTCAAACAACATGGCAATTCGCTCGTGCGCACCATCCACACATGCATGTGGCATCAAAAACACAGCGATATAGAATGGGATTGCGCCAGGTCTCAAGTGATGAAGCTCCCACAACTTCCAAAGACAACTTCTGTTCCATGGGTTGATTGTTCTCACTGTCAGAAAGTTCCTCCTTATTTCCAGGTTGAATCTCTCCTTGGTCAGTTTCCATCCATTGTTCCTCGTCTGGCCTTCAGGTGTTTTGGAAAAGAGCTTGACGTTGGCCAACACTGATCCATTTTGAAAGACAGCTCAACAACTCACCAGACCCTTGTGGCAACCAACTGCAGAACCTTCTCCAAAAGCATAGACTTTTGCCTACTGCACTCAAATGTCATGTAGAGCATGAAGATCATGGGACTCCACGTAGACAGATAACAAGTGAGACAGAATCAGAACGTTGTTATGCCTGTGGCCACCCAATTTTCAATGAGATACAAATGTTATCTCCATGGTAATTATATCTCGGCTGCCCCCACAAATTCCATCTCTATCTTGCAATGGGTTTGCCCACACATTTCGCTCAAAATAGATTCTCTTCTCATCGGGTCGGGGATTTGTGCTAATTTCATGTTATTAGCATTCGGCTTCCTGTGGACCACCTTAGGATCTGCCTGTGGTTTCAGAAGCAGACCAAGGCAAGTATCACAAAGGAAGCTAAATACCATCACCATTTTAAAAAAGCTATCTTTTCCAGTGAATTATATCCCAGTGATATCTTTTCCAGAAGCTTTGCTCCAAGTTCTCATCCCCTAACTTGGTGCCCTCCTGGAGAACCTCAATCAGTTCTCATTCAGTTGGTTCAGTGTCAAACAGATTTAAGAGATCAACAGAGTTGGGAGGGACCTTGTAGGTCATCTAGTCCAACCCCCCGCCCAAGCAGGAGACCCTACAACATTTCTGACAAATGGCAATCCAATCTCTTCTTGAAAGTCTCAAGTGATGAAGCTCCCATAATTTCCGAAGGCAACTTCTGTTCCATGGGTTGATTGTTCTCACTGTCAGAAAATTTCTCCTTATTTCTAGGTTGAATCTCTCCTTGTTCAGTTTCCATCCGTTATTCCTTGTCTGGCCTTCAGGTGCTTTGGAAAATAGCTTGACCCCCTTCCTCCTCTCTCTGGCAGCCCCTCAAATATTGGAAGATGTCCTCATGTCTCCCCTGGTCCTTCTCTTCTCTAGACTAGCCATGCCCAGTTCCTGCAACCGTTCTTCATATGTTTTAGTCTCCAGTCCCCTAATCATCCTGGTTGCTCTCCTCTGCACTTTTTCTAGAGTCTCCACATCTTTTTTACATCGTGGTGACCAAAACTGGATGCAGTACTCTACGTGTGGTCTTACTAGGGCTTTATAGGTATTTGTACCTCACTTGATCTTGATTGTATCCCTCTCTTAATGTAATTTAGGATTGCACTGGCTTTTTTGGCTGCCGCTGCACACGGCTGGCTCATATTTAGCTGGTTGACCATTAAGACGCTAAGATCCTTCTCACAGTCACTGCTATTAAGCCTGGTTTCACCCAGTTTATATGTGTAATAAGTTTTTCCTACCTAAGTGTAGGACTTTACTTTTCTCTCCACTGAATTTCATTTTCTTAAATAGGGCTCAGTATTCAAGTCCGTCAAGATCCATCTGGATCTTGAGCCTATTTTCTAGGGTGCTTGGCTATTCCTGCCAGCTTAGTATCATCTGCAAATTTGTCCCTCAACTTTAGCAATTTTAATATGGGTGGACTTCAAGTCTCAGAGTTGAAGTCTACCCATCTTAAAGGTTGCTGAGGTTGAGAAACGCTGGGTTTTATGCGGGGGGGAAAGGGGGGCTTTAGAAATCCTCTCAAAGTTAAACAAAACATTTGTGGAAGTGCTCGTGAGCAGAGCATGGATTTTTAATATTTATTTAGTGGAAAGAAAGGCCAAAACGTATGCACGTAAAAGCAGTTCTGTATATATGTGTTTAAGGTAAACGTAATTTTGTTATCCTTTTAGACAAATATAAACATTGGCAGCTGAAGAGCTTGTTAGTAGCGTTAAAACAATTTGGAAAAAGCTTTAATAAAATATAAACTCAAAGACAGAGTCAGGAGGAAAAAATACACACAAAAAATAAGAGAATTTCTCTGCTTTTCTCCAATATAAAAATAAAGTGTCATGTTCATCGAGATAATTACAATTCCATTTTTAAACATCAAGCTAAACCAAGAGCATATGGAATCACATCGACCGATCTTGCTTCTCTCAGGGTTCCAAGCAACGAAAGAAAACTCCGAGGCTTGAGTTTCCTCAAAGTTATATTTTATTAGAGATGTCATATTGGCACATCTGGGAAAACCCGAATCTGAAAGTTTCCAGGTTTTTCCCACCCAAAAGAAAGTCCAAGTCCCTGCCCAACACCCACATGTCCATCACATGGTCCAATCAAAGCACCGTCCAACTAGAGATGCCTCCCAGTTCCAGTCGTCCAGGTGCAGGGCAAGATGTCCTTGACTCTCTGAGAAAGGAATGTTATTATGACTACATATCACCCCTGCTCCATACAATCCCCCCTCCCAGTTTCCCACAGTAGTAAATGTGGCAGATCTGAAGGCCCAATGCAAAAGATGGCTTCCAGACCTGACAGCTTCTCTGCCAATAAACTGAGATTTCGCATTTCCTGAAGCCAAGCGCTGGACTCTGATAGACACCCATCCTTCCAGGAATATCAACCAGGAGACAGATCCTGCATTCCAAAGTTCCTCATAAATACATAAATTTCATGGAAGCAGCTGAACAACACTTTAACATATTTAAACTGTAACTTTGCCATGTCAAACCATATCACGAATAGCAATAGCAAAAGACTTATATTACCAGTTCGAAGTTCTTTACAATCCTGACTAAGCGGTTTAGAGAGTCAGCCATTCAGAATCAAACTTCTGGCAATGGGCAGAGTTAGCCTGCAATGTTGCATTCTAACCACTGTGCCACCAGGAAGGAGAATGAGAAAAGGAATAAGAGGGAAGGAAGGAAGGAAGGAAGGAAGGAAGGAAGGAAGGAAGGAAGGAAGGAAGGAAGGAAGGAAGGAAGGAAGGAAGGAATAGACTTAAATACCATTTTATACTGTTTTCCAATCCTCTCTAAGTGGTTTACAGAGCCAGCCTATTGCCCTCAACAATCTGGGTCCTCGTTTTACTGACCTCGGAAGGATGGAAGGCTGAGTCAACCTTGAGCCGGTGAGAATCGAACTGCTGGCAGTGGGCAAAGTTTGCCTGCAATACTGCCTTCTAACCACTGTGCCACCATGGCTCTTTATAATACCTAACCAAGCGGAACAACTGATGAATGTACCATCATCTGTCTAACATATCTTCAGTTTTTATTTTATTTCCAATGAAGGAAGATCATTGGCCAATCTTTGGAAACATCCTAGGAGATCACCAATAAATCTGAAAAAGATGTCCTTCTTCCATTTAACATTCCATAAATAATAAGAACTACATTTCCAAAACTTTTAAAGCTCCTAGAATTTCAGAAGCTATCCAAGCATTTGGACCAAACCAAGTACACAAGAAATATTTGATATATTGCCATCCTGCTGATGGGTGAAGTATCTTCACTCCACGATCTTTTCAACATCTTCAAAATATCATTATTAATGCACTGATTAATAGTCACTCTGTTCTATCCATCTTTCCCGCAAGAAAGTTTTTCCTACAATATCAAAGGTCCAAATATAAAATCTACAGCCATCTTGAAGGAAATTTGGGGTCCTCCTGAATTCTCCCACAGACTGCTATCTCACTTCACTGTATCTTCTAGCACTGATGATGTTACCTAGTTGGGTAATAAAAAGTCTGCAGAAAAAACAACAAGTTCAGAGAGCACCAAGGACCCCATAGTACAATCCAGAGCTACAGATATTCTCTTCATTTGGCACTGGATCTCATCTCATTGCGTTGTCTTTTACTTTGGATGACGCTCATGTTTGATACGTTCAATTGACTAATCAATAAAGCATATTGTACCATATCATAGACTGCTATCACTACTCTAGGGAACTGATACAGATTTTTTCTCTCTCCCTTGTCCTTGTAGACGTTCAGCGAAATCAATTTTTTTTTCTCTCCACAGGACTGGTTAGAGCTTTAGAAGACTGTGCCAAGCATTGGAAAAGATCCAAGAGAGCTGGAGACCACTGAATAAAGTCTAATCTCCAGGAAAACCATTTATCAATTTATTCCACAAAAACATTGCTGAAGTCAGATTCCATGCCACCTAATAATATCTGGGTGTAATACTCTGTAATGCCCCAATGGCAACAACCCATCAATCAGAATAGTGATGGAAGGGACCTTGGAGGTCTTCTAGTCCAACCTCCTGCCTAGGCAGGAAACCCTACACCACTTCAGACAAATGGCTGTCCAACATCTTCTTAGAAACCTCCAGTGTTGGAGCATTCACAACTTCTGGAGGCAAGTTCTTCCATGGATTAATTGTTCTCATTGTCAGGAAATTTCTCCTTAGTTCTAGGTTGCTTCTCCCCTTGATTAGTTTCTACCCATTGCTTCTTGTTCTGCCTTCAGGTGCTTTGGAGAATAGGTTGACTCCCTCTTCTTTGTGGCAGCCCCTGAGATATTGGAACACTGCAATCATGTCTCCCCTGGTCCTTCTTTTCATCAAACTAGACATACCCAGTTCCTGCAA
This sequence comes from Pantherophis guttatus, assembly GCF_059756535.1. Classification (NCBI taxonomy): domain Eukaryota; kingdom Metazoa; phylum Chordata; class Lepidosauria; order Squamata; family Colubridae; genus Pantherophis; species Pantherophis guttatus. The sequence goes on from NC_142074.1 coordinate 24,669,179, forward strand.
CTGTTCTTTATATGCTTTGGAGTAAAGGTTGACCTCTCTTCTCCATGACAGCTCCTCAAGTAACAGAATAACAGAGTTGGAAGGGATCTTGGAGGTCTTCTAGTCCAGCCCCCTGCTAAAGCAGGAGCCCCTACACCATTTCAGACAAATGGCTGTCCAATATCTTCTTAAAAACCTCCAGTGTTGGAGCATTCACAACTTCTGGAGGCAAGTCGTTCTACTGATTCATTGTTCTCACTGTTAGGAAATTCCTCCTTAATTCCAGGTTGCTTCTCTCCTTGATTAGTTTCCATCCATTGTTTCTTGTCTTGCCTTTTTATCCTTTGGAAAATAAGTTGACCCCCTCTTCTTTATGGCCACTCCTCAAATACTGGAATATTGGTCATTTGCATTCTTTTAGAGAATCGTTGAGGCCACTCAAAAGAATGCAAATGACCAGCTGTCTGCAAGGAATATAAATCCTTCCGTTCCCCACCGTCCAGTCAGAGCTGAAGAAGCTTCTTGGATGAGAAGCGAAATGTCTTCAAAAGAAAAAACAAGAAAGTCCAGTTGCCTCTTGAAAAAGCACCTCTGGGTTGAATGAGAATCTCCGTAGACGTGTTGATTTATCCTGCCCTCCATTGATTAAGCTTCAAATGATTAATCGACTAATTTGAACCTCTGGAAAAGTTTCAATCATCCAGACATGACGGTTTTATTGAGAGTCCAAAGCAACAGGGAGAAATGTAGACGTCAAAGGGCCATTATTTTATCAAAAGCTTGGAAATGTTTACATTTTCCAGTTGTTTTTATAGGATGCGGAGTCCAATAAACATCAGAGCCAACAGCGAGAATTACCAGAGGTCTCTAATTTTCTTGTCTTTTATTGGAGAGTGATTACAGCATCAATATTAGCCAACTTTCTGACGGTTCCCTTAATTTATAAACCACCTCTGGTCCAAAAACCCAGAAATGACTTTTCTTTTCTCTCTGGCTCTCTATCTCTCTCTCTCTCACTCACTCACTCTCTTTCTCTCTCTCTCTTTCTCTCTCTCTCTTTCTCTCACTCTCTCTCTCTCACTCACTCTCTTTCTCTCACTCTCTCTTTCTCACTCTCTCTCTCACTCTCTCTCTTTCTCTCACTCTTTCTCTCACTCTCTTTCTCACACAGTCTCTTTCTCTCTCTATTTCTTTTTCTCTCTTCTTTCTCTTTTTTCTCTCACTCTTTCTCTCACTCTCACTCTCTCTCACACTCACTCTCTTTTTCTCTCTCTTTCTCTCATTCTCTCTTTCTCTCTCTCTCTTTCTCTCTCTCTCTTTCTCTCACTCTCTCTTTCTCACTCTCTCTCTCACTCTCTCTCTTTCTCTCACTCTTTCTCTCACTCACTTTCTCACACACTCTCTTTCTCTCTCTATTTCTTTTTCTCTCTTCTTTCTCTTTTTTCTCTCACTCTTTCTCTCACTCTCACTCTCTCTCACACTCACTCTCTTTCTCTCTCTCTTTCTCTCATTCTCTCTTTCTCTCTCTCTTTCTCTCTTTTTCTCTTTCTCTTTCTCTTTTTCTCTCACTCTCTCACTCTCTCTCTCTCTCTCTTTCTCTTTCTCTTTCTCTCTTTCTTTCTCTTTCTCTTTGTCTCTCTCTTTCTCTCTCTCTCTTTCTCTCTCTCTCTCTCTCTCTCTCTTTCTCTCTCTCTCCCTCCCTCTCTCTCTCTCTCTCTCTCCTTCCATCATACACTCCTTTAGTCCCAATGCAACTGACACGAGAAGCATGGTCTCCAAATGGGGTGACATATGAGTAGGATCCAATTTTAGGCAATCTACCTTAGGTCATTTCCTGCCCTCACCTATTTTGCCAGATGAAAGCACTCTGGGCCACTCTGTTTAAGAGCAAACCAGGAAGTGTTGATGATGGATCAAAGCCGGGAATCAAATCATACCTTCCACGAGTATTGACTTTTATTTACAAGCTTGCAGCTGGGCGAAAATATGAGATTTCATTTCCTTTCCTTCCGTGGGCAAAAAAAAAAAAAAAAAACGGAGATAAGAGCATTGAGGCTTTCATTTCCCTTTATTATTAGATGGAAATACAACTTTGTATTTGCTGAATGGTTTCTTTTTGGGGTGGTTTTTTTTTTTTTTGAAATTGCATTTTTGGGCACTGGCAGTTAAAAGGGGGTGGGAGTGGGGGGGGGAAACCCAGCATGTTCTGCAAAGTTGATTGCATTTCATGCTCGACGATGGTGTTTTTATACCGCTTTGCTGTTGGGTTGGGTTGTTATGCCGAGCACAAACAATATAATTTATGTATTTAGGGCTAGGTCAGAAAGTAGTAGCCCCTTTTCAACCATGGCTTTGTCCCTTCATGGATATTAACATTTCCCCCTTCTTTTTTCTTTGCTCTAAATTATGTTCCCTAGCTTTAGAGATTGATGGCAGCCAGGAGGTATTAACAGAATCTTGAAAGACAGCCCAGGATTCTCTCTCTCTCTCTCTCTCCTTTCTTAGGAGAAACAGAATTCGTCTGAGTTTCTTTCTCGTCCTTCCTTCTATACCTGAATTGAGCCTTGGTGGCGCAGCAGACTAAAGTGCTGTTAAATAGCTGTTTTAATAAAATCTGTTTGTTTTTTGGAACTCTTTTGCATTTAATATCAACTACGTGGGCCTGGGTCACAACAGCGTGGCAATCCACATTTCTTAAAGCTTGCTAGCTGGGGGATTCTGGGAGGTGGAAGTCCACGGGGCTGGTTAGAGCTTTAGAAAAACCGTGCCAAGCATTGGATAAGATCCAAGAGAGCTGGAGATCACTGAATAAAGTCTGAATCTCCAGGAAAACCGTTGATCAATTTATGCCACAAAAAGATCCTCCCAACTTTGTTATTCTGTTCTGTTATTGTGTTATCTTCTCCCAGATTGTGTGTAGGGTTACAAATGCTGCCTGGATCCTCAAACTATTTCAGTAAAATTCCTAACAGGGTGGTATCCTTTCTTTTTGAAGGTTGTTTTGTTTTTTTTTCTGATCCACCTTGTTCTTCAAGAGAATACAGCACAGCTTTTAACTATTTCCCTGCAAGTGAAAGCCCAGCCTACCAAATCGGGCAAGTACAAAAATAAATCTCTCCAGATCTCACGTGGATCTTCCTACAAAAGCTGGCATCTCCTAGTCCACCCACCAATTATTTATTCCTGTGTGTGATGACAAAAATTTGCAAATCTGCCAGGGGGTTGCCCGTTCCCAGGCAGGTGAGGGCTGCGGCTTGTTTGCAGACCCATCACGCAAAGGACATATGCAAATCCAGATTGTTCCAGCTTTGAAGAGCTCCTTCTTTTCAAAGGCTGCCCGACTTTGATGTATGCTTGAATTTCTAAGATAGAAGAATGTTCCCCCTTGATTGAATTTGAGCTTTTTTTTTTTTATCTTGCTTGACATGGCAAATAATAAAAGGGAATAACTTAAGGCATTAACCCTGCAGAACCTCTGGTGGGCAACAATTTATAGGCCTGCGAGTGGACATATAAATCGAACCAATAAATAAATAGATAGATAGATAGATAGATAGATAGATAGATAGATAGATAGATAGATAGATAGATAGATAAATGTATATTTATACCTTCCGCCGGGCCCTGAAGACTTTTCTATTTCAGCAAGCCGGGCTGGGTTAAAAAATTTTAATTGGGTGAATTTTATGGGTAAGGGGTTTTAAATTGGAGAAGCCAAAGATAATTTAATTTTGTTTTAATGTATTTTAATATTTGTATTGTGTGTTTTTAATTCTGGCTGTTCACCACCCCGAGTCCTTCGGGAGAGGGGGCGGTATAAAAATTTAATAAATACTAAATACTAATACTAATACTATATCAGATTTATAGCAATGTGGAAATCACAGAAAAGGGAGGTTCCCACACCCCAGAGGTAGAAGCATCACCTCTACTAGTATTACTGCAAGCACCAGTCTGTCTCTCTCTCTCTCACACACACACACACACCCGTTGCAAAGGCATTGCAAGGAAGAAGCTGGGAACTCCCTGTTTTGGCAGCCATTAGAACAGCTGCACCAGAATCGCCAGAGCTGCCTGTCTCTGCCCTAATGGCTATGAAAGAGCAGATTTCGCACCCCAGAGGAGAAAGCTGGGAGTCCTCCCTGCTCCACTGAGTGGCATTCAGAGTGACCAGTTGGGTACCATTATAAATAAGAGCCTGTTTCTTTCCTCCCCCCCCCCCGCACTCCACCCCCATCACATGAAAAACCCGCATACAGGAGAATCTGGGAAAGCAAATACTTCTGCTCACCTGAGCTTTTGAGCAGGTGTTAAGGCATTCTTGCCAGGAGGCTGATCCAACAGGCAAAAGACAACAAGACCTCTGCGGGGTGTCGTGAGGATGGGGGTTTCCCCCTCCCCTCCTGCCTTCCCGGCTGACAATTCTAGGTAGATACATTTGGGGGAGGGGTGGAGAGAGAAAGAGAGAGAGAGAGAGACAGAAAGAGATGAATAGATGGGTGGATGGATGGAGGATGGAGGTTAGAGATAAATGGCTAAATGATAGATGGATGGATGGATGGATGGATGGATGGATGGATGGATGGATAGAGATAGATAGATGATAGATAGATGGATGGATGGATGGATGGATAGATAGATAGATAGATAGATAGATAGATAGATAGATAGATAGATAGATAGATAATGGATGGATGGATGGATGGATGGATGGATGGATGGATGGATAGATAGATAGATAGATAGATAGATAGATATGAAGGAAGGAAGGAAGGAAGGAAGTTAGGATAGATAGATAGATAGATAGATAGATAGATAGATAGATAGATAGATAGATATGAAGGAAGGAAGGAAGGAAGGAAGGAAGGAAGGAAGGAAGGAAGTTAGGATAGATAGATAGATAGATAGATAGATAGATAGATAGATAGATAGATAGATAGATAGGAAGGAAAGGAAGGAAAGGAAAGGACGGATGGATGGACAGAAGGGAGGGAGGGAGGGAGGGAGGGAGGGAGGGAGGAAGGAAGGAAGGAAGGAAGGAAGGAAGGATAGATAGATAGGGAGAGAGAGAGAGAGAGAGATGATAGCGAGGAAGGAAGGAATTAAAGGAAGGGAGGGAGGATGGATGGAAGGGAGGAAGGAAGGAAGGAAAGATAGATAGATAGATAGATAGATAGATAGATAGATAGATAGATAGATAGATAGATAATGGATAGATGGATAGAGATGAAGGAAGGAAGGAAGAACAAATTGATAGATAGATAGATAGATAGATAGATAGATAGATAGATAGATAGATAGATAGATAGATAGATAGACAGACAGACAGATCCTATTCACTCAGCGGTTCCCTCCCCTCCCCCACCCAAGGATGGACCCGTTCATTGGCATTCCGGAGAGGCCGTCTGCTTCCCTACAAACATTTGGGGGAAAACCTTGGGATGCCGGTGGAGGGGAACCTCCTCAGATACAGGCGAGTTAACTCTGTTGCCATGGCGACGGCACCCAGGGGCTGCCGGCAGCGCTGGGCTGAAGAATGGGCCAGAGCAGCGTGTGGCAGGATGCGGAGGGAGGGAGGGCCGCTGATTGTTATGCTGGAAGCAACCTCTCCTTAAGATCTCCCAGCAGACAATTTTTCTTTTCTTTTTTTCTTTTTTTCCCTTTTCTTTTCTTTCCTTTCCCCCCCCCCTTTTCCTCCCCGGCTCCATTTGTATGCCTCACCCATCATCCACAGGCTTTGCTCCGGGTAGAGGAATGAAGCAGGATGGGGGCTCGGGAGCCTTGGAGAACGTGCAGTGCATTCCCATGTTTTGGATCTCCCTTCGTTTCAGCTCTAATCCTCACCTAATATGGAAGGTGTATCCCACCTTGGCAACTCTTAAGACCTGTGGACTTCAACTCCCAGAACTCCCTAGCCAGCCACCTCATCTAATAGGGAAGGGTGATGTTCTAAACCAGGAGTGTTCCACCTTGACCAAGATCTGTGGACCAACTCCCAGAATTCCCCAGCCAGCCATCTCACCTAATATGGAAGAGTCATGCTCTAAGCCAGAGATGTCCAACCTTGACCAAGACCCATGGACTTCAACTCCCAGAATTCCCCAGCCAGTCATGGGAGCTGAAGTCCACAAGCAGCCAAGGTTGAACACCCTTGCTCTATGCCAAGGAGAGCTCATATTGAATGAGTTGCCAAAATAACAACCATTTCAGGAAGTTATTTATGAATTATTCTCTTGGTTGGGGCCAAGACCTTCTCAGTTTTGGAAAAAGCTCCCAAGACTGGCTACCAAGACTGAATCAAGTTCATATTTTGGGCATCACACCACACCGTCCCTTCAATCAATGGGGCGAAGTGACCTCTCCCTTAGTAGACCTGAACAAATCTAGTGTCTTTTCTTTCTATTTTTCTTTCTTTCTTTCTTTCTTTCTTTCTTCCTTCCTTCCTTCCTTCCTTCCTTCCTTCCTTCCTTCCTTCCTTCCTTCCTTTGTTTACATTTATGGAATACCCACTCCAGTTGTCCATAGCATCCTTTCTCATTCCATGACATCATCAAAGTAAAATTGGACTTTTTTTTTTTGTTCTATTCAAAACACTCTGGAGTGGGGAGGGAATGGGGATTTTGCAGTATCCTTCCCCTGGAGTGGGGAGGGAATGGGGATTTTGCAGTATCCTTCCCCTGGAGTGGGGAGGGAATGCAGATTTTGCAGTATCCTTCCCCCTGGAGTGGGGAGGGAATGGGGATTTTGCAACATCCTTCCCCCAGGAGTGGGGAGGGAATGGGGATTTTGCAGTATCCTTCCCCCTGTAGTGGGGAGGAATGAGGATTTTGCAGTATCCTTCCCCTGGAGTGGGGAGGAATGGGGATTTTGCAATATCCTTCCTCCAGGAGTGGGGAGGGAATGGAGATTTTGCAGTATCCTTCCCCTGCCACACCCACCAAGCCTCATCACCCCAACCAGGCCACGCCCACAGAACCGGTAGTAAAAAAAAATTGAATTTCACCACTGATCCAACGGTATTAAGGAAGCTCAAATCAGCCATTCATTTTTCCTGGATTTCAGTGAGAACAGAAGCTGGATGGTCCTCTTGGGTCTTCCTCAAACACTCATCCGAAAGCTGCATTTCCAGGGATGAGTGAGGTTGTCTAAAAGGCAAATGCCTCCGAATGATCCGCAATCAAAAGTTACTGGTGCAATCAGTGTTTGATGTGGCCTGGCGAAATCAAACAAAGCCGTGCACCCTATCTCGCTCAGTTTGCAAGGAGCAAGCAATTCAATTTTGGAAAGTGTGAAGCTATCAGATGGATGAATATGGATGAGACAGATGGCGGCGAGGACTTCGGGGAGGGAAAGGGGGGAAAAAAGGAACATCGGTTGCTGATTAGCTCCAATAAATTGGAAGAACGTTTTCCCCATGGAAATTCCAAGGCCACCAAACGCACTTTTTGTGAAGATAGCAGGAGTAACGTGGAGGGAGATGTATAGATAGTCCTCAACATATGGCCAGAGGTGGGTTTCAGCAGGTTCTGAGCAGTTCTGGAGAACCGGTAGTGGAAATTTTGAGTAGTTTGGAGAACCGGTAGTAAAAATTCTGACTGGCCCTGCCCCCCATCTATTCTCTGCCTTCTAAGTCCCAACTGATCAGGAGGAAATGGGGATTTTGCAATATCCTTCCCCTGGATTGGGGAGGGAATGGAGATTTTGCAGTATCCTTCCCCTGCCACGCCCACCAAGCCATGCCACGCCCACCAAGAACTGGTAGTAAAAAATTTTGAAACCCACCACTGCGTACGGCCACCATGGAGCCCAAAATTTCTGCTGCTAAGTGAGAGGTTTGCGGAGGGAGTCTTTGCCCCCGTTTGACGACCCTTCTGGCCGCCGTTGTTAAGCGGGATCCCTGCAGCCGTTAAGTGAGGAACAGAGTTGCAAAGTGAATCTGGCTTCCCCCGTTGACCTTCGCTTGTCAGAAAGTCGCGCAAAGAGATCACGTGACATGGCAACAGTGTCATAAGTAGGAGACAGTTGCCAAGCATCTGGATTTTGATCATGTGAGCATGGGGATGCAGTAAGGGTCGTCGATGTGAAAAATGGTTATAAGTCACTTTTACCCTATCCCTTTTTCCATAGCAGAATAGAATAGAATAGAATAGAATAGAATAGAATAGAATAGAATAGAATAGAATAGAATAGAATAGAATAGAATAGAATAGAATAGAATAGAATAGAAGGAATGGAATGGAATGGAATGGAATAAGGAATTGAAATAAGAATAGGAATAGGAATAGGAATAGAGTAGAGTAGAGTAGAGTAGAGTAGAGTAGAGTAGAGTAGAGTAGAGTAGAGTAGAGTAGAGTAGAGTAGAAGGAAAGGAATGGAATGGAATAGAATAGAATAGAATAGAAGGAATGGAATGAAATGAAATGAAAGAATAGAATAGAATAGAATAGAATGGAATGGAATGGAATGGAATGGAGCGAAGCGGAGCGGAGCAGAGCAGAGCAGAACAGAATAACTTTATTGTCTGAATGTACATTAATCAGGATATATTAAAATGAAATCTTGTTGCATACAGTCCCAAAGGGTCTCCACCTCCAATATGCCCTGCATAAACATGACTTAATTAATTAATTAATTAATTATGCATATACCCACATATATTATACCCAGATAGTGTACAAGAACAAGAGAAACCGACGCCGGTAAAAAAAAATGTATAAGGCCGCTTGTAGCATCCGGGCGAAACATGGAAATTAGGATGAGGATTTTGCTGAGGAAGGGGGGTGGGGGGTGAGGTGTTTTTTATGGGCCCCCATTCAGTTTTGCAAGGAGAAAAACCTGTGGGTCGCCGTGGGAGCAGTGATTTTTAAAAAAAAAAAAAGAAAAAGAAGAAGAACTTCAAATCTCTACCCAGCTTCTGCATGGTGTCATCAGCAAGGTTATATTCCCTTCTTCAAAGACTGAAGACGATAACCTTAGTTTGTGTCAAATGTCATTTATCTTGCTTTTGTGTCTTGGCTTTTGAAAGATATCCAGCACAAACTTTCTCTCCAGTTGCGTTTCTGTTAGCAACTGGGGGGAAAAAAACAACTCCAAATCTTGTAGCCCAGCCGGTCACGTCTAAAAGTCTGTGGTTAGCTCTCTGCCCTCTATTTTCAGAAACCTCCAAGGTTACGTCTATCTCTGCCGAAGAGAAATGCTGTGGGTTTTTTTTTTAATAATAATAATAATAAAAAAGAGTTGAAAACCGACCCCTTTTTTGTAAACAAGATCACCTTACATTTGGAGCCAATATTCCTGCCAGCAGATTTCTGTCTTGCTCATTAGCTGCCCAGATGGACTAAATTCAATTTCAGGGCTTTTTTTTTTTTTTTTAAAGCTGTACTTTCTGGAAATGTGTGTGTGTGTGTGTGTGTGTGTAGGTGTGTGAGACACAGCCTGCCTGCGTGGGTGTGTTTTTCTGTTCTTAAAAATATATCAGGATGTGGCGCTGGAAGGAAACCTGATTGCCGCACCTGCACAAATATTCCCAACTCAATAGAGCTTCTGGGGGGAAAAACATATTTCCGTAAGCAACAAACACCAGAAGAAAATCTGTTGTAGAAGAAAATCCATAATCAAACAGATTCCACATTCAGCAATAGCAACTGCGGAGCTTAAAATCGCTTCGATATGATTTTTCTAAATTTGCTCTTTCAAGGGACTGACATAAAGAAGAGTCCGGGGGGGGGGGTGTCAGCTTATTTTCCAAAGCACCGGAAAGCACAACGAGAAGCAATGGGTGGAAACTAATCAAGGAGAAAAGCAACTCTACAATTAAAGAGAAATTTCCTGACAGTGAGAAGAATTAATCGGTGGAACGATTTGCCTCCAGAAATTGTGGGCGCTTCAATTCTGGAGGTTTTAAAGAAGAGATTGGACAACCATTTATATGAAAGGTTATAGGGCAGTGGTGGGTTTCAATTTTTTTTTACTACCGGTTCTGTAGGCGTGGCTTGGTGGGCGTGGCATAACTTAGGCGTCCTCCTGGATTCACGGTTGACTTTTGAAGATCATGTTACGACCGTGACCAGGGGGGCATTTGCTCAGATTCGTCTGGTGCGCCAGTTGTGCCTCTACCTGGACCGTGATGCCCTACGCACAGTCACCCATGCGCTCATTACCTCCCGGATCGATTACTGCAATGCTCTCTACATGGGGCTGCCCTTGAAGACCACTCGGAGGCTTCAGCTGGTGCAGAATGCGGCCGCGCGGGTAGAGCCTTGGTAGTACAGGGGTTTAAGGCACCCTGTTATTAAGCTTATTAAGACCAGCTGCCTGCAATTACTGCAGGGTTCGAATCTCGCCAAGGCTCAAGGTTGACTCAGCCTTCCATCCTTTCTAAGGGAGGTGAAATGAGGACCCAGTTTGTGGGGGGCAATAAGCTGACTTTGTATAAATATACAAAAGGATGAGGGCTATTGCTTAACGCATTGTAAGCCGCCCTGAGTCTCCGGAGAAGGGTGGCATATAAATCAAAAATTAAAAAAAAAAAAAAGTAATGGGAGTGTCCCGACACTCTCATGTTACACCTCTCCTGTGGGACCTGCATTGGCTACCAGTTGCCCTCCGGGTGAGATTCAAGGTGCTGGTAATTACCTATAAAGCCCTACATGGCTTAGGCCCGGGGTATCTGGCGGACCATCTGCGGCCAGCGACAGCTCCCCATCGCCCGGTGCGTTCCCACAGGGAGGGCCTCTTTGGGGTGCCGTCGGCCAGATAATGTTGGCTGGCGACCCCTAGGGAGCGGGCCTTCTCTGTGGGCGCACCTATCTTGTGGAATCAGCTCCCCCTGGAGCTACGGGTGGCCCCTAACCTTCGCTCTTCCCGCCGTGGCCTTAAAACATGATTATTTCGCCTGGCTGGTTTGGACTGAAGGGGTTTTAAAGGGGATTTTAAGGGTCTTTTTATAATTTTATCTGGTATTTTTAACTTTGATTTTGCTTGTTTTTATTGTTGTGAGCCGCCCTGAGTCCTCTCAGAGATAGGGCGGCATACAAGCTCAAATAATAAATAAATAATAAATAAATAAATAGCTTGGTGGGTGTGGCAGGGGAAGGATACTGTAAAATCTCCATTCCCTCCCCAATCCAGGGGAAGGTTACTGCAAAAATCCCCATTTCCTCCCGATCAGCTGGGACTCTGGAGACAGAGAATAGATGGGAGCAGGCCAGTCAGAATTTTGACTACTGTATATATATATATATATGCTCTTCTTGTTAAGTATGGATTCCCCCAGTGACATATCTCATATGGTGGGATCGTACAGAATTTTTGCTCCCATATTGATAGCCTTTCAGCCCCAATTATACCATGTTATGTAATGACTTCAAATCTACACTTGTAGCTTCCAAATCCAGGAAACCAATATGAATGCAACAACAGGATGTATTTAGTTAGTTGTCAGATTTGTTGAGCTTCACAGTCACAAGTCCCTCAGCAGCCAACAAGGTACAGAAATACAGTAAAGGGGGAAACAATAAATTTTGGGTCCCCGCCTCTGTTACTAATTCTGATCGCCTCCTTTCTCGTTGAGAGAAGGTGCTGAAATAGGCCAAGATTTGGCCTATTTCTATATTATAACAGAGTTTTCAAACTCACCTTTGCAAATAGAAAGGCTTCTAGCTAAGGTCCACCCTTGATTGCATCTCCCTCTAACGTTGAGCAACCTAAATTTAGGATACTCATAATTTTGGCATGACTTTTCGAAACTAACAATGGTGGCTGTAACATATATATATCAACGACCCTTGATTGAAGACGACTCGAGCTGTCCTTTTTTTTTCTGACCTGGCAATCCTCATGCTTCACTAACCTCTAAACTATACAAATAGAAAATGTTCTGTGTTGTTTTGTCCTTGGATGGCGCCCAGAAGACTTTCAGCAGTTCACAACTGCTGTTGCCACACTATTTACTGCGTAGAGGAGAACCTGCCACTTTTCTTTGAAGTCAAAAGACTGGGAGGGTAGGTCAACTTTTAATTGAGCTCCCAGGAATCAAACACCAATTAAGGCCCTAAACACAGAAAACATCAACAGACTGAATCTGGAAGAAGTGGTGGAGCCTCCCAATTCTAGGTGACCAAATCCTGAATGTATTGAGGGTGTTTCACCTGAAGAACAGTGGGAAGGAGATATGAAAGTTGTCTTCAAGCATCATAACGACTATCCCCATGATGGCAAACTTATGGCACGGGTGCCACAGGGGGCACGTGGCGCCATATTGGTGGGCATGTGAGCTGAGCATCCGTGTGCCAGCCAGCTGATTTTCGGGCCTTCTGGGCCCACCGGAAGTTAGGAAACACACTGTTTCTGCCCTCCAGATGGCTTCCGGAGTGGTGGTGGGGAAGACCCATTTTTTGCTCTCCCCAGGCTCCAGAGTCTTTCTAGGAGCCTGGGAAGGGCAAAAACAGCCTTCCCCACCCCACTGAAGGCCAACTTCTGGTGGGACTGGAAGTCGGCCTCCGGAGGGCTTCCAGGGTGTGGGGAAGGCTGTTTTCGCCCTCCCCAGGTTCCTAGAAACCCCCTGGAGCCTGGGGAGAGTAAAAAACAGGCCTACTGGGCCCCCCGTGCCATCATGTGCCAAAAGCGGGGGGAATGTGGGTGGGTCACGCACACATGGCGGGGGGCGAGGCACATAGAATTATGGATGTGGGCACGTGCATGTGTGACCCCTCCCCCCCGTTCGCCCCCAACTTTTGGCACATGATAGCAAAAAGGTTAGCCATCACTGGACTATCCTGTAGAAGGTAGCATAGAATTGTTCTGAGTTGTTCCACAACACAAGGAACAATGGCTTTAGATTACGAAGAACTAGATTTTGGTTGTTGTTGTTGTTCAGTCACTAAATTGTGTCCGACTCTTCACAACCTCATGGACCAGAGCAACCTAGGTTCCTTGTCCTCCAATCTCTCCCAGAATTTGCTCAAGTTCACGTTCATTGTGTCAATGACGCTATCTAACCATCTCATCCTCTGCTGCCCTCTTCCCCTTTTGCCTTCCATCTTTCCCAACATCAGAGTCCTTTCCAAGGAGTCCTATCTTCTGATTAGGTGGCCAAATTATTTGAACTTCAGCTTCAGTATCTGTCCTTCCAAAGGACAGTCAAGGTTGATTTCCTTTAGGTTGGAGTTCCTTTTAGTTAGAGATCATCAAATATTTCTAAGACTACCATAATGGAACATATTGCCTCAGGAGATGGTGGGACTTCTGGAGATGTTTCAGAAAGCTGGGTGTTCATTTGGGGAGATGCCATAAGAGTGGATTTTCTCACCAGGCAGTGGAATTGGACTTGATGAACATCAAGATGCTTCCAACTCTGATATTCTAGGTTTCGGTGAAGATGGAAGTAAAATGTTAGTGGTGAGATGGACCTTTGCTAGGAAACTGATAACTGGAGTGAGTTTTTTTGATAGTTTTGCACTTACCCTGGAAAAAAATAGAGTCATGGATTGGGGACAGAAGAACCGAAAAGTTTTAGACAACAAAAACTGTTTTTCATAGAGGGTAAGATGGATGCTAACACAGCACACCGAGCTCCTTTTTATCTGTCTCTTATCCTCTGGATTCTGCTTATTCAAGACCTCCAAGGAAAAAGAGATTACCAAAACATATTACAGCACGGTGGTGCAGTCTTAGAATGATGCTTACATGAGGATTGATCTGTTTTGCTTAGATAAATAGATAAATCTTCATTTGCGTAAATTAATTTACCTATGAGGCAGCGCCTACAACATTTTTTTCAAAAAAATCATTATGGGTTGGGGAATACATTTTCCACTATCTAAACATGGCAGAGATTACAGAACAAAGTCAAGCCGCACTCAAATACATATACAAATTTAATAAAATAAATGCTGTCAGGGTTCCAAGTCATACACCCATCGCAAACAGAACTCCGAGGCAAGCAGTTTCCTCAAAGAACAAGTTTATTGGCTATATTATATTGGCACAGACTGGTGAAAACCGACTCTAAAAATTTCCACGGTTTTCACCTAATTAAAAGTAAAAAGTTTTCCCCTTTTTCTCAAACCATCAGTCACATGATCCAATCAAAGTGCTGTCCGGTTGCTTGGAAACTTCGCTCCTCCCCTCCTCAGCCACCCGTGGGAATGTCCTTGGTTCTCAGGGGAAATTATTTTGTTTCGGCTACAAAACCCCAGCTATCTCTATTCCCTCCTCCCTATCCCTCAGCATCATTGTGGCAACACTGAAGCCTCTAAGATGGCCTCAGTCAGGCTAGCTTCAGAGTTGACGTACATACGTACACACCAGTGGTGAAACGTAAAATTTGTTACTACCGATTTTGTGGGTGTGGCTTGGTGGTAGTGGAGTAATATGACTGAGTGGGCGTGGCCAACTTTTTTTTTTTTTTTTTTTACTTTTAAAACCATTTTTTCTACAACCTCTTCGGCTGAAGAGGTTGTAAAAAAAAAATGCTTTTAAAGCCTCTGACGATCCCAGATGGCTTGCCTGATCGGCAGAGGCTTTTTTTCCTTTTAAAAACATTTTTTTCTATAACCTCTTCGGCTGAAAGAAGTTAAAAGAGGCTTTTAAAAGCATTAAAAATGCTTTTAAAAGCCTCTGATGATCCCAGCTGAGCTGCGCGATCATCAGAGGGTTTTTTGTTTTTTTTTTAGTATTAGTATTTAGTATTTATTAAATTTTTATACCGCCCCCTCTCCTGAAGGACTCGGGGCGGTGAACAGCCAGAATTAAAAACACACAATACAAATATTAAAATACATTAAAACAAAATTAAATTATCTTTGGCTTCTCCAATTTAAAACCCCTTACCCATAAAATTCACCCAATAAATTTTTTTTTTCTTTTTACTTTTAAAAGCATTTTTTTGGCCAAAGAGGTTGTAGAAAAAATGCTTTTAAAATTTTTTTAAAAAGCCTCTGATGATTGCACGGTTAAACTGGGCAATGTTGGGGGGGGTGTGCAGGGATTTTTGCTACTGGTTCTCCGAACCACCTGCCTCTATCGCTACCTGATCGGGCGAACCGGTCCAAACCGGGAGCATTTCACCCCTGATACACACCCTTCTAGAAAGTTATGCAATTTGTTCTTTCCAGAAGTATTTGGGTCCTTTTTTTCCCCACACACACACACACACACAGATGGGGGTATGCAATTGGCTTGTTTAGCCATTGAAAGATCTCTAGAAAAAGCAAACACACGGATGAGCGTTTTAAACTTGTTGACATTTACAAGTCCTGATCACCAAAAAAAAAAAGAAGGGGGGGGGAAATCGCGTTTCCTTTCGTAGCAGAATTTGTCACTGCTCAAGGATGCTTTGCAGTTAAATATTGTGATGGGTGTTTAATATGCACAGCTGCCTGTTTATTCCTGCCCTAAATCACAGCTGGCTGATAGAATTTCAACTTTTCGTATTCTCTCCTTAGCTCTCGGAGGCCTGCAATTTCGGTGATTTATTTCTTCGGGAAGGGCTGTCATGCGGGGAAGGCAAAATAACTTTGTTCTCGGTGGCTCTCAAGGTTAAGGCTAGAACCACTGGGCAAAAGTTGCAGAGTGGCACATTTTGGCAACATATCAGGATCGGCTTCTGCGTGACATCAACAGCCTGGAGTGGTGCAAACTATTTTTGAAGTTGTGGAGGGAATGAGGTCCCTTATTTTCCGGAAGGGTTTAAGAAGAACTTGGAACTGTCTGCTGAAGATACTCTAGCGCAGGGGTCGGCAACCTTAAACACTCAAAGAGCCACAAAGGTCCTAACCGGAAGCCCCCCGTTCAGTTCTGGAGCTGACCGGAAGTACGTTCTCCCACCATAGAGTCCCCTTCTAGCATGGCGTCCTTTTTCCTCTGCCGACCGGAAGTCCAGTTCCCTCACCATAGAGTCTCCTCCTAGCACGGCGTCCTTTTTCCTCTACCTGTCCTAACTGAAAGCCCTATCAATTGTGGAGCCAACAGGCGACAAGGAGCCACAGCAGAGGGATGAAAGAGCCACATGTGGCTCCAGAGCCACAGGTTGCTGATCCCTGCTCTAGTGACTCCTTCCTGCTTTGAGATGAAGCTGGGATGAGAGACTCCCAAGACTCTTCCCAACTCTTCATGGCCCTGTGCATACAATTGAGTAGAGTTGGTAGGTCATGGACATGTCTGAATCCAGTGGTCAGCAAGAGAGGTTAGAAACTGTTGAGGGCTAAGCCAATGTGTCCTCCAAACCACCAAATCATCTAATAAATGAACCCGAAGCTTGAGTGTGCCCAGTTGCTAGCACAGAGATGTGTCTAGCAATAAATGTCCACTTTGAACTACAGATCTTCTGGCTTGTCTTGAGGTTGGGATGGACAAGAATAGATAAAGAACTATGCATCCCAGCCCTCCAGAAGGTTCTCTCATCTTCAGGAGTTGCAGAGAAGTTGACTCAAGTCATTCTGAATTTTCTTTACCATGATGCTGTTGCTGTTGTAAGAAGGAAGTTCTACTTGTTCCATTCACTGGTTGCTTGGAGACAACAGATGAATGTATATTAGGAGAATTAGAAGATTGCAGAGACTGGGAGTGGTCCTCTCTTGAGCTTCTATAGGGTTCCTAAAGATACCCAACCATGGGGTTTGAGCAGAGGTGGTATTCAGCAGGTTCTGACCAGTTCTGAAGAACCGGTAGCGGAAAGTTTGAGTAGTTCGGAGAACCGGTAAATACCATCTCTGCCTGGCCCCGCCCCCATCTATTCTCTGCCTCCCGAGTCCCAACTGATTGGGAGAAAATGGGGATTTTGCAGTAACCTTCCCCTGGAGTGGGGAGGGAATGGAGATTTTACAGTATCCTTCCCCTGGAGTGGGGTGGGAATGGAGATTTTACAGTATCCTTCCCCTGCCACACCCACCAAGCCATGCCCACAGAACCGGTAGTAAAAAAAATTGAATCCCACTACTGGGTTTGAGCGAGAGAAGACAGAGAGGGGGCAAATCTCTCAGTTTTCCAAGCTACACAGCTCTAGAGCATATCTCTTTGAGTCAAAAACAATAAATTTTCATTAAAAAGCAACAGGAAGAAAGACGAGCCAAAAGCAAATGACGGAGGTGTGTAGGTTAATTGGGACTAATGGAAACGAGGGTGATTAAGTATTAATCACTCTCTACTTACTGTCCACAACAGCATTAAAACCAGCCCATTCCTCCCAATTTCAGTTTCATTAGCCAAGCGTATAAACAACATTATGAGTTTTCTGTATCCTCTTCTCCAACCTGTTCTTTTTTTTTAAATAAAATAAAATAATAATAATAAGAGTGTGTGGGAGTTGAATAAGGAAGCAGATCGGATACATAAATGAAGGAAGCCTTTTTCAATACAAAACTGACATTTTTTTTGACATTTGAAAGCATTCATTATTCATACATTGTCGGAGCCAGGTTTTCCAAAACAATGTCTTTGCTGACGCTGGATCTAGGACTCCGGGAAAAAAAAAAATGAGAATTTTTGATAGGAGATGCTACACAGTTGGAGAACCGATGCATGGTTGCGTTTTATTTTCTTTAAAAAAATAAACGTTGCCTCTAAAGCAGGGGTCTGCAACCTTAAACACTCAAAGAACCATTTGGACCCATTTCCCACAGAAAAGAAAACATCGGGAGCCACAAAAACCTTCCCGTGCCTGACTATTTCTTGAGCGGCCACAAAACTAGCATATGTAGTTGAATTAAACATTCTGTTTTCTTCTGAAACTTTTCTTTTCTTGGATTTATCCATGGTTGGCCTACCGGGGGTTGAAAAGCTCAATAAATCATATGCTGGTGGGTGTCGCACATTGGCGGTTGTGATGCATATTTTGAGTGATAGGGAGCCAAAGCAGAGGGGTGAAAGGGCCACATGTGGCTCCAGAGCTGCAGGTTGCTGACCCCTGCTCTAAAGGCTATGATTAATTATGTGATAATGTTAGCATGCATCAATAGAGTTTACACAAAGGGATCTATTAAAGATCAGGGTAAGAAATTACCAGCAGAAGGAGTTCAAATGTTTCCTTCAGTTGAGCCCTGGGCAATTTATAGAAGAATGCCATTTTCTTTGCCCTCGTTTCAACCGTAGCTTCAGGTGGCCCTCCAAAAGGTTGGTGAACAAGAATTGGGAAGTCAACATCTCAAACATTTTCCAGAGCCTGCAGTAAGAGATAAAAGGATGCAACTAAGAACATGTCTCACACCCTATTGCAGGTTGACCAACTTTTTGATTGTCAGGTCTACATTTCCGTCTGCAGAGAACATACACTTTATACATCTTGAATATCAGGTAAGGATGTCTAAGAGATTCTCAGTCATCCAGGTTATAGGTGTCTCAAAGGTGCTTATTTTTTTTTTCTTTTTTCAAAAGGCAACTGGACTGGGGGTTTTTTGAAGGAAGGGGAGGGGGAGGAGGAGGAAGAAGAAGAGGAGGAGGAGGAAGAGAAAGAGGAGAAGAAGAGAAAAAGAAGAGGACGAGGACGAGGAAGAGAAAGAGGAGAAGAAGAGAAAAAGAAGAGGACGAGGACGAGGAAGAGAAAGAGGAGAAGAAGAGAAAAAGAAGAGGATGAGGACGAGGACGAGGAAGAAGAAGAAGAAGAAGAAGAAGAAGAAGAAGAAGAAGAAGAAGAAGAAGAAGAAGAAGAAGAAGGAGGAGGAGGAGGAGGAGGAGGAGGAGGAGGAGGAGGAGGAGGAGGAGGAGGAGGAGGAGGAGGAGGAGGAGGAGGAGAAAAGTTGCTTCACTTCTCATCTAAGAAGCTTGGATTCATCAACTGATGAAGCTCCTTGTGTGAGAATCGAAATCTCTTTTTCTTCCTCCTCAAAAAACAATCCAGTTGCCTTTTGAAAAAAGAAAGAAAAAAACACCTTTGAGATCAGGTAAGGATCATTGTACTAGAAAAGTTTGGTCTGGAAACACCTTTAGAAGTTCTCAAAAGATGCAGGAGAACTTTTCAAATCTGTCTCCTCCAATGGTCCATCCGGATTTGTAAGAACGGAAGACAAAACTCCATGTTCAGGATCATAGGAGGTGATCTCAAACCAACAGCATCCAACGTTCTTCTTACAAATTTTTTAAAAAGAAAGATGCAGAGTGGGGGAGAAAAAATCCAAAGCCCTTAGAAACCATTGATGGAAGTTTCCCCATCCATCACGTCGTTAAAACCTAATGAGTCTGTGACAAGCCTCAGAAGGATGCGCTGGGATATTGTAGAGGCAAGACGTGATGCATCCGGCTTTGAAAATGGTGTTTGATGCATTTCCAAACAGAATAATTTGTCTGCATCAACGTTTGATGGAAGAGGGGGGCGATCAAATCTGCCATCTCAGCATGAAATTAAGGCTACAATATATCCAAATGTTTTCTGGCTCCTTGAAAGAAGATGCCAATAAGAAGGGTGGGGAGGAATGGATAATATGAGTATTTTCTATGCTGCTTAAACTCTTAGGTAGGTCAAAAGGTCTCCGAGGTGTCCAGGACAGGTTGTCTGTTGAGCTGACAAAATGATGTCTTCTTCTTCTTCTTCTCTTTTCTTTTGACTTGCAAGTTTCCTTGTTCTTCTCCACCCACTCAGCTGGCCTTTTTTAAATATTAAAGGAGGATTTTGGTGCTTACATAAATAGCTAGAATCTTTGGATTTCAAAAACAGTTCTCGATTTAACTCTTGATACTTTGGAGCACTGATGATACCATACAGTACAAAAAATGAATTGTAATTTGACAATAATTACAATAATTTGATCCTTAACACCAATAAGACCAAGGAGCTTACAGTGGACTACAGAAGGAATAGATCAGACAACAAGCCCTTGGTTATCAATGGAGACCGAGTAGAGCAGGGGTGAAATCTACTTACCTTCCCTACCGGTTCAGAAGTGTGCGTGCTACATGCGTGGGCTCCCTCCACTTGTGCGTGCACCATCATCACATCCGCAGCAGAGGGCAGTGGTGGGTTGCCTCTGGTTCGGACCGGTTCGCAAGAACCGGTAGTAAAGTTGGCAGGAGGCTCCACCCACTGATCTGGATGTCATCATAGGTGATCTGCGCATGGGCAGAAGTTTCTGTGCATGTGTAGAAGAGTGCGTGCACGTGATGCGAATCGGTAGTAAAGGTAAGTATAACCCACCCCTGGCAGAGGGTCAAAAATGGGTTACTTCCTGGTTAAAACCAGGAAGTAACAATGTCCAGGCGGTTGGGCAGAGCCTCGTGCTGCCACTGCTACTGATTCACTGAACCACGCGCCACTGGCGCTACCGGCTCGCATGAGCCGGAAAAAAACTGGCAGGATTTCACCACTGGAGTGGAACAAGTGGCCAGTTTTAAGGTTTTGGGTGTATCAGCAGAGATTATGCTACCTGAGACTTCTCAGGAAACAACAACTGAATGAAACACTGCTGGTGGCCTTCTCCCACTGCACCATAGAGAGTATTTTTAACTCACTGCACCTGTGTTTGGTTTGCCAATTGCACAGTGGCAGATAAGGCAGCGCTCCAGAGGGTCAACGACATTGCCCAGAGCATCATTGGTTGCCCCCTCCCCTCTTTGGAAGAGCTTGATAGCTCCCGCTGCCTTAAGAAACTTCAAAATGTTCTTAAAGATCCATCTCATCCTGGATCTCACCCTTTTTTTTTGAACTATTACCATCTGGCAGACGGTACAGGACAATAAAACCAAGGACAAATAGGCTGAAAAACAGCTTCAATCCCAGAGCAGTCACTATATAGTGCAATATTATTATTATTATTAAATTATTATTATTATTATTATTATTATTATTATTATTATTATTATTATTATTAATAATAATAATAATAATAATAATTTTATTTCTATACCGCCCTTCTCCCGATGTACAGCCTAATTAAAAGCACAAAGACAAACAAAATTTAAAATTATTAAAATTATTAAATAATTGGCTCAATTATAAAACCCCCAAATTTAAAATCCCACATTTAAAACCAATTAAAATCTTTACATTGATAGCCCGGCCTGGCGGAACAACAAGGTTTTGAGGGCACAGCGAAATATACAGAAGTCGGAGATCTTATGCATTTCTGGGGGCAGTTCATTCCAAAGGGCAGGGGCTCCCACAGAGAAGGCCCTCCCCCTGGGTGTTGCCAGCCGACATAATTTGGCCGATGGCACCCTGAGGAGACCCTCTCTGTGGGAGCGGACTGGCCGGTGGGAGGCTATATTAATGCAATATCAGGGTTTTTCAATTCAATTGTATAGAATGTGAAGGATGTGTGTTTGTGTTGTATTTTTATATAGTTTTCTTATGTATTGGTGTACACTGAAGATGGCATTTAATTTCGTTGTACGAGGTGCAATGACAATAAAGTAAACGTTCTATTTTTAGATAGAGAGGTGCCCAGATTCCTGCCTATCCCCCATCTGCATTCCTTACCAGTTGTAAAACAATCCTTGCCAATGGCCAAATGTATATTCATCTTCATGTATATTCATGAATGCCTTCGATCTCTGTAATTTTATCCTGGAGAAGCATTTGGTTGACCATTCTCTGGCTGTATTTACTTTTAACAGCAGGGCATCCATGATTCACACTAGCTTGCCCGTTTTAATAAAACGGTAGATGTTACCGTTAGACGAGTTTCTCTGGCACACAGATTTAGAGTACATTTGATACTAAGATTATGTTCAAACGTTTTGTTAGTCAGGAAAGCCACGGGGGAGAAGACTGAGCTGAGCTAAACATTTCAGCTCGAAAGTGTAGGTGGAATAGACTACACTCCAAGCTAACTTGCAGCTACAGAATTTACATTTATTTATTTTATTTATATATATATATATATCAAATTTATATATAAAATGGTTTGTCGTGAATGCGACTGCTTGAGGGCTCCTGGATTCGAGCTGAAAGGTGAAAGGGAAGCAGAATGCTTCCTCCCATATTGGGATAGACCAGGTGCTTCGACAGAAAAACAATATATATATATTATTTGTTTTCTCTTTACATACAATATGTGCTGGATGAACAGCGTACTGGCTGGATCAATTCGTTTACATAGTAATACTTACTAAATTCCACGCTTGGTGGGCGTGGCAGGGGAAGGATACTGCAAAATCCCCATTCCCTCCCCACTCCTGGGGGAAGGATACTGCAAAATCTCCATTCCCACCCCACTCTGGAGCCAGCCAGAGGTGGTATTTGCCGGTTCTCCGAACTACTCAAAATTTCCGCTACCGGTTCTACAGAACCTGTCAGTACCTGCTGGATTTCAAACGTGTGGATTTTGATCACATGACGACTGTGGGGAGGCGGCAGCAGCAGTCTGCAAAAACGGTAAAAAAAAAATCACTTTTTTCCAGCGTCGTCATAACTTGGAATGGTCACTAAATGAAGTGTTGTAAGCCGAGGACTACCTGAGTACATTTATTCGTGGGGCGTTTGGAGATGGGCCACTTTTTTTTTTTTTTTTTTGCAGAAACAGCTTTCTACCCAAGGCGGTTTCAACCGAAAGACAAATACTGGGCCATTTGCTCACACAGTACAACAGGACGCTAATTAAATAAATGCATTTTCATTTGGTTTGGCAATTAATCAAAAGCGCTCTCTGCCTCTCGGCTGCTGGTTTAAGGAAAGAGGGAAGGATCTCTCATCTCTGGGGTGGGTTGCAAAAGTGGAAATTTCCATTCCCCACCCCACCCCACCCCACCCCCACCCTGAGGGAAATGGATGCTCTCCTTCAAGATGTCTTCTGCAGCTCTTCTGCGTAGGTGCTTCCAAAGTAATTTTTTCAAAAATCCGCTGCCGGATTCATAGGCATAAAAAGTTTCACGCCATAAAGCCACTTTATCAATCAGATAGTCCCCACTTCTCTCGTTCTTTTTTTTTTTTTTAATTGCCTAATCAACAGCACCTCTTATCTCGGCAGAACGAGGAGCAGAGCTACGCATACGTAGAATAAATCGGTTGCCTGAGGGAACAAAGAGTTTGCTACTTCGCGCATTATCATCACCGATGCTTTGCTTCCACGGAGAAATGAGGAAGGATTTTTTTTTTTTCTGCCTTAGGTAGCTGAATAAGAAAAAAACAGGCTTAGTTGGAGAACAATACATGTTCTTCTTCCAATACAGGGAACCAAAATAGCTTAAGTAAACCTGTAAATTTCAGGGGTGAAATGCTACTGGTTCAGACCGGTTCGGTTTGGAGAACCGGTAGCGGCGGAGATAGCGCGAGGCTTCACCCACCCGCCCAGTTGTCGTTACTTCCTGGTTTCAAACAGAAAGTAACGAACTGGTAGAGAAGGTAAGTAGATTTCACCCCTGGGCAATTTCATTTTTCAACCTGAATCTAGGGGTGAATCGAGTCTAAAGGGGGAACCCGAGTGTGTGATGATCTGGGGTGTGACACAAAGGCAATACAAGCCAGAGAACCGATATGAGTCCCTTTATTGTCACCAACTGTGCCCTCCAACGTTCCTTACAACTCTCTGGCCTTGAGAGAACTCTTCCACCAACCTGTAATAGTCTTTGACGGACAATACTTCAGTCCCGAATATTATAAGCAGAAAAATTCCAACCATAAATCCAACAAGGCAAGATAAGGTAATTAATCCAGCAGGGCAAGCAAGATAAGGAGTTCCAGCAGTGAAGTAGCACAGCAGTAAATCAAACCAGGATGCCAGCAACTCAGATAAACACCAGATGAGCTCAGTGTTTGTTCCCGACAACCGGTCCTCCCATCTGTCTCTCCTTTTAAACTCCAGCTCCAGGTGTATCTTGTGAAAGGGATCAGGGCCTTTTCCTCCCTCGTAAGCCACGTTGCTCTCTTCTCCATTCTTCCCTGCAGGCTCTACGACCAATATGGCAAACCTATGGCACGCGTGCCACAGGTGGCACACGGAGCCATATCTGTAGGCACGCGAGCATTGCCCTAGCACAGCTCCAGTGTGCATGTGCGTGCCAGCCAGCTGATTTTCGGGCCTTCTGGGCCCACTGGAAGTCGGGAAATGGGCTGTTTCTGGCCTCTGGAGGCCCTCCGGGTGGGGGGTGGCTGTTTTAGCCCTCCCCAGGCTCCAAGAAAGCCTCTGGAGCCTGGGGAGGGCGAAAAACAGCCCTACCGTGCCCACCGTGCCATTACGTGCCAAAAGCAGGGGGAGTGCTGGGGGGCTGCGTGTGCATGCACAGGGGCAGGGCACATTGAATTATAGGTGTGGGCACGCACATGCGTGACACACCCACCCACCGTGCTCTCCCCACCCCCCGCTTTTGGCACGTGACGGCAAAAAGGTTAGCCATCCCCACCCTGGGATGAGGAAGGGGTAGGCTTGGTCTTCATCAGAACCCCCTCTCCCTTGTTCTACCTCTCCCCTGCTCTCCCCAGCCTGACTTTGCTCTTCCCCAGTTTCCTCCACAGCCCACGGAGCCACTCTCTCGCTCTCTGCCAGCTGTTCCTCTTCCATCTCAGAATCAGACTCTGACAGGGGCATGACACCGAGAAACAGAGCTGAGAAGCAAGCTAGAACTTCAAACAAAAGGCTAAGAAAAAAAATGGAAGATCAAATCCTGAACTTTGGAACTCCTGGTTACTAGAAGAAGATTTCTAGGGAAAGTCAACTTGTTTTCTATGTCACTGTGGGGGTTTTTTTTTTGTATTTGCCAGCTGGGCTTGAATTCTAAGACTGACGGTAGATGCTGGGCACCTTATCTCTAAGCTACTACGCATGTCCACATTCTTCCTCACTTTCTTTCTTCTAACTTCTTTGTTCGCCTGCCAAGAGGTAAGGCAGAAACGCTGCCAAGATGTAATTAATAGCTAGTAAGATTGTTTTTTTTATTTCTTTATAATAAATAATGTTTTATTAGAATATATCCTGGCTTATTTTCTCTTAAAGTATACTTCAAGGAAAAGCCACGGTCCGTCTCTAATTAAGTGCAATTATCCCAAAAAGGGGAACAGGATTAATTGCCACCCTGACATTCTAACACTTCGTCTCCTGGGGGCTTCCAGAAAAGATGATCTCCTGTAGCGCAAAAGGCATGTCACAAACCTGGGTCAGGTGTCCACGGATCTCTAAGACCAGGGTTGGAGGCTGGTGGCCCTGTAAGTCGAGGGGTGCAGGTGGTGAGGTGGCCATGAGGAGAAGGTGGAGGTCGCGCTTTGCTGATAGACAAAATTAGGCTTAAAAACTGCACATCAGGGCATCCTGGCTCCCAGGAAGGTTGAAAGATAAATAAAGGAGAATGTTTGCCGTTTGGGGTTAAAATGAGTGGTCCTTGTACCCTCTGAGCTCAGTTGCTTTCTTGCAAACGTTTCGTGACCCAACTAGGTAACATCATCAGTGCTGGAAGAGAATGGGGTTTGTGAAGAAGGAGAATGGGAGGAGGAAGAGGACGAAGCAGGGAAGGTGACTGTGGGTTCCTTGGTTCTCTCTGAGCTCAACTTGCTGGGGGGAAAAACCACCCTCTGGGACCCTAGTTTTGATTAAATCCATTACATAGAAATTGGGGAGGGGTGAGGGAAGGTTGCCATTTTTAGCCAACTCATTCAGGGGATGCAGCAAAAGGAGAAGAAGAAACCCAATCTCTCTCTCTCTCTCTCTCTCCCTCCCTCTCTCTCTCTCTCTCTCTCCCCCTCCCTCCCCGTTAGCGATAGCTCCCCTCCCCTTGGCAACCATAAAGTTTTATCACTTGAAAAAAGACGATTCCCAGAAGGGTGTTTATGAAATCAACCTAGCATCGCTGGCTGGAAACAGCTTGGTAGGAGCTGCTGTCCAAGGTAGGGCTAAGCCTCGGAGCGCTTACGATAACATTGGATAGCAACATCAAATCAATAAGGCGGCATTAAATATTTATCCAGAAGGGCTCTCTGCTGCTCCCCTTTGCTATTTTCTGGCCTTCGAGAAAAATCATTCCCAGCGTCTTAGCATTAGCAAAAGTCGTGGCTTGATACGGCTAGGGGAGACTAATGGAATTTTCTCTCTCTAGCCTGCTCTCGTCTGCAGGCGTGCCGAGCTCAGAAAGCAGGTGCTGAACCCCCAAAATGTTTTTAAAATGAGAGAGATGTGGAGGAACTCAAAGATAGGGATGTGGTTGCTTCGAAACCCTTTAACGTTATCCAATATTTCGTTCCTTTCGGGGGCTGACCCAATACCATGATTCTGTCCGCTACGGAGTTAGAAAAAGCTGAAGATTTGTGCTAATGGCAAGGAGCTGTTTTGTATCTGCAAAATTAACCGTGCACACAGGGAAACTGACCAGCTGTCTGTTTGATTAAAAGCAGTTTTTCCTTCGACAAAATTATCCACCGGGGTGGAGCCGTGATTGGCTCCCAGAGAGCTGCCGATTCGATTAAACGGTGCCTGGCGTCTGCAAAAATCAACCCGTACGCAGGGATCCCCCATTGGCTGAAATAGCTGCCTATTTGATTAAAAGAAGACCTGGAGGCTGCAAAAATGGACCCACCTTCAATGCCTTCGAATCGGGAGAAACCCCCACTTGGCTCTACAACTTCCCTTCCTCTGAGGTGCTCAATGTTGGAAAGTTGGAATGACTCCCCACTCTTCACAGGTGGGGGAAAAAAATATGGGGATCAGGGGTGGGTTTCGCTTACCTTTGCTACTTTGGTTTTGTTGTGGCCCGTCAGCGGCCTGTGCAGATTGTAACTGATTCCAACAACAAGGAGGCTGGTGTGGTGCTGCGCCAGCAGCCTGTGCAGCTGGCACTCGAGTCGGACAGTGAGGAGGCTGGAGAAGATGTGGTGCCAGAGGCGGGGATTCAGCCAGGGCCTTCAGAACCTCCAGAAGCTCCTTTAATGAAGAGGACGAAGAGGAGGAGCCTCTTCTCGATGCACGGGTGCGCAGAGCTGCCAAAAGGCAGGAGTGGCTCCTCAGGAGGAGGTCTCCTCGAGAGTAAGGCTTGGGGCTAATTGGCCATTCCCTTAGCCTATTTAAGAAGGAACACCACTTGCAACAAGCTGTAGAGAACAACTTCAGTTCAATCTTCTTTGTGTCTGGATTCTCTGCAAAATTGCCTCTGGGCTTTCTGCCAACTCTAGGAAGACTGTGATTACCTTATCTTAGAATTCTGGTAGGCTGTTAAGACAATTTTATTAACAGCCTTTGGTTGATAAAGACTAAGTTATTTGAGTAATATAAGCTTTGTATTGAGTTTGTGTGTGCTGCGTTCTTTGGGGTCCATAGCTGGGGCAGAACAGCTTTGCTTGTGCCCGCGCCCCATCTACGCCTGTACAGAAGCATATTTGATGACATCCGGGTGGGAGGGCGGAGCCTCCTGCCACCGCTGCTACCGGTTTTCCCGAACCAGAGCGAACCGTTAGCAACCCACCACTGATGGGGATCCCAGTGGAAGAAGAACTTGGAAATTGTAGACTTTGGGGAAACATGCAAACTTTGCATTTCGTGGTGCAAAGTCAAGTTTAAGATTAATTTTCCAGGTACTAATAATTGTTTGTCATAGCAGCTATTTTCAGCCAATTAATATCCGCTGGGACTTGACTTGACGCTTAATCAGAGGGTTAGCTGCTCTCCCACAGCTGTACTGCCCTTTCCAACTTAGATAGTTTATTTTTAGCATCCAGAAACAGAGGAAGTGTGATGCAGGCCTTCTTAAATCTATGAGTGGAAACAAGGCCTACGTGATGTTTTGAGGGTGGGGGGATGTTGGCTCTTTGGCACCGACCAATTGGTCATGATTATTGACCAGATAAGCCAACAAGGTTGCATAAACAGAGGAATAGCATCAAGATCACAAGAAGTACCGCTTTATTAGACCACACTTGGAATATTGTGTCCAGTTCTGCTCCCCACGATACAAAAGAGACGGTGTAGGCCCTAGAAGGAGTGCAGAGAAGAGGAACAAAAATGAAGTTTGGGGTCTGGAGACTAAACCATAAGATGAACTGCCAATGGATTGGGTTATGCTGCCCTTGCCGGAATTTAAAAATATAGAATGACGTTCAATAATACAAATAATAATAAAAGTTCTCCTTAAAGAAAGCCAGCAAACCAGCCTGGGCAAGCAAAATTATTTCCGTTCCTGGGATTCTTGCCTACCACTGAGACATGTATAAATTGCATTCTTGAGATGGAAAATGAAGGTTCCTAAGGTGACATTAAAACAAAGAAAAAGACTCAAAATAATTAGCAGTTAAAATCAAACAGCTATAGAGATGCTGAGGTGGAGAGAGAGAAAGAGCAGAGAGAGGGGAACAGAGAGAGGGAGAGAGAGGAGAGGGAGGAACAGAGAGAGGGAGAGAGAAAGAGAGAGACAGGGAGAGAGAGGAGAGAGAGGGAGGAGAGAGGAGAGGGAAGGGAGAAAGAGGAGAGGGAGGAACAGAGAGAGGGAGAGAGAAGGAGAGAGACAGGGAGAGAGAGGAGAGAGAGGGAGGAGAGAGGAGAGGGAAGGGAGAAAGAGGAGAGGGAGGAACAGAGAGAGGGAGAGAGAAGGAGAGAGACAGGGAGAGAGAGGAGAAAGAGCGAGGAACAGAGAGAGAGAGGGACGAGAGGGAGAGATGAGAGAGAGGGGGACAGAAAGAGGGAGAGAAGGAGAGAGAGAGGGAGAGAGAGAGGAACAGAGAGGGGGGAAAAGAGAAGAGAGAGGGGGAGAGAGGGGGAGAGAGGGAGAGAGGAGGAGAGGGAGGGGGCACAAAAAGAGAGAGGTTCATTTCCTAAAAACTCCAATTTCTGGAAGCCATCATCTTCTTCCTCGAACAGATCAGAGAATTTTTTCTAGGCATGTGAAATGATGAAGGCCTTAATTAAAAACTCCAACTAACGTCTGTCCAGATGAATGGTGGATTTAAAAATAGGCCGGACTGCCCAGAAGCCTTTTTTTTTTTATAGCATCCATCAGCAGCGACGGATATTCTAGATACATAATATTTCAAGTTCCATTCATTAGATGCCAAATACATTAGCCTATGATTCAGGAATGACTTCCTTTTAGAAAAGTCCATATTCAGCAGACTGACCTGGTCTTTCGTTCAGCTACAGGTACCCACAGAGCAAAAAGCTGAACAAGAATAAATTAATTGCAAGAACTATGATGGATCCGATCTTGATAAAGAGAAAGGAAGGCATGCATTCACCTGGACTTTTTCAGGTGTGTTCGGTTTTCTTTTGCATTGATAATTTTACAACACTAAGATGCTAACTACCAGTTCGACTGAATCGGTAGCTTTTTTGACTACTGGTTCACCCAAACCGGTAGTTTTTATCACTACCGATTCGCCCGAACTGGTAGTTTTTATCACTACTCGAACTGTAGTTTTTATCACTACCGATTCGCCCGAACCGGTAGTTTTTATCACTACCTGAACCGGTAGTTTTTATCACTACCGATTCCCCCGAACCGGTAGTTTTTATCACTACCAATTCACCTGAACCAGTAGTTTTATCACTACCGATTCGCCCAAACCAGTAGTTTTTATCACTACCTGAACCGGTAGTTTTTATCACTACAGATTCGCCTGAACCGGTAGTTTTTATCACTACAGATTCGCCTGAACTGGTAGTTTTTATCACTACCAATTCGCCCAAACTGGTAGTTTTATCACTACCGATTCGCCCAAACCGGTAGTTTTTATCACTACCTGAACCGGTAGTTTTTATCACTACCAATTCGCCCGAACCGGAGCGAACTGGTAGCATTTCACCCCTGGGCACAGGACAGGGTATAAATCTATCTCTCTCACCCATGTGCTCTTTTTTGCCCAGGTCCCAAAAAACCCATGTGGTCCTGTCCACCATTAAACCATCTTTCCAAGCAGTCTCCATGTTACCAGTATCTTTCTCCCCACTTGGAACTGAACCCAGATGGACATTTCTCGCAACACTTCTTTGCGTGCTCTTTTACAAACTCTTTTCCAGGTGTGTTCAGTTTGGCTTTGCATGGATAATTTTACAACACCAAGGTGGCTAACACCGAGCTCATCAAACCCGCTGAAGAAGAATGGATATTAGGGTTGGGGAAAAGATGGAGCTTAGAAAGGCATGTTGTGTAAGCCTTGCAGAACTAGAGAGAAAGAATGGAGTGGATCATGGAGAACAAGCTTGCACACTGTTTACTTAGATATCATCCCTACTAAGCGCAGAATGATTCACACCCATGTGGGTGGGAAACACAAACTGCAATTTGGCAAGGCCCGACTGCAGATAATCATGAAGAAATACTTCCCACTGGGATTCTTGGAGCTAACTCCCTACGTGAGCTTGTGACGAGGAGAAGCAGCTGTGTTCCCCAGAAGCCGACGTCCATCTGAAAAAAGAAAGAAAAAGGAACTGTAAAACTGTCATCTGTCTCGAATAAGCCAACCGAACGTCGGCAAAGCAACGTACAATCTTTGGAGTGGCCAAGAAGTCCTTTGTCAAAAAGGAAAGCCAGAATTCTACAAGGACACTAAATGGAGTTGGGAAGCAGCCGTTGGGGTTTATCCCCGGTCAACAGCATGTGGGGTTTTGGAGTAGTGTAGGCTACATAAAAGGGATGTGGTGGCTCAGTGGCTAAGGCGCTGAGCTTGTTGATCGAAAGGTCGGCAGTTCAGCAGCTCGAATCTCTAGTGCTGCCACATAACAGGATGAGCTCCCGTTACTTGTCCCAGCTTCTGCCAACCTAGCAGTTTGAAAGCAGGTAAAAAATGCAAGTAGAAAAATAGGGACCACCTTTGGTGGGAAGGGAACAGCGTTCCGTGCGCCTTTGGCGTTGAGTCATGCCGGCCACATGACCACGGAGATGTCTTCGGACATCACTGGCTCTTCGGCTTTGTGGGCTTTTCAGGCTCAGTCGCTAATAGACTGGCCCAGGCCTTAATGGCCGATTGACAAAGGTGGGGGTGCTGAGTTTCTCATTTCCTTTTAGGGGAAATATTCTGCCCTTTTAATATTTCCTAAAATATGTCATTTTCCTAGGAGAGGGGTGAGTGCTAACTTCCTACAATGCAGGGGTGAAATCCAGCAGGTTCTGACAGGTTCTGGAGAACCGGTAGCGGAAATTTTGAGTAGTTCCGAGAACCGGCAAATACCACCTCTGGCTGGCCCCAGAGTTGGGTGGGAATGGAGATTTTGCAGTATCCTTCCCCTGCCACGCCCACCAAGGCACACCATGCCCACCAAGGCATGCCCACAGAACCGGTAGTAAAAAAAAAAATTGGATTTCACCACTGCTACAATGGCTATCAGGATAATCTTCCCTTCCGTGGCCTCTTGAGTCCTTCTTATACCTTTCTAGATTTGTGGCCATCGTCGTCCCTCTTAGCGACACGAATATGTAAAGTCAATTCTGCATGGCACAAGCTACGGAGCTCTCATTCGGCCTTCTTGAAACACCCTCCCGTGGCTTCACCGCAGGACTCTCTCTCTAATTACTTTGCGACTTTATACACCTCTATTATGAGCCTCCCTGGGCTTTTCTCCAAGCGGTAAGGTCCAAAACATGGACTCCTTTGTTCTTTCACGCCACTCAATTTTGAGGTGACAATTGAACTTTCTCTCCAGAATATCCCACCTATTTCTTGTTTCCATCACCAGTGAAATGCATGTCATGCTCAGAGTCTCAAGTCTGCAATTCTAATCTACTATAGGAAAATCGTGGACTCTCTTCGGCCTGAAAAATTGATCAATGCCGCCACCTATTGAACACGGAGTTAGAGAGCAGAAGTTTGAAGGCGTACAGTAGTGGCCAAAATTGTGGAAACCTTTTGGGGAAAGTGTATTTTTGAGGTTGGATGGCTTAATAACACCACTGTGTTTTTTTTTTGTTTTTTTTTGAGTTTCAAGATAATCCTATTCCACTGCTTGGAATGGCCTGAGAATAGCCCAGACCTTAACCCAATTGAAAATCTATGGAGCCTATTATAGAATAAAATCTATAAAATCTATTATACGGTGTGGAATAAACTATAACAGGGATGGCGAACCTACGGCACGCGGGGCCATATTAGTGGGCACGAGAGCTCAGCTCGCCAGCTGATTTTCGGGCTTTCTGGGCTCACCGGAAGTAGGGAAACAGGCTGTTTCCTGCCTCCGGAGGGCCTGAGGGGTGTGGGGAAGGCCCATTTTTTGCTCTTCCCAGGCTCCAGAGCCTTTCTAGGAGCCTGGGGAGGGCAAAAACGACCTTCTCTACACCCTCAGAGGCCAGAAACTGTCTGTTTACTGGAAGTTGGCAAACAGGCTGTTTCTGGCCTCAGGGGAATGAGGAAGGCCATTTTCAACCTCCCCAGACTCTTAGAAAGGCTCTGGAGCCTGGGAAGGCTGAAAAACAGGCCTACCTGAGCCCACCCTGCCATCACATGCCAAAAGCAGAGTGAGCCCTGCATGCATGCACAGGGGGCAGGGCGCATAGAATTATGGGGGTGGGCACGTGCGCGCCCCACGGTCCCCACTCTTTTGGCACACGATGGCAAAAAGGTCATCACTGAAATATATGATTGGTTAGAAAAAAGAAATCAAAATAACAATTCGGGGTGTTAATTTAACAGGGTTGAAACTAGGAAGTGTAAATTGCTGAAGCATGTCAACCGGGTAATGAGGGTTTCGTAAATAGATACTAATGTAAATATAAGCACGTAGATGAAAGATTGAATAAGAATAGAGAATACATATCCATATCGATACAGTAAGCTGTAAAATAATATATGATGTAATGTTATGTTTGTTACGTGTTTTTAATGTATTTTTGTTTTTTGTTGTATTTTTCTTTACTTTGTTTTTAAAACTTAAAAACTCCATAAAAATTATTTTTAAAAAAAAGAAAGAAAGAAAGACAATCTATGGAGCGGACTAAAGAAACTTGTTAGTCAGAAGCAACCCAGCAATAAAACCCAGTTAATAGAAGCAACCATTCCATCTTGGTTTCACATGAGAACAGCTGCAGAACTAAACGACTTGGTTCACTCCATGGGAAGACGTTGTAAGGTCGTCATTCATGCTAAAGGTTACCCCAACTAAGGATTAACTGACATGGTGATAGTTTTTGTATATCTCGTTTTTTCTAGGGTGATCATTTTTATATATCTCATTTTTTCTACGTGTCTCCCTTTTCTTCTTTCTACTGTAACTGCTATTCTAATAGCAAATCCTGCATAAAAGTTATTGCATGGCATTCTTGATTAAATTATCTTTCCGTGGATATATACTTTTATGGCACTACAAAAAAAAGTGGTGTTATTAGCTAGTTTTAGAAAATACACTTTTCCCAAAAGGTTTCCACAATTTTGGCCACCACCGTATGTAACTTGGCAACCAACCTTCCTCTTGAAAAGAAATTTCCTGCCACAAGTGGTCACTGTTGCACTTTCCAAGAACATTGCAAAAATTCAAAAGTTGGGTCCCTCAAGAGAAGGGAGATTTTTTTCCATCATTCTCCAAGAGACTAAAAGATTTTCTGCCTGTTTGTTTGTCTAGTGGTGATCCCTGCTTATCTGTTGGCTGTTGGAGGGAAGGTGTGTCTTTTTCCCTTCCGAGATTTATTATTGTCTTTTTCAAATGGTGTGACCAAAATGTGATTTATCTCTCTGGGTCTGTTGAAACCCAGAAGTTTTCCTTTCAGGATTCCTGGACAAGGAACTTGAAATATAAATTGGAACTTTATTACTGTGCATGCTGACTGGAGCAACAATTCTTTATATGCAAAAAAATGGAAAGAAACCTCCACCCCCACAATGGACGAAGTGATGGAATGAAAAACTGGGCAGAGATGGCGAAATAAACTTTTTGACCAAAAGAAAGAATAGATATCCAGCTGTTTTTCTACTTGGAAACCACTTCTGAACTTCGTGCTCGAGGCAGAAAAAAAAATGAAAGCTGGACTTTGGGGATTTACTGATTAAGTTGAGTTGTTACGGAAGTGTTGAATAGAATAGGATAGGATAGGATAGGATAGGATAGGATAGGATAGGATAGGATAGAATAGAATAGAATAGAATAGAATAGAATAGAATAGAATAGAATAGAATAGAATAGAATAGAATAGAATAGAATTTTTTATTGGCCAAGTGTGATTGGACACACTAGGAATTTGTCTTGGTGCCTATGCTCTCAGTGTACATAAAAGAAAAGATACGTACATCAAGAATTATAAGGTACAACACTTAATGATAGTCATAGGGTACAAATAAGCAATCTTGAAACAATATCAATATAAATCGTAAGGATACAAGCAACAAAATTGCAGTCATACAGTCATAAGTCAGAGGAGATGGGTGGTGGGAACGATGAGAAGATTAATAGTAGTGCAGACTTAGTAACTCGTTTAACAGTGTTGAGGGAATTATTTGTTTAGCAGAGTGATGGCGTTCAGGAAAAACTGTCTTTGTGTCTAGTTGTTCTGGTGTGCAGTGCCCTATAGTGTCGTTTTGAGGGTAGAAGTTGAAGGAATTTATGTCCAGGATGCGAGGGGTCTGTAAATATTTTCACAGCCCTCTTTTTGACTCGTGCAGTATACAGGTCCTCAATGGAAGGCAGGTTGGTAGCCACTGGTTTTTCTGCAGTTCTAATTATCCTCTGAAGTCGGTATCTGTCTTGTTGGGTTGCAGAGCCAAACCAGACAGTTATAGAGGTGCAGATGACAGACTTAATATTTACTTAGAGAAGAAATAAAAACCGAGGGTTCAAAAAATAAAATAAAATAAAATAAAAGAGTTGAACGTATAAAGGGCCTGAGTAGGTAAAGTCCATGGCAGGAATTTCCTAACTGGTAGGGTGCAGTTAACACGAACCCAATCTGGAGATGAGAAAGTACTTTGAGTAGAACTGGACTGGTGCCCCCTTGTCAAAAAGATTCTGGTTTTGTTAAGAGGGGACGTTGCATCGGACACAAAGAAGCCACTGGGAGGTCACGTATGTGCAGCCATCATAATACATGCAATTGCGTGTTAGTTTGGCTGCAATATTTATTAGCCGCATCCGACATAAGGAACGGGATGGGTAAATCCGCAAGATTTGGGAAGACCAATTGGATCAATTGATTTCGTCTTATTTTCCTTTCCTGTTTTTGCACTTGAGAATGCCGCTATTGGGGTTAAGATAATATACCGTGTTTCTCCGAAAATAAGACCCTGCCTTATATATTTTTTTAAACCCTGAAATAAGCGCTTGATCTTATTGCAATGCGCTCAAAAGCCTGATTGGGCTTATTATCAGGGGATGTCTTATTTTGGGGGAAATTGTGGGGGTGTTTTTTCCCCTCTCTTTTTTTTTTTCCGAAATAAGATTCCTTTTGCTCTCCAGGCAGACCTAAATCAGCTGCGTTTGGATGTCCTCTGTTTTTACTGGAAGCATTTCGATGCTGCATTTGGACCGATTCAGCACTGTGGGATCATCATAGGTAAAGGAGAAATCTTTTGGCTCTAAGCCCCCCTATTGGCACCACGTCGATTCCTAGAGAGACCCCCTCCTCTTCATTTATTTCCAGTTCTGCCTTCGTGGCCATGGTAACATTCGCTGAAGGCTTTCAAGCAGAACGAAAATGACAATCACTGTAAGGGCAGAAAATACCTGGGCTTTGGGGCTGAGGAGAGATGGAGGACCCAAACTAACAATGATTGGGATTCAAAGCTAATGACTCAAAACCGCTTGACTCCCTCTTCTTTGTGGCAGCCCCTTTAGATATCGGAACACTGCTCTCCTGTCTCCCCTAGTCCTTCTTTTCATTAGACTAGAATAGAGTAAGAGTTGGAAGCTCTTCTTTTTCTTAAGCATTGCTTTTTGGGGATTCGACTCATCCCAATTCAAGCTTTTCCCATTGGTTTAGTTTTTCAGTCCTGGTTTGGTTGAGTTCCAACCACCCTTCGTCTCCGAGTTGAGATTATTTATTCTGCTCATCTAGCGGATCTCTTCTCCATCCCATGTGGCCGTTGGCAGCTGACGTGGGTCCATCTCTCCCGGGGTACCAATTCACAAGGGAAAGCTTGCTAAAAAAATAAAAATAAAAAAATAAACCACTTGCTTTCCATCTCAACCTGGAAATCGCGAAACGCTATCAGACCCGGCGAAGATAATTACGCACTTGTCAGAATGTGTGTGTTTCCCTGATCTCTCTTGCACAATAAACATCCCGCTTTGAGACAGGTTATAGTTAACGATGCTAGAATCACCTGCCAAAGTGTGCAAACAGATTCACGCTGGGTTTGCAGCTTTAGCATCCTTCCTGCCTGCTTAAATTAAGAGAGGGGTTTCCAGGAAGTTGTTCTGCTGATGGGTTCTCCTTCTATGAAATCCATCCAAAATTATGATTGGATTTATCAGTGGTCATCGCTGACAAGCTGCTCCTAAATAACCCACGACAAACATCTCCACATCAGGGATGGTCAGGTGCCAAATGTTGCTATCATATCCCAAAAGGTGCTCTTTTTTTTTTTTTTTCAAGAGGCGACTGGGGGTTTTTTTGTTTTTCTTTGAAGACGTTTCGCTTCTCATCTGAGAAGCTTCTTCAGCTTCTCTCAGAAGCTTCTTCTGCTCTCCAGAGTTGAGGAAGCTTCCTGGATGAGAAGCGAAACGTCTTCGAAGAAAAAACAAGAAAGTCCAGTTGCCTCTTGAAAAAGCAATCTTGGGGACAAAAATGACCTGGATCAGGGGGTCAGCAACCTGCGGCTCTTTGGGCCCTCTGCTGTGGCTCCCTGTCAGGTGATCCCACCAGTGGCTGGCCCCACCCCTCGCCCTCCCCTCCCAGTCACTCCTCACTTGGCCTGAGAAGGTAAGGGCAACACCAGGAGATGGAGAAGCAGCCAGGGCAGAGACAGAGAGATACAAAGAGAGGGAGGGAGAGAGAGACATAGAGAGATACAGAGAGAGGGAGGGAGAGAGAGACATAGAGAGATACAAAGAGAGGGAGGGAGAGAGAGACATAGAGAGATACAGAGAGAGGGAGGGAGAGAGAGACATAGAGAGATACAGAGAGAGGGAGGGAGAGAGAGAGACATAGAGAGATACAGAGAGAGGGAGGGAGAGAGAGACATAGAGAGATACAGAGAGAGGGAGGGAGAGAGAGAGACATAGAGAGATACAGAGAGAGGGAGGGAGAGAGAGAGACATAGAGAGATACAAAGAGAGGGAGGGGGAGAGAGAGACATAGAGAGATACAAAGAGAGGGAGGGAGAGAGAGACAGAGAGATACAGAGAGAGGGGGAGAGGGAGGGAGAGAGAGACATAGAGAGATACAAAGAGAGGGAGGGAGAGAGAGACATAGAGAGATACAGAGAGAGGGAGGGAGAGAGAAACATAGAGAGATACAAAGAGAGGGAGGGAGAGAGAGACATAGAGAGATACAGAGAGAGGGGGAGAGGGAGGGAGAGAGAGACATAGAGAGATACAGAGAGAGGGAGGGAGAGAGAGACAGAGAGATACAGAGAGAGGGGGAGAGGGAGGGAGAGAGAGAGAGACATAGAGAGATACAAAGAGAGGGAGGGAGAGAGAGACAGAGAGATACAGAGAGAGGGGGAGAGGGAGGGAGAGAGAGACATAGAGAGATACAAAGAGAGGGAGGGAGAGAGAGAGACATAGAGAGATACAGAGAGAGGGAGGGAGAGAGAGACATAGAGGGATACAAAGAGAGGGAGGGAGAGAGAGGCAGAGAGAGATACAGAGAGAGGGGGAGAGGGGGGAGAGAGGAAGGGAGAGAGAGGAGAGAGAGAGAGATGTCAAAAGGATTTCTACTAAGTAACTTCTGCCTAATGGGGTGATGATGGCTCCTAAAATATGGATCAGTCTCTGAGAAGTACTTTTCACTTACTGACCCTGAGATTGATCTTAAAAGCTTTCAACACCGTGGAGCCAAATTTCATCAGCCGTAATGCAGCTGTGATAAGGTTCTCCTCACTAACAGGATGGGCCAACTCATACCTTAAGAAGTTTCTAAAGGAAACGAAGACACCAAAGGCAGAGAAAGAGATTTTGAGGGAAACAAATAACGGACAGGGATGGAGAACATAAGGATCCACAAAGTTAGCCCTACTTTGTCTCCAAAGCAGAAGGGAGCGAAATATTATTGCATATTATTTATGATGAGCATTGGCTAATTTACTCAACCAATATTTCAGTTCCTGTTTCTGTACACACACCTACAATTGTGACAGGACCTTAATAGTGGCCAACAATCCTTTTTAGGTGGGCAATGCTGGAGGGTGATAGCCTTAAGAACTTGACCAGGTTTCCCGAGAGCAGGGATCCATGAGAAATCTGTCCCAACAGAGAAGAACAGAAGAACAGACCTTGGAGACCTTCTAGTTCAACCCTCTGCTCAAGCAGGAGACCTTATACCATTTTGGACAAATGGTTGTCCAGTCTCTTCTTCTACATAAAGCATGATTGACTCCAATTCCAAGTTAATTCTGATCCTTAATTAAGAATTCCAAGTTAATTAACCCTTAATTAATCATCAACAGGATGGCCACCAAGATGGCCAAGACTAACCCTTTCCTTGTAGCAAAAGAAGGATGTGCCATCTTAGAAAGATGTTGACTGGCTTGACATTTGAATATGAAATGATAAGAGTTGGAAGATACCTTGGAGGTCTTCTAGTCCAACCACCTGCACAAGCAGGAGACCTTAGACCATTTCAGACAAATGGTTGTCCAATCCTTTCTTTAAAGGCTTTGTTGTTGTTGTTGTTGTTAGTTGCGAAGTCGTGTCTGACCCATAGCAACCCCATGGACAACGTTCCTCCAGGCCTTCCTGTCCTCTACCATCCTCTGGAGTCCATTTAAGATCCAGCCGACTGCTTCGGTGACTCCATCCAGCCACCTCATTCTCTGTCGTCCCCTTCTTCTTTTGCCCTCCATCGTTCCCAGCATTAGGCTCTTCTCCAGGGAGTCCTTCCTTCTCATTAGATGGCCAAAGTATTTGAGTTTCCTCTTCAGGATCTGGCCTTCTAAAGAGCAGTCAGGGTTGATCTCCTCTAGGACTGACCGGTTGGATGGCCTTGCAGTCCAAGGGTCTCGCAGGAGTCTTCTCCAGCACCAGAGTTCAAAGGCCTCAATTCTTTGGCCTTTTCAGCCTTCCTTATGGTCCAACTTTCACAGTCATACATTGCAACTGGAAAAACCATAGCCTTGACTATACACACTTTTTTTGGCAGGGTGATGTCTCTGCTTTTTAGTATGCTGTCTAACTTTGCCATAGCTTTCCTCCACAGGAGCAAATGTCTTTTCATTCCTTGGCTGCAGTCCCCATCTGCGGTGTTCTTGGAGCCCAGGAAAATAAAATAAAGTCACTACCTCCATTTCTTCCCCAAAGGCCTATACCATGCTAGTTTTATCAGTTTACCATGCTAGATGAACCAGCTCTGGCAGATGGGGAAAGTGAGGTGGTAAAGACATTGGATTGCCATCAAAGAATATCAGTTTAAGTCCAGTGTTGGAGCACTCGCAACTTTTGGAGGCAAATTGTTCCACTGGTTAATTGTTCTCACTATCAGGAACCCCATTTTGGCTTTCCTCCTTCCGGTTTGCCCCTCTGTACCAAAGGACGACATCCAAGTGAGATTGTCACAACCTTCTTCTGACTTACACACTATAACAACTTTGCTTTTTCCATGGCACTTCGGAGGAGAGCGAACTATATCAAATGCATCCCACTTGAGCAAACAGCACCCAATTAGTCATCTGTTTTCAGATTTTTCTAGACAAAAAAAGGAGGGGTGCATAAGGAAAGAAGGCGGGGAGCCCTTGGAGTTTGCTTCTGATTCAAGAAGGCGAAAAAATACGTTCAGCACTACAGGTTTCCAAGGACAGATTTAACTCACAATGGCCTGGATATTCAGCTTGTCTTTAATGTGAAATGAAGTGTTAATTTCTCTCTGTCACCTCTTAATTGCTTCCTTATTATACTGTTCAAGCAGTTAATTGCTAGAGAGAGTGAAGGGGTGTTTTCAAGGGGAAGGAAATGCCACAGCATGAAAAGGAGGGAGGGGATGTGATGGGGGGGTGGAGGAAGA
Organism: Pantherophis guttatus; assembly: GCF_059756535.1. Taxonomy (NCBI): domain Eukaryota; kingdom Metazoa; phylum Chordata; class Lepidosauria; order Squamata; family Colubridae; genus Pantherophis; species Pantherophis guttatus. The sequence goes on from NC_142074.1 coordinate 24,709,067, forward strand.
GAGAGAAAGAAGGATGCCATAGACTTGAGTCATGGGATTGGACGTAAGGCTGATTGCAAGGATAACTTTTCCAGTGTTAAGTGGGAAATGCTTAGTTGTTTTTCCACCCAGGAATAAGGCAAAAGGGGAATTGGAAAAGAGAAAAGGAAGAATTGGACAGTCACTTTCCCTGGCCAATCTTTGAAGGTTGGGAAATGTTCATTCATTGAGGGAGAAGGACATTGTGATCCACCCTAAATGCAAACTCAAGAGAATGGCCAGTCAAAAGTCAAGTATAGAGAGATTCGGTCAAGATCAGCACTCATCAAGGCTTAAAAGTACAAGGCAGATCTTAAATTAATGTCCCTCAGCCTTGCCCACCTAAAGATGTCTGGACTTCAACTCCCAGAATTCTCCGGGCAGAACTTGTGGATGCTCCATCTCGCAAGGTTTTTAAAAAAAAAAAAATAGATCGGGCAACCATTTGACAGGGATGGTAGAAGGTTTCCTGCCTTGAGCAGAGGTGGACAAGAAGACTCCTGAGCCCTAGGATTATATGCTCCATCTGAACTTGGTAAAGGGATCTCCAGGCCAACGCAAAGCCTTAACGTGCCCAGTGATTTCTATAATGGGGTTCTCATTGTATTTGTGTTCCAACTTTTTATAACATTTCAGACGGCATAAATTTGTGCCACTCAACTGCCCTTATTAAACTGAAGATGTCTTGTCTGGATGATGATGATGGAGGAGGAGGAGGAAGAGGAGGAGGAAGAATGTGGGGTCCCTGGTACTCTCTGCAATTGGTTGTTTTCTTGCACACATTTCATTACCCAACTAGAGAACATAATTGGTGTTAGAAGGATTGGGGTTTTTGGAGACGTTGAGGTGGAGGAGGAGGAGGAGGAAGGAGGAGGAAGGAGGAAGGAAAGAAGGCGGAAGGAAGGAGGGAGGAAGGAAAGGAGAAGGAGGAGGGAGGAGGGAGGAAGGGAGGAGGAGGAAGAGGAGGAAAGAGAAAGGAAGGAAGGAAGGAAGAAGGAGGAGGAGGAAGGAGGAGGAGGAAAAGGAGGAGGAGGAAGGAGGAAGGAAGGAAGGAGGAGGAGGAAAAGGAGGAGGAGAAGGAGGAGGAGAAGTCATGTCCAACTCTTGGTGGTTCTATGGACCAAGTTTCTCCACATCATTAAGTGCTTAGCCTCATTCTTCTCAAAGAGGTCCTTCAGCAGAGACCCTGTCCTGTCCTCCCTCCCCCCATCCATCACATCCCACCACCACCCCTAGAAATCCCAACTGCCTTTCACTACAGATGCAAATAATAATATAAATATCCCATCTAATCCTGAAATCAACCTATCGCCCGGTTCTATTTTCCCATAGGTGACATTTACATGTCTATCTTTTCTTTTTTTAAAAAGAAAAAAAAGATATAATCGCAGGGAATCAGGCATTCGATAGGAATGCAAAAGAGAAAAGGATTACGAGGGGAGGCGTCCACCCTGAGCTCAGTGAAGGCTCAACCCTCTTTCCAAATTGGTTGGACTATTTAAAATGCCCACCGTTCTCAACAAATCTTAAGTGGGAGGAATTCCTTTGTGCGCCACACACTTCAAGCGCTTGGAGGGGGAAGGTTTGAAAGGGATGCGTGCCGAAAGTCTTCATTAGAACTTCCGTTGGGTGGAGAAACTGGGCGTGTAGGTTTCTTAACATCTCCTTTCCTGCCACAATGGAGAAAGCCGGCTCTTCCTGACCCTGGCTTTCTTACAGAATCCTTTATACGTAAAGCACGATTGACTCCAATTCCTGAGTTAATTCTGAACCTTTTTCCCAGACTTTGGGGGGGAAAGGGTAGACTTTAATCATCTACAGGATAGGGGGGGGCTGCCAAGATTCGTCCATTTCCTCGGAGCAAAAAGAAGGAGGCAACTTGAGAGCTTCAAAAGATGTCGGGACTGGCTTCACGTCGGAATGTAGAATAATACGAGCGTTGATCTTGAGGAGGCCTCGGAGGTCTTCTCGTCCAACCCCTTGCTCAAGCAGGAGACCCTAGACCGTTTCTGAAATGAGGAGGATTTTTCTGACAGTTGGAATAATCAACCAATGGAGCAGAAGTTGCTTTCGGAAGTTGTGGGAGCTTCATCGCTGGAGGCTTTCAAGAAGAGATTGCACTGCCATTTGTCGGAAATGGTGTAGGGCAGTGAGGGCAAACCTTTTTGCTCTTGCATGCCAAAAGCAGGGGGTTGCGTGCACGCGTGCCCACACCCATAATGCAATACCTCCTGTGCGCCCTGCCCCAGCCCCTACATATGTGCGTTTGACCCCCCCCGTGCCCTGCGCATGCACGCATGACTCCCCCTGAGCCCCATTTTAGGCCTAGCAGGCCTTCCTGAAGCCTCCGGAGGCTGGAAATGGCTTGTTTCCGGACTTCCGGTAGGCCCGGTAGGCCTGTTTTTCACCCTCCCCAGGCTCCAGGGTTTTCCTGGAGCCTGGGGAGGGAGAAAACGAGAGGCCCTCCGGATGCCCGTTTTTCACCCTCCCAGAGCCTCCGTGCAAGCCCTGTAATTACCTGGCATCCAAAATGGCTGCATGGAGACTCCTGGGAAGGGAGGGGCGGCCTGGGTGGGGCCAGTTGAAAACCAGCTGGCCGGCCCGCACGTATGCATGGTAGAGGCAACCTAGGGCAATGGCTTGCGTGCCGACAGAGATGGCTCTGCGTACCATCTGTGGCCCGTGTTCCATAGGTTCGCCACAGGTGTAGGGCAGTGGTGGGTTGCCCCCGGTTCAGACCAGTTCTATAGAACCGGTAGTAAAACCGGAGGAAGGCTCCGCCCACGAACCCCGACGTCGTCAGAATGCTTCTGTGCATTCTGCAGAAGAGCGCGCGCGCAGCCCCGTTGCAAACTGGTAGTAAAGGTAAGTAGAACCCACCCACCCCTGGTGTAGGGTCTCCTGTTTGGGTGGGGGGCTTGGGCTAAATGACCTAAAAGGTCCCTTCCAATTTTGTTAATCTGGAAAGTGGCTGTCCAGTCTCTTCTTAGAAGCCTTTATCATGCTAGTTTATCAGTTGACCATGCTAGATGAACCGGCTCTGGCAGATGGGATAAGTAGGGTGGTGAAAGTGTGGGACCTTCCATCAAAGAATCTCAGTTTAAGTCCATCTTCGGACCCCATTCTTTCTCTTTGTGTACCTCCAAGTTTCTGGATCAAAGCAACGGAATTTCCTTGGATTATAGAAGATCTGAGCCTCCGATTCAAAATGCGTTCATCCCAAGATGCATTTCTGCAACTGCCAGACTTTTTATCTTGCTGAAGTTCTCAGCCCACGAGCCCCTCTTCCTTAGAAAGATTTCACTTCCTTCCACTCTTTTACAAAAAGGAGAAATTCACTGGTGGGAAAGAGGGTGGAAGCCATAACTGTTTTCGTGCCAGAGTGGGGAGTGGGGAGGGGAGAGATGTATAGGCCCGATGGCTGAAGCCACAGAGAATCTATTGGAAATCCAGATGCAAATCTTAGCCCTGACTACACACCCAGTTCAAAGTGGGGTGGCACTGCCCTGATAATTGGCTATAAAACCACTAACCTCCCGGAGAAAATCGCCCCGCGCTTCTTAATTGCTTCGGTTTGGAGACGAGCGTGTGTGGCCACCTAGGTTGGAAAGGGTGGCCGGGATCGAGTAGAGATCTTGCAAGCCAAATCTAGCCATTCATGTCTCCAGTCACAGAAGACAGTCGGCTTTCCTTCCGAATCAAGAATGTCTTTGCAGGATCCAGTCTGGGTCGGTCACCGAGACCGGAGATCTTGTCTTCAAAGCTTTTGGACTCGTGTGGATCCCATCCTCAGGGAATTTCTCTCTAGCCTTTACAGATTACAGATTAATAGAGTTGGAAGGGATCTTGTAGCTTATCTAGTCCAAGCCTCCATCCAAGCAGGAGACCCTACAACATTTCTGACAGATGACAGTCCAATCTCTTCTTGGAAGCCTCCAGTGATGAAGCTCCCACAACTTCCGAAGGCAAGTTCTGTTCCTTCAGTTGATTGTTCTCACTGCCAGAAAATTTCTCCTTATTTCTAGGTTGAATCTCTCCTTGGTCAGTTTCCACCCATTATTCCTTGTCTGGCCTTTGGGTGCTTTGGAAAACAGCTTGACCCCCTCCTCTCTGTGGCAGCCCCTCAAATATTGGAAGACTGCTATCATGTCTCTCCTGGTCCTTCTCTTCACTAGACTAGCCATGCCCAGTTCCTGCAACTGTTCATCGTATCTTTTAGCCTCCAGTCCTTTAATCATTTTAGATAGATTCAGATTAACAAGAGTTGGAAGGGACTTTATAGGTCAAAGTAGTCCTGCCTAAGGAGGAGTCCTACACCATTTCTGACAAGTGGCAGTTCAATCTCTTCTTGAAGGCCTCCAGTGATGAAGCTCCCACAACTTCCAAAGGCAACTTCTGTTCCATGGGTTGATGGTTCTCCCCATCAGAAAGTTTCTCCTTATTTCTAGCCAAGTGTGTGAGACACATTTCCGAAAGCTCGGAAGATTAAACCTCTGGTCCCGGTGACCAACCCAATTTGGATCCTGCCACATTATCCTGGGATGCGTAGCAAGACTGTCTTCGTAAACACAAATTACAATACCGACAACTTTGCCTATTGAGTTCCGCTTCTTGGCCACACGATGGCAGAACACAATGCCATTCGGGAATCGAGTTGCAAAGGAAAACACATTGCATTTTCTCATCACCATCACAGTCTTACTGGAATGTCTTCCTTTTCAGGAGCTGGCTTGGCTGTGGGTGCCTCTGCTACCATCTTGTGGCCATCCAGATTTCTGCCCTCTGCAGAGTTAGCACGCAAACAGTCGTTTGGGACAGTCACTCATTTGGGAAAAGCTGGAGGCCATTCGGGTTTTATACTATCTTGGATTTGTAGTTTGTTTGTTTGTTTGTTTTGTCTGCAGCTTGTGAATCCATGGATCCTACCGAATGTCATTTGGACAGAGGAACAGAATAAGAGAGATGGGAGGGAACCCTGGAGGTCTTCTAGTCCTATCTCCCTGCTGAAGCAGGAAGCATCTCCATTTTCGTCCAAGGGCCATTTAAAGATGGGAAGATTGCAAAACTCATTCTTCTCCGTAAAGGGATGGAACACTGGAAGTTTTTAAGAAGAGGTTGGATAGCCATTTGTCTGAAGTGGTTGTAGGGTTTCCTGCCTGAGTAGGGGGTTGGACTAGAAGACCTCCAAGGTCCCTTCCAGCTCTGTTCTGATTGAAATTGATTGGAACTAAAATTGAAACATTCAGAAACTTTAAAAGTAGAAAACTTGCTTTCTGGTCTTTTCACATTTAACAGAATATACCCTATACCCATTGCAGACAAGTCGCTGTCCAGTCTCTTCTTAAAAGCCTTCAGAGGCTGGGATGAATTAATTTCCAGTAGGAATTACTCGCCAGGTGTATCTCCTTCTCCTTAGGGGGTCCCCCTTGCCAAAAGTCTACAAAGAATCGTTGCACCGTGGCTACTTAAATAAATATTTTTTTTAAAGCTTTCCTCCTTGTCTCCTCTGCATCTCTTTAAAGCGGAGAATTGACATCTGGAAAGCCAAATGGGATCTCTTTGAAGAACTGCTGCGGGATCTGCAGGGAATTGGGTTTGCCTAGTCTAGAGGAAAGAAGAAGTAGGGGCGACGTATAGCAGTATTCCAATACTTTTGAGGGGCTGCCCCAAACAAGAGGGGGTCAAATTATTCTCCAAAGCACCTGAAGACAGGACGAGAGGGAAGCAGTGGATGGAAACTCATCAAAGAGAGCAGCAACCTGGAATTAAGGAGAAACTTCCTAACGGTGAGGACAATTAACCAGTGGAACAGCTTGTCACAAGAAGTTGTAGGTGCTTCATCACTGGAGGTTTCTAAGAAGAGACTGGACAGCCATTTGTCTGAAATGGTATAGAATCTCTTCGTTGAGCAGGGGGTTGGACTAGAAGACCTCCAAGGTCCCTTCCAACTATTCTATTCTATTCTATTCCATTCCATTCCATTCCATTCCATTCCTTCTATTCTATTCTATTCTATTCTATTCTATTCTATTCTATTCTATTCTATTCTATTCTATTCTATTCTATTCCATTCCATTCCATTCCATTCCATTCCATTCCATTCCTTCTATTCCATTCAATTCAATTCAATTCAATTCTATTCTATTCTATTCTATTCTATTCTATTCTATTCTATTCTATTCTATTCTATTCCATTCTATTCTATTCCATTCCTTCTATTCTATTCTATTCCATTCCATTCCATTCCATTCCATTCCATTCCATTCCATTACTTCTATTCCATTCAATTCAATTCTATTCTATTCTATTCTATTCTATTCCATTCCATTCCATTCCATTCCATTCCATTCCATTCCTTCTATTCTATTCTATTCTATTCTATTCTATTCTATTCTATTCTATTCTATTCTATTCCATTCCTTCTATTCTATTCTATTCCATTCCATTCCATTCCATTCCATTCCTTCTATTCCATTCAATTCAATTCCATTCAATTCCATTCAATTCAATTCAATTCAATTCTATTCTATTCTATTCTATTCTATTCTATTCTATTCTATTCTATTCTATTCTATTCCATTCCATTCCCATTCCCATTCCCATTTCTAAGACCTCAGCATTAGCTAGAATTGAGCTGGTAGGCATATGCAAAAATATCACAACCCAGAGAAATATTTGAGTCCAAATAGATGCTGATTTGCAAATGGGAGGAACTGTTATTTATTTGCACGGAGAAATATTCCATTGTGGAGAGTATTCTTCTCTTTTTCTCTTTATTTTTTTTTTTTCTCCTGAACGTGAGAATTCTTAGCTGTGGGGTTATCAGAAAAATTCATGGTGGAAACTCATACTGTCGGTCGCATCATAAGTTCTTGCCCTTAATACAGGGACTCTTCGACTTACAAACATCATTTAGCCACCATTCAAAGTTACAACCACCCTGAATAAGTGAGTTATGACCGGTTTTCAGACTTACGACCGCCACACTATTCCCATGGTCGCGTGATCAAAATTTGGATGCTTGGCAACTGGTGACGTATTTATGACAGTTGCATTGTCCCTGGGGGTCATCTGATCACCATTTGAGACCTTCCTAGCCAGCTCCAATAAGCAAAGTCAATGGGGGAAGTGGGATCCATTTAGCGACCGCATGACTCACTTAACAACCGTGGCCAAAAAGGTCACAAAAGCGTGCACAGCCTTAACAGAATAACAGATTAACAGAGTTGGAAGGGAGTTCCAACAGAGTTGTAGGTCATTTGTCCAACTCTCCGCCAAAGCAGGAGATCCTTCACTAGGGGTGAAATCTACTTACCTTCCCTACCAGTTCAGAAGTGCGTGCACCATCGTCAGGTCCGATTTTTGACCCTCTGCGCATGTGCAGAAGGTCAAAAACAGGTTACTTCCTGGTTAAAACCAGGAAGTAATGATGTCCGGGTGAGTGGGCGGAGCCTCGCGCTGCTGACGCTACCAGTTTGCTAAACCATGTGCCACCACCGCTACCGGCAGGATTTCACCACTTCCCTACGCCATACATGAAAGACTACCTGTACGTCTAGGTCAGAGAGGGAATGTGTAGTCTTTGAAACGAACTACAAATCTCAGCATCCCTCTCTAATGGCCATGGAGCTAGGAGTTGTAGTTCAGCCACATTCATGTATGTCTCTAATTTCTCATCATGGATGGCCAATCCTCCAACGTCTCCAGCCAAGAGTTATATTATCACTTATTATTTTACTCTCAGTCTCCCAGGGTTTGGTGGTGGACTCTTCCATATTTTCTACCACCCAAGCGTTGATAGCACCATCGTTCACTGCCAATTCAGAGGTGGGTTTCAGCAGGTTCTGACCAGTTCTGGAGAACCGGTAGCAGAAATTTTGAGTAGTTTGGAGAACCGCCAAATGCCACCTCTGACTGTCTCCGCCCCCATCTATTATCTGCCTCCAGAGTCCCAGCTGATCGGGAGGAAATGGGGATTTTGCAGTAACTTTCCCCTGGATTGGGGAGGGAATGGAGATTTTACAGTATCCTTCCCCTGGAGTGGGGTGGGAATGGAGACTTTGCAGTATCCTTCCCCTGGATTGGGGAGGGAATGGAGATTTTACAGTATCCTTCCCCTGGAGTGGGGACAAAATGGGGATTTTGCAGTATCCTTCCCCTGCCACGCCCATCAAGCCACACCCACCAAGTCATGCCACACCCACCAAGCCACAGAACTGGTAGTAAAAAAAATTGAAACCCACCGCTGCAGGGGATGTGGTTGACTCTTCCATATTTTCTACCACCCAAGCTTTGACAGCACCATCATTCACTGCCAATTGGATTAAGGGGAAATTCTGGGCTTCTCAAAAGCTCAGGTGGAGTAATGGTGGACAAGTTGCCTTCCTCCCAGGTGCGCTTCCATTCTCATGCTTTCTCTTTATTTGTACATACAACTGCAAAAGGAACATCTGGGTTTTCCCAACACGCTCGCCGTATTTTGGCTAGACCGAAAGGGGCCTCATCCTGAACCCTGCTGCGTGACCATCTTCAACTGATTTAGGACTCATGTATGCTCCATGTCAAACAGCACAGAAACGGCATTCATCTAAGCTTCGAGAAGGGCTGGAATTCTGCGAGGAATGTGCCCAGTTAATTGAAAAGGTTTTGGCCAAAGCCAAACACATCGGGGAATCCATACTGTGTATCTGAACTCTACACAACCTTTGGAATACCTCTGTGAAGGCAGGAAATGGAAAGATTGTGCAGAATTGCCCGCTAACTATCCATTTATCATCTGCGGATGGATCCGGGTCAACATTATATTTTGTTTTATTTAGTTTCTGTGTTCACTAATCAAATTATTAATCTGGGCGAAGGAGATTTTCCAAGTACAAAGGTCTTGGAGATCTTTGTGGGGGGGTTCCCCAGCCAACTATACCTTTTAAGATCTTTAACATTTGGGAATTGCAGTAAAGAAAATGTATACTTGATTATTCATGTAATAACTGCGGCTAGAATTGTATTTGCCCAGAATTGGAAAAGTGAAGAAGATTCCTGCAGATGAAAACGTGATTAAGAAAATATTGGAATGTGCAGAAATGAATAGATTAACACTTGCAATTAAAGCAAAGGAAGAATCTCGTTATTGCAATCTATGGGATTTATTTCATCAGTGATTAAAGAGTATTATTCATGTAATAACTGCGGCTAGAATTGTATTTGCCCAGAATTGGAAAGGTGAAGAAGATCCCTGCAGATGAAAACGTGATTAAGAAAATATTGGAATGTGCAGAAATGAATAGATTAACACTTGCAATTAAAGGAAAGGAAGAATCTCATTATTGCAATCTATGGGACTTATTTCATCAGTGATTAGAGAGTAAATTTGAAAGTAATGTATAATGAAGTCAAATCAGTTAAGAAGAGAAATGTTACGACAGTAGATGTGTTAAGTATTAAGCATTTATATTAAAATAAGAGCAGATATAAATAATGAATATGGTGGTAAGCTTTAACTGTTTTGATACACACACAAATTTGTACCCAGATGACACTCTGTTTAACGAATGGTGGAATGTTTTGTATTAAAAGAAAATTTAAAAAATTAAAAAGAAAATATCACCAGCAACTAAGCATCACCTTGAGTTAAGCTTACACACACACACAAAATACATTAAAATACATTACAGGCAGGACACCAACTGGCGAAAACAAGAAAACCCACAGTTAAAAGAGGGAATGAGACCATATGTTCTCCAGTACTTAGGAACAACAGGGAGTGTTCAGAGTCATTAAAATGGCACCCAGTTGGGCTTAAGTATTGATGAACAGATGTCTTCCCAGGTTTAACTTTCTCTGGTCCTTGTGACTTTATAGTCCACTCTTTGGCCTTTCTAATGTAGGTTTTCAGGGAGGAATACAAAGATGTCCTTTCGCTTTGGGGATTATTATTATTATTTTTTTAAAATCAAATTATATATTTTGGTTCTGTGTTTTAAGGGGCGAGTCAATAATTGGTCTATTAAGCATCCCGCATGGGCTTCGAGATGAATGCAAGTCAAGCAGCCTCAACCGAAGAAACAGCAGGTAACTGGCATTGTTACTGTACAAAAGCCGCCTGATGCTCAGACAGCCCAATTATCTGCTCTTGACCCCAGTCCTATCCGGGTCCAACATCAACTTTTGAAGATCCCAGATTGGCCTCGGTCCAGGGGTGCTATTCAGCAGGTTCTGACAGGTTCTGGAGCAGGGGTCACCAACCTTTCGGACCTCAGGGACCACTAAATCTATAATTTTAAATTCCGCGGACCACTAATATGAGCTGCGTAATGAACTGGCTGGATGGGCGCGGCTAGGTGGTCATGTGACTGGATGGGCGTGGCTAACTCGATGTCACTCATGTCAAGGGGTGCCTCACCAGCCTCTACTCGCCCCTCCCCTCCCACCCACTCACCACCTGCCCACCTGGGCTCCTTAGGGCCCCAACAGAAAGCAGTTGTTGGAGCTAAGCAGCCATCATGGGAAAGAGTTGGCTGGCTCAGTTCAAATTAGATCTGACCAAGAAGGAGGCTCAGCAGAAGCACCTCACTGAGGACTAGGAGCACAGGCTTTCCAAACAGAGGGAAGACCTGCGGGAGTGCAAGGCCAGGTATCGGCACCTGGAGGCTCAGCAGGCTGAGGTGGTCAGCCAGTTCCAGGCCATGGTGCAGTCCCACTGGAACGAGGCCCTCTGGCTCTTCGCCACCAGTGGACCCCTGATTTAGTGCAATATAAAAAATGCAAATATTTTTTCTGCGAACCATCAAAATTTTCTCAAGGATCACCAGTGGTCCACGGACCACCAGTTGGTGACCGCTGTTCTGGAGAACCGGTAGTGGAAATTTTGAGTAGTTTGGAGAACCGGCAAATACCACCACTGGCTGACTCCAGAGTGGGGTGAGAATGGAGATTTTGCAATATATCTAGGGACTCTCAACCATATTCTGATGTTATATCTAGGGACTGACTTTGAAGACTTTTCATAGGAAACATCAGTTTCATCAAAACATGGAGACCAATGAGGTATGGGAATCTATCAGTTGGATTATCACACTTGCTTTGTGAGAAGATTCCAGAAGATTTTCAGTTGAAGATTTGCTCATTTTCAGCTGGGGAATTGCTCATTTCTTTAAGTTCAGGAGGTCCAAAATTCAACCCCCAATTTGAGATAAGTCTGGAAAATAATTCCCTCTGAATTTCTTGGCTCTTCCTCTGAGTCAGTATTGACTATGATGGAATCAACAGAGCCATAGTTAAACTTAGTAGAGGTAGATTTCTTTGTTCTACAGTCCAAGATGGAGAAGGTACTCTTCCTCTCCAGAGCCCCAAACTGAGATTTCTTCATGGACATCTCGGTCTCTCGTGAACAAGCTATGACGTCTACAAAGAAATATGGCCTTTCCCACCTACTACATTGTCAGATGTAAATGCCTTATTCTCCAATGTGTAAATAATGTATATATGGAACATCAGAGGTTAACTTATTCTTTGGACTTTAATGTATTCATAACTTACCACTCCCATTCCTAGCTCCACCCCTTGTATATATATAAGGAGCCACCCTCACCATTCTCGTCGCTTCTACCTTGAATATTCAGTGAATATAGAATGCCTATCATAATTAAAAAGAAATATATTTAAAGCTCTAACTCCTATTATCTTTATTGAGTCTGATCCTGAAAATATTGCAACAAGCTGGTAGCAGAGGATGGTTAATTGACTCAATAAGTAATTAAAAATGTCCAAGAAAGATAGGCCCAACACCAGGGCCTACAGCAAAGAAATAGAAACTGATCAAGAGATGGTCAACGAATCCACCAATGCGATTTCGAGAGAATCCGAAGAATACACCACTGAAGAAGAAGAACTAATGAGTGAAAATAATGACCAGAAAGAAATCGAAATAGAAAATAACGAACTCAGGTCAGAAATATTAAAGATACTAAAAAGCCAAAAGAATGATGAAAGTCTCATCGCGGACCTCCAGGAGATGCTGAAGAACAGCGGAGCAGCGAGAGAGAAAAACGTCATTAAAGAAAAACCCAAAGATCAAAAAACCGTAAGTGAGATGACTACTGAGAAAATAGTTGTTAAAAAGAAAAGATGTGATCCCGCGCGAAATTTTGAATGGCAGCCATCTTGGTTTCAACGAACTTCAAAAGAGAATGAAGCAGAGCCAATCAAAACGCTCAGTTCAAAATTTCTGGCGCGAAAAACACTATCAGACGAAGAAAGTGAGAAAGAAGTCTCAAACTCTTCAGATGATCCAAAATCAGAAAGTGAAGACGATTTAACAAAATCTCAAGTAAAATCAGCAATGAAAACGCTTTTTGCTGCTTTTGGGCCAAGACTGAAAATTACCAAGACATCTACGAAGAAGCAAGAAATCAAACCGGCGACTCAAGACCTGCACGCTCCCATCCTGACTTCGAAAGCGACGACGCCCGAGCCCAGAGAGCCATGCCGATTTCGCCCTACACCACAGACAAAATCGAATACCAACGCACACAAAAGGAAGAAAAGAACCGTCACCACCACCAGAACCCCAAAAACCGAGCCAGAGACCGACTCATCTGAGGAGGAGCGGATCGAGAGAGCTGAAAGGGAGAGAACCTTCCACGACGCCACCAAAGGAGAAATGAGCAACGCGCATGTGCGAAACTACGTAGACGACCCAGAAGGACTTGAACTGGCCAGAGAACCGCGCAGACTCATTGCAAGCATCCCAATGCCGTTCTGTAATTTCCTGCACTTGAGAGATCACGGACTGCCCCAGGTTGTAAGTAATGGACAGAATAATGTAGGTAACTTACCCAGTGACTTCCCAAAACTTAGAATTGATGGCATTAATTTACAAGAGTGGTACCAACAGCTTCAGGTTATTTTCATGAAAGAAAATTTACTATTCTTTATAACTAGCCCTCCAAGAAAACCTTGGACTTTAAAAATAGATTGTTTACATCATAGAGCATTTTTCATAATAATATCTAGCGTGTCTCCTGCAATGTATCATAGCATCAAACCAAACCTAACTGTATCAGAAATAATTCAATGCATGTTTAATCTATTACACAGCGATAGCGTAGCTACAACCACAAGAATGTCTAAGGATTTCTTTTCCTCTAGAGTAAAACCAGGGGTTTCTATAAGTGAGCATTTGATAAATCTAAACAAAATAAGAGCTGAGCTACAATTGAGGGGGGAAGTGATTTCAGATCAAACAATGAAAAGTGTTATTATCAATTCACTTGATCCATCATGGGATAGCTTTATGTCACACTTAGATACCATTAATTTGGGATATTTATCCATAGAAAGTCTATCTAACAAATTGATAGCAGAAGACAATTCAAGAAAAAATCGATCCAGTAACCAAACAGACCACAAACCTTTTAGGAAAGTAGTCTTTCAAGATAAACATAATGAGGCCTTTAGATGCTACAATTGTGGATCCAGGGAACATAGTAGAAGAGACTGCCCCAAAGTCTCAAGAGAGAGACATAGACCAGAATATAGGAGCAAATATAATTACAGACAATCTTCCACAGATAGACACAAATATAGAAGCCCACCAAATTACAAAGAAGGTAGAGGGGGTAGAGAAAATTCAAAAGAGAGGAAATCTGGGTCACTGAATGGGCTAAATAAACAAGACAGCACCAGAACACAGCAGGATGAAAATAACAATTGGCTTATTGATTCTGGTGCAACAAATCACACCACCAACAACAAAAGTATATTATCTTCATTTATAGAAGATAAGTTTGTGATAAAGGTAGCTAATCAAGAAAAGGTTCAAGTACTAGGCAAAGGAAATGTGACCTTGCCTGGTCTAGGGAAAATAGAGGGGGTATTATTAATCCCAGAAATACCTCACAACATACTAAGTGCCATAAAATTAAGCAGAGAATCTGATATCAATATAGTTTTCTCAAAGGGGAAAGCAACTATAGAAAAGAACAAAACAAATGTAGGTACTGTAATGATAAAAGGAGGTCTACCCTATCTGATAACTAAAGAAAGATGTTTACATAACATTGATTCAAATATGGAAGATTGTATTGAAGCAGATGATAAAAATGTCAGTAACAGTGACAATGATGAGTGTAGAATAACTCATGATCACAAAAATACATACAAGGAAAAGAAACCAAAAATAGGTAAACCAATTCATGATGAGTGTGCTCACATCTTACACAGGAAGTTAGGACATGCAAGCTTTCCTGTAGTACAAAAAATGACTGAACACGCAGAAGGTGTCAAAATAAAAAATTGTGAAAATTATTTGGAATGCTCAGTATGTAAGTCCACCAAACTAAAAACCAGTCCCAGACCAAAAAAATCTAACAGATCAACTAACAATATTTTTGATTTGGTACATATGGACTTAGTTGGTCCATTAAGTCCCTCAATTACCTATAGAAAACGTTACTTCCTAACAATAGTGGATGACTACAGCCGATATGGTTTTGTTTACACATTAAAGCACAAGGATGAAACATTTCAGAAATTTAAGGAATTCTACAAACGTATAGAAACACAACATAATATCAGAATAAAGCAAATTATGACAGATAGGGGATGTGAGTTCATGTCTAAAGAATTCTCCCAATGGTTAAAGGATAGAGGAATGTTACATTTCACGTCCAATCCTTTTTCTGCATTTCAAAATGGAGTTGCAGAGAGGAAAAATTCCACACTACAAACCATGATTAGGTGCACATTAGAGGATGCTGGTTTAGGCAAACAATTTTGGTCAGAGGCATTACATTATTCGAATTACACTCAAAATAGAACCTGGTCCAGTATTGTGAATAAGACACCATATGAGGTGATGTACAATAGAAAACCCAAATTATCACACATGCACATATTTGGAGTCACTGCAGACGTACACATACCTAAACAATTGAGGAGAAAGGGAGAAAACGTATCCAGGAGATTAAGATTCATGGGATACGAAACTGGAACCAAAGGGTACAGATTTATTGATAGTAATAACAAATTCATAGTATCCAGAACAGCTGTGTTCCATGAACAGGCCAATTGGTCAAAATTGCACCTTAATGAAATATTTCCTAATAAATGTAAAGATACGATATCTTGCGAGGAAGGAACAACAGAAAATCAAAATATTAACAAAAGTAAGAACAAAACCAAAACTTGGACTAATAGTCAGCATAAAATAAAGACAGACACATTAACAAAAAAGGAAGCTAGATATTTGCATGATAACCATAGCAAGCCTGAAAGAACTATTAGAAACAATAGAAACCAAATACCAAATAAATACAAAGATTACATAATGCATATGAATGGAGAACAAATAACACCTAATACATATGAAGAAGTATTGAAACTTCCACATGAAGAAAGAGAAAAATGGGAACTAGCTATGGAAAAAGAGATGGAAAGTTTACAAGGATTAAATGTATTCACACCTGCGATCGCACCTAAGGATAAAACAATTATAGGTACCAGGTGGATTTATAAAATTAAGAACTTAGAAGGAGGCAATACCTTATACAAGGCTAGACTAGTTGCACAAGGCTATGCACAAAAATATCCAGAAGACTATACTGATACATATTCACCCACAGTGAGAACAGAGAGTGTCAAAACAGCCCTTGTAGTAGCATCTGCACTCAATCTGGACGTATTCCAATATGACATACAGACCGCATACTTACATGCAAAATTAGATAAGGAAATATATGTAAGAGCACCACACAGTCAATACACTAATAAGAACGAAATTTGGTTATTAAATAAGAGTCTGTACGGATTAAAGCAATCCGGCAAAAGATGGTACGATTGCTTGGTAAAAGTACTTAAGACCATGGATTTCAACGCCACCACTGCTGATAACTGTTTCTTTGTAAAAAAGAGTAATGATCATATTGAATTTGTATTAATTTACGTGGACGATATTTTATACATTGGAAAGCATAAAGAGAGCAGGGAAATCTTTGTAAATAAGTTAAATGAACACTTCTCACTGAAATCTCTGGGTAAAGTGAATAAATACCTTGGTGTGCAAATTAACAAAACTAAAAGGGGATTCAAACTTACACAGAAAGATAAAATCATCGAACTCCTAAACAAATGTAACTTAAATAATGCTAAAACCTGTGACACCCCTATGCAAACTGATTTTCTTAGAAACACTGATGAATCTTCCCCTGAGTTTAAAGACAACACATTTTACAGATCAGTTATAGGTTCACTCCTTTATATATCTAATTGGACTAGGCCAGATATTGCTTTACCTCTCAATCTATTGTCAAGATATGTTAGTAAACCAACCTTGTATCATTGGGAAGCTGTCAAAAGAATTCTAAGATATCTGAAGGGTACATTAGATTTTTGTTTAATGTTGGAACCCAATAATGACAGAGAACCAAAAATTACTTGTTATGCTGATGCAGATTGGGCTGGTGATACATCATGCAGAAAGAGTACTTCTGGTTATGTTTTTCTATTGAATGATTGTCCAGTTTACTGGTATACTGGTAAACAAGAACTAGTAGCCACTTCTACTACAGAAGCGGAATATGTTTGTTTGTCCAAGGCTGCAAATAACCTTGTATGGTTCAATGATCTGATCACTGATGTTTGGAAGAAACCCACCTTACCATTTATTATGCATGAAGACAATAAAGCGGCCATTGAAATATCTAGATCCGATGCAATTGGACAAAGGTCCAGGCATATTGATATAAAGTTTAAGCATGTGAGACAACTGTCTCAAGACGGATTCATTAAAGCAATACATTGCGATACTTCTGAACAATTAGCTGACATATTAACAAAACCCTTACCTTCTAAACAACACAAATATTTAACTTCTAAATTATATGTATTATATTGTCCTGAATCAGAATGTAATTGGTGTTGTGTAACGAACCGGCATTTAGAGGGGGATTTGTCAGATGTAAATGCCTTATTCTCCAATGTGTAAATAATGTATATATGGAACATCAGAGGTTAACTTATTCTTTGGACTTTAATGTATTCATAACTTACCACTCCCATTCCTAGCTCCACCCCTTGTATATATATAAGGAGCCACCCTCACCATTCTCGTCGCTTCTACCTTGAATATTCAGTGAATATAGAATGCCTATCATAATTAAAAAGAAATATATTTAAAGCTCTAACTCCTATTATCTTTATTGAGTCTGATCCTGAAAATATTGCAACATACATGATGTTTACACATGGTCTACTTCTGATTCCTCTGGTGCCCATTAGGGGATGAGGAGGAAAAATCCATTTCATCTGTATCACCGTGTAATATGTAAATCAGTTTCCGAGGAACATCCGTGCTCATGGCTTCCTCCTGGGAGAAGCTGGTGTCTTCTAGAGAATTGAGTCTTCATTCAGATGTTCAAAGCAAGAGTGTGTAAGGCAGTCCATTTAACATATCTGCATAAAGGTGCGGAGGAAATGATAGGTTAGAAAGCTGGAGTCCACTTAAGAGCAGACAGCAGACAAAAGACAATGCCCAACTTTGAAGAGGTGCTGGGGGAAGATCTACAATTTACATTTCCTTTCCAGAGCTGAATCTTCTCTCCATCAGATCTGAGAAAGCTATGCATTCCTCCTTTTTTTTTTATTAAAGTCCTTGAGAGAGCAGATAGTCTACAATTCAGATTTTAACATTCACACTTGATGTTATTGACTCCTCAGTTATTAAGCTGTCTCCCTGAAGTTGATCAGAACCTTCTACCTTTAAAAAAAAATCCCTGGAGCAAAACACATCAATTTTCTCCTTCATAGGATGGCTGACAACCCCATCTCTTGGGCAAAATTGTTCCCAGGTGCTCAGTTTCTTTGAAGAATGGACAAATTTATTCTGGGAGATTTGTGACCTTCAAATTCCTTCCTGGGAACAACTTAGAGAATGGCCAATATTCTGTTGACATTCACCTTTGTGGATTTCTTTTTCTTTGTCCTTCTAGACAATGCTGGCTGGGTATGACAGGAAATGTAGTCTATCTTGTTAAGAATAGAATAGAATAGAATAGAATAGAATAGAATAGAATAGAATAGAATAGAATAGAATAGAATAGAATAGAATAGAATAGAATAGAAAAGAATAGAATAGAATAGAATAGAATAGAATAGAATAGAATAGAATAGAATAGAAGTAGAGTAGAGTAGAGTAGAGTAGAGTAGAGTAGAGTAGAGTAGAGTAGAGTAGAATAACAGAGTTGGAAGGGACCTTAGAGATCTTCTAGTCCAACCCCCTGCTTAGGCAGGAAACCCTACATTACTTCTGACAAATGGTTGTCCAATCTCTTTTTAAAAACTTCCAGTGTTGGAGCATTCACAACTTCTGGAGGCAAGTGGTTCCACTGGTTAATTGTTCTCACTGTCAGGAAATTTCTCCTTAGTTCTAAGTTGCTTCTCTCTTTGATTAGTTTCCACCCGTCCTGCCTTCAGATGCTTTGGAGAATAGCTTGGCTCCCTCTTCTTTGTGGAAGCCCCTGAGATATCGGAAGACTGCTATCAGTCTGCTATCTCCCAGACTAGGACCCCTAGTACTCTACTCTACTCTACTCTACTCTACTCTACTCTACTCTACTCTACTCTACTCTACTCTACTCTACTCTACTCTACTCTACTCTACTCTAATTCTATTCTATTCTTGGGAATGTTTTTCCTTGGGATTTCTGCGGCAGAAATTCTACAAGTTGGACTAGATAGCATCAACGTTTCCTCTTTCAGCTCCAAGGATCTCATCCGGGAAGCCTTGGTGATCCTACAACTTGTTACCTTCAACAGCGAGTGTGTCTCGAGGAGCAGACGTTGGGTGAACAGGAATAAAAAGACACACGCTGTTTTGAGCTCCAAAATTTATGGTTCTTTGGGGGCTGGCAAGTACAGAAAACAGTTCACTTTTTTACAAGTTAGAA
Organism: Pantherophis guttatus; assembly: GCF_059756535.1. Taxonomy (NCBI): domain Eukaryota; kingdom Metazoa; phylum Chordata; class Lepidosauria; order Squamata; family Colubridae; genus Pantherophis; species Pantherophis guttatus. The sequence continues at coordinate 24,728,026 of NC_142074.1, forward strand.
TTATGCCACATATCTTAGCTTCCCCCCCCCCCCCAATGAGACAACTGAGATAGATTAAGATGAAATGGAGTCCCTGCCTCCTTGGGACTTTGGAGAATTATGATCCTTCCATGTGGAGAGTCAGAAAAAAAAAAAAGATTGATCTAGATGTTAACACAAAAGAAGAAGAAAGGTTTTGGCTGAAAATCCTGGTTTGTTTTGTTTTTTTCCCTCTGCTCTCCTGTTGCATTGAATTTAGAGTTGCCTTCCTTTCAGGTAAGTAGAAGAGCATCCGAGGGTATCCGTCAGGTGTGGTCAAAAACTTCAAGATGCAGAAATCAGGAGACGATTGGAGCTCCAAATGTTTGTGACACTAAGACAAACCAGACAAGGTGACAATTGTAGTGTGATGACCTGGGGCATGGCACAAAGGAAACACAGCCAGAGAATAAGTGCAAGTCCTTTTATTTTATTTTATTTCATTTGTCATCTTCAGGCTGGTGTTCTCGGCTTCGTGCTTCTAGGAGCACTGAGACTTCGTCGAAACGTTGCCAAGAAACCTCCAATTTTACGCGGGAGAAAACCCGAATAACCAAAGACCTACATATATATATATATATACATATATATATATATATATGTTTTCTCAGGTTTTCGCGGGTGTTTGTATGTAGGTCTTTGATTATTCGGGTCTTCTCCCACGTAAAATTGGAAGTGTCTTGGCGACATTTCGACGAAGTCTCATTCGTCATCTTCAGGCTGGTGTTCTCGGTTTCGTGCTTCCAGGAGCTGCTTCTCCTGGAAGCACGAAGCCGAGAACACCAGCCTGAAGATGACGAATGAGACTTCGTCGAAATGTCGCCAAGACACTTCCAATTTTACGTGGGAGAAGACCCGAATAATCAAAGACATATATATATATATATATATATATATATGGACGAGCGCCAACAAGACAAAGTTTGCATTGCGAGTTAACACGCCAACTTCCTCCCCGTCTGTTTTCCATGTTCAAAAAAACTGTTGCAGCTGCTGATCATGTGAAGATAAAAACAAAAATGCATTTGGGATTTTTTTTTTTTCAAAGGATTCTTTTGCTTGTTGTTATTGTTGAGGGAAGGAGGGGGAAAAGGGTGCAAAAATTCCTTTAAAACCTGAGAATCCAGACTTTTCTTGACTGACTTTCAAAGGAAGAGGCAGGCTACAGTCCTGCCTTTCTCTAACTTAACGGCAGATGGTTTCCATTCAGAGCCTTCCATCGCTGGTCCATGTTTATTTTGCCATGTTAAAAAAATAAAAGAAAAAGAAAAAGAAAGAGCTCGTTCGCATCTGCTCTCTGAACATGTTTCCTTCAAGATCAGCTGTGACACCGTCTCCTTGGACTGGGTGACAGATGAGATTGAAAGGAGTCTAGGTATTTATTTCCCTTCTGTCCTCCACTTCTTTGAATCTGAGGACATCACCCATGGCCATTTACACATACATGACAATGATGCTATCAGAATAACACCATTGGAAGGGGCCTTGGAGGTCTTCTAGTCTAACCCCCTTCTCAGACCAAGAAGCCCTATAGCAGAGGTAAAAAAAAAAAAAGCATAGCAATTAAAGTATTGAAGCGGATAAGAGACGATGGATAGATAATTTCTCTTTTTTGTTGTTCTGATTTGCCTTTACTCTTCTCTCTCTTTTCTTTTTTTTTTAGGTAGGTGACATGACTAAAAGTTAGGTAGGATAGAAAGAAAACATCTTTGAATAAAGGGTGATATGATTAAAAGTTAGAATAGGTGATAGAAGCAAGAGTATGTACGGGGAATACTAGTGTATACACTTTTACATAATAAAATAAAAATAATAATAAGAGAAAACATGGAAGAATTGAATAATAACAGATTGCAACTTAATATAAATGTGTATTATTATCAAAAAGAGGGCTGTGAAAATATTTACAGACCCCTCGCATCCTGGACATAAACTGTTTCAGCTTCTACCCTCAAAACGACGCTATAGAGCACTGCACACCAGAACAACTAGACACAAGAACAGTTTTTCCCCGAACGCCATCACTCTGCTAAACAAATAATTCCCTCAACACTGTCAAACTATTCACTAAATCTGCACTACTATTAATCTTCTCATCGTTCCCACCACCCATTTCCTCCCACTTATGATTGCATGACTGTAACCCTGTTGCTTGTATCCCTATGATTTATATTGATATTGTTTCCTAGCGTGATTTGATTGCTTATTTGTTCCCTATGACTATCATTAAGTGTTGTACCTTATGATTCTTGACGAATGTATCTTTTCTTTTATATACTCCAAGAGCGTATGCACCAAGACAAATTCCTTGTGCGTCCAATCACGCTTGGCCATTAAAGAATTCTATTCTATTCTATTCTATTCTATTCTATTCTATTCTATTCTATTCTATTCTATTCTATTCTATGCTACTCTACTCTACTCTACTCTACTCTATTCTATTCTGTTCTGTTCTGTTCTGTTCTATTCTATTCTATTCTATTCTATTCTATTCTATTCTATTCTATTCTATTCTATGAAATATGTAAGTTGATTAATTCTATTAGTATTAGAATGTATGACACCCAGGTGCTACAGTGTTCACGCATTGATAGGTTTGTAAAAAAATAAAAAACTGGGGGGGGGGAAGATTGGCCCTGTTGGAGTTGTAATTTGAGCCGGCCAATAATGAGTCCTTGGAATAAAACTCACGCCAGGCGTCTTGGCCTCCTTCTTCCTCGTCTTACAGAAGCAAGAAGGGGGGGGAAGCAGTTGTGAGGTGATTCAAGCTGAGAGCTGACCTGCAGGATCTCCAGCCATTTGGCACCGAGGGTGAGGGAAAAGTCAACAGAGAAACACCATGGTTGGCCTCTTCTGGCCTCACAGAAAATCAGAGGAACCCCCTCCCCAATTCTTTGCAGGTCCCATCATGTGGCCTTAGTCAAAAAGACATTAAGTTTGCTGTCGGAGGGCCAAACCGGCACACATATTCCTCACACCCCTGGTGCTTGTAAAAGAATCCAAAAGCCACGGCTCCTTGAAAACCAATTAAGAGAGGACTTATGGGGAAAATACAGTGTAAAATTCTTCCTCGTGTGGCCATCTCCTCTCTGACAAGAATTCAGATTAACTCAGAGTTGGAAGGGACCTTGTAGGTCATCTAGTCCAACCCCCACCCCCCACCCAAGCAGGAGACCCTACACCATTTCTGACAAATGGCCGTCCAATCTCTTCTTGAAAGCCTCCAGTGATGAAGCCCCCACAACTTCCGAAGGCAAGTTCTGTTCCACGGATTGATGGTTCTCACGGTCAGAAAATTTGAGCAAAAACAAAAAAAAGAGAGAGAGAGAGACACCATATTTAACTAAAAATAAATGTGAGCTTGTTTCCCATGATGATTGGTATCACCTAATTGTAGTTGGGGGGGAGGGTGAGGAGGAGGAGGATTCAGAAGGATGGGTGCATTCCAGACAAATGGCCGTCCACTGTCTTCTTGAAAACCTTCAGTGATGGAGAACCCACAATTTCTGGATGCATGCTTTCCACTCAGTATTTGTTCCTGTTGTCAGGAAATTTTGCCTTAATTAATAATAATTAACAGTAATAACAATAATTAATAGCTGTATTTCAGTATTTGAAGGGCTTCCACAAAGAAGAGGTGGCGTCCAGGTGCCGTCGGCCAAACAATGTCGACTGGCGGCCCCCAGGGGGAGAGCCTTCTCTGTGGGGGCACCTACTATCTGGAACGAGCTCCCCCCCCCGAGATACGGAGGATCCCGGATCTGCGCACCTTCCGCCGCGCTTTAAAGACCTTTTTATTTCAAAAGGCGGGCCTGGCCTAACTTTCTCCCTCTTTTTTAAACAATTTTAATTTTAATATTTTAATGTTTTTAATATTTTTAATATTCAAAGTTTAAATTTGTTTAACTTGATTGAGGTTTTAATCTGTCTGGGCCAAACTATTTAATTCGATTTTATTTCTGCTTTTTAAATTTTGTATGTATCTATTTTATTGTTGGCTGTTCACCGCCCTGAGTCCTTCGGGAGTAGGGCGGTATACAAATCAAATAAAAGTAAAGTAAAGTAAAGTAAAGTAAAGTAAAGTAAAGTAAAGTAAAGTAAAGTAAAGTAAAGTAAAGTAAAGTAAAGTAAAGTAAAGTAAAGTAAAAGAGGGGGTCAATTTATTTTCCAAAGCACCGGAGGGCAGGACAAGAAACAATGGTTGGAAACTAATCAAGGAGAGAAGCAAGCTGGTATTAAGGAGAAACTTCCTGTCACTGAGGACAATTAACCAGTGGAAGAGAAGTTGCCTTCAGAAATCATGGGTGCTCCATCAGTGGAGGTTTTTAAGAAGAGACTGGTCAGTCACTTGTCTGAAATGATATAGCATCTCCTGCTTGAGTAGAGGGCTGGACTAGAAAACCTCCGAGGTCCCTTCCACCTCTATTCTGTTCTACTTTTATGTGAATAGTTGTGAAATGAAATAATTCTAGCTTGAATCCCTCTTTGATAAGCTTCCACCCATTACTTCTTGTCCTGTCTTCTGATGCTTTGGAGAACAGGTTGACTCCCTCTTCTCTGTGACCATCCCTCAAGTACTGGAAGACTGCTATCATGTGGAATGGCCAACCCCACACCCCTACTTCTTTTCATTGAACTAAAGGGAAAGGTAAAGGTTCCCCTCGCACATATGTGCTAGTCGTTCCTGACTCTAGGGGGCGGTGCTCATCTCCGTTTCAAAGCCAAAGAGCCAGCGCTGTCCAAAGATGTCTCCATGGTCACGTGGCCAGCATGATTAAACACCAAAGATATATGGAACGCTGTTACCTTCCCACCAAAGGTGGTCCCTATCTTTCTACTTGCATTTTTTACGTGCTTTCGAACTGCTAGGTTGGCAGAAACTGGGACAAGTCACGGGAGCTCACCCCGTTACGCAGCACTCAGGATTCGAACCGCTGAACTGCCGACCTTTTTGATCAACAAGCTCAACGTCTTAGCCACTGAGCCACCGCATCCCTGTTCATTAGACGAGACCTACCCAAATCCTGCAATTGGGTATCAGGAGCTTCGTGCGAATAAACCAAGCTATTGTATCTTAATCTCACCCATCTCCCCAGAAAAACTCAAGTTCTCTTGGCACCTTTCATCCTAAAGAAGTAAAATCCAACCCATTCCCTTCAACTCCCAATTTTTTTGATGTCACTTACTCTTAAGAAGCCGCCAAAAAAAAAAAAGAAGAAAAAGAAGAATTATTCAGACATGCTGCCCTCCAGCAAAAAACGACGCAGGCAGCGTTGAATATATATTAGTTTCTTATGTAGGCAGTGAGTGAGGATATTTTAAATTTTGGCAACTTCAACTCCCAGAATTCTCCAGCCATCTGTTGACTTCCTCTTTCAGAATTCTGGAAGGTAAAGTCCACAAGTCTTAAAGTTGCCAAGATTGGGCACTCCTGGGTTAAATCCAGCCGAGGCGCCTACGGGAAATTCAAAATCTACTTTGATTTGAACTTTCAGAAGTACTAATGAAATGGGCAGACGCAGCCATGTTGGTTTGCAAAGTTTTGCTCTGGATTCTTGCACCGTATCTGTGGCAAAACCCATGTTTAGTAACAGAAAATACAGAAGGGAAACATAAGTCCCCATCCCACTTCAAAGATCTAACCGTTTCTTCTCTTTCTATTCTCCCTTTTATCTTTCCCCCTGTGGGAATCACAGCATTCCACTGTAACCGGAATTCTATTATCATAACCCAACTTCTTTTGTCTTGTTAGAGAGAGAGACGCATATTTGACTCTTCTGAAAAACAATACTTGGGGAACCAGAGACTTCAAACCTTTCAACACCCTCCCCCCCCCCATCCCCACTCCCATGCCCCCCACCCCTTCATCTTTCATCAAGGAAAGATGGGGGAGTCTTCTGGCCCATTTTCTTTGCATAAGGTCTATTTCAGCCGTGATTCCACTTGGGGTCAATTTATCTCATCAGAAAGGGCTGGTCTGAAGCCACGGGTTTCAGATAAGAGAGGTTGTAAAGAAAGTCTTAGACTTTAGAAAGAAGGATCAAGATATGAACAGAGGAGAACATTTGCAGCTGGGGGTTGAAAGGAGGGGTCCCTGGTGCTCTCTGAGCTTGGTGGTTTTCATGCAGACCGTCAGCACTTCAAGCTGCATTTACTCTAGTGCTGACATAAGAAGGAGAAGCGGAGGCGTCTGGAAAGGGACGTTTGACTTTTCACCTACTTATTTTCCCTGGAGTTAATATCCCCTAGGAGATGGGATGGGAGGGGGGAAATTCCTTTGAGCTGGAGCAGTAGATTAGGGGTAGAGTGACTTGGAAGATGGCCAATGAGTGCAGAGGAGTGGGGAAAGGAAAGGGAGGGTTTTGGGTCAGGAAGTCAGTGTTGGCTACGATGGAGTCGGAGTTAGAATGTCGTGCTTAATAAATGGGAGTTTTTCATCAAAGACTTTGTTTGAAATGCAATTTATTTGAGACGACCTCGAAACCTGACACAGAAGTTTCATTTATTTATTTATTTATTTATTGTTAAATTTGTATACCGCCCTTCTCCCTGAGGACTCAGGGCGGTGAACAGCCAAGTAAAAACATAAACTACAAACATTAAAATACGATTAAAAAATATATATAAATTTGGCCCCATGATTAAAAACAATAACAAACAATTAAAAACATTTTTAAAATGTTAGGCCAGCCCAGCTTGCTGGAAAAAGAAAGTTTTAAGGGAAGGGAAGGGAAGGGAAGGAAGGAAGGAGAGAGAGGGGGGGAGGAGGGAGGGAGGAGAGAGAGAGAAAGAGAGAGAAAGAGAGAGAGAGAGAAAAAAATGAAGGAAGAAGGAAGGAGAGAGAGAGAAATGAGGGAGGGAGGAGAGGGAGAGAGAGAAAGGAGGGGAGAAGGAAGGATAGAGAAAGGAGGGAGGAAAGGAGGGAGGAAGGAAGGAAGGAGAGAGAGAGGAAGAGAAAGAGAGAGGGGAGAAGGAGGAAGGGAGGAGAGAGAGAGAGAAAGAGAGAGAAAGGAGGGAGGGAGGGAGGAAGGGAGGAAGGAAGGAAGGAAGGAAGGAAGGAAGGAAGGAAGGAAGGAAGGAAGGAAGGAAGGAAGGAAGGAAGGAAGGAAGGAAGGAAGGAAGGAAGGAAGGAAGGCTGGCAGGCTCAGGTAAAGTTTTCTTGTTTTTTTCCACTAATAACAAATGACCAATAGATCACAAGACCATACCTGGACCGCACATTGAACCCACAAAAATAAACTCCCCTTCTGAGATGTCCCCACACCCATTTGCTCCCCTCCAAAACCATCTGTCAGAAGGAGCCCAGAGAGATTGTCAAGATTACCCAACTCTCATTAACACGGATGTTTAACCTGCCTCGGAGCATAATTAGTGCTATGGGATATAATTCTCCTGCATATATTTTCTTTTCTCTCTCTTTTTTTTTTTAGAATTGCCAGTTCTCATTTATTTTAATCAAAGCGAATTTGCTTTCTGCAAAGCAGAAAAATGTCCGTGGGACACCACGCTTAGCTGGGGTTCTGAAATGGCCCAAATCCTGTTTTTTTTTAACCCATCCGGTCCTTCTCTACCCATCTGTAACCGTTCTGGTTTTCCAGGCTTCCACACTGAATTCCAAGGAAAGATATAAATTCGTTCCTTTTCCAAATCGGGGAGATACGCGCTACAGTGGGACAGACAGAAAAGCAATGGGGAAAAAAGAGTAGCCCCAGGGGGAAAGCCACCCACCAATTTGAGGATTCTTCAGGAAGGGTCAAAAAAGTCAAGATGGCAGCGGCCACTCTCTGCCACATAAAAGGGGTGGGGCTTCTGTCTCAGGGGCGTGGCTTCTGTCTCAGTTGCAACCACTCCCTGGGCATTTTGGTGGGGGGGAATCTCCTGCAGAAGTTCCAGAACTTTTCCATTCCCCTTCCAGCAAAGTCAATTTAAAAAAAGAAAAAATCAACAACACACCACCAAGTGATTTTTGGAAGAAGAAAACTCTCAGGCACTTTGAGCCACAAGCCCAGAAAAGAAGAAGTGTTTTTTTTTCAGTGGAGGGGGGAAAAAATTGCAGAATCTATAAGAGGGAATTATAGCAGCTGCCAAAAAAGCCAACACAATTCTAGGCTGCATAAACAGAGGGATAGAATCAAGATCACGTGAAGTGTTAATACCACTTTATAAGGCCTTGGTAAGGCCACACTTGGAATCCTGCATCCAGTTTTGGTCGCCACGATGTCCAAAAGATGTGGAGACTCTAGAAAGAGTGCAGAGAAGAGCAACAAAGAGGATTAGGGGACTGGAGGCTAAAACATATGAAGAACGGTTGCAGGAACTGGGTATGTCTAATTTGATGAAAAGAAGGACTAGGGGAGACATGATAGCAGAGTTCCAATATCTCAGGGGCTGCCCCAAAGAAGAGGGAGTCAAGCTATTCTCCAAATAGCTTGTCCTGAAGACAGGATAAGAAGCAATGGATGGAAACTCATCAAGGAGAGAAGTAATTTAGAACTAAGGAGAAATTTCCCGACAGTTAGAACAATTAATTAGTGGAACAACTTGTCTCCAGAAGTTGTGAATGCTCCAACACTGGAAGTTTTTAAAAAGAGATTGGACAACCATTTGTCTGAAGTGGTGTAGAGTTTCCTGCCTAAGCAGGGGGTTGGACTAGAAGACCTTCAATGTCCCTTCCAACTCTGTTATTCTAAAAAAAAAAAAGAAAGAAAAAAGAATTCCATGGAATGGCTATTTTTATCCAAGGAATTGGTGAGCTTTTCAAGAGTCCCCAGCTGGAAAAAGCTGGTGGCACACAAGCTGAGAAACATGTTTCCAAAGTCCCCAAGTAGGGGGGGGCTCTCTTTTTTTGGGCATCTCCTCCTGAATCCCGGTGCATCAACATCTGGCCAGCAATTTGGAGATTTAGAAAAGACGAATGAGGAGGGGGAAAAAAGCGGGGGGGAACCTGGAGATCATCTTGCTCCACCGTCTCCTCTGTAGGACACCTAGCAAGAGGGCCCCGCCGAAGAGCCCCAGCCGAAATACCAGAATGTGGATTTATTCTGCCTAAATCCTCTAAACCCTTCACACCGTTTGGTCTTGGCTTGATCCAATTGGAAGGTGTAAACACGGGTGACAATAAGGAAGCCATCTGGCCAAGTGGCTGGCTTGGCAAACAATAACAGGCTTTAGTAAGGAGACCTGTCAGGATTTCCACACACATGTGGCGCTCCCTTGAAAGAGAGAGAAAGAGAGAGAGGGAGAGGGGAAGGGGAAAAGAGAGAGAGAGAGAGAGAGAGATTTCAGCTTAGTCAGCCAAATAAACAAACCCTCTCTTTTTAGTCTGCCCTTGTTCAAATGCAGAAGTCTTTGGAAGAAGGATCTTTGCATGGTGTCTTTCAAAAATACATTGCAGATTGATGGGAAGGAGAACTAAGCAGACTACTGTTTCGGGGCGAAACTGTCAGGGTGATGTCCTGGAAATATTTATTGGCTTGATTTGGGCCCCTCCGTAGCCCATTCTCCTTCTCTCCCGATTCTCATGGCTTTCTTATCACCTGCTGAGGCCTTGATGGTGAAGAGAGAAGACTAAACAGCAGGGGACAATTAGAGAAGACTTCCAACTTTGATCAGTTGACCATATGTGAATACAACAGCTGACCACATGTTTGGAGAGACAACTAACTTAAAAGTAAGGGTTGGGGAGAGGAAAGGAGGAGGAGGAAGGGAGAGAGAGAGAGAGAAAGAAAGAAAGAGAGAGAGAGAGAGAGAGTGCGCCACAAAAGCCAAGCATAGATATTTAAATTTACATTTTAATTATCCAGCAGTTGAAAGCTGCATTCAAACTTTTCAAAGGGAGGGGGAGGGAGGGAAAACTGGCATTTTTCACACAAGCTACTTTCCCCCCAAAAAAGCTATTTGTTCTGTCTCTGTGTGTGTATGTGTATATGTAAATATAAACATATATATTTCCAAAAATAAAACCATGCATTTTTTTTTTTTTTTTTTTGGCTGCACCTCCCAAAGAAGAGTTTGCTTTTTCCACGGAAGGCAAGAGAGAAAGGAAGAAGTATTTAAAGATAATTTGGGGCTCTACAACCAGTCCCAGGAACAAGCGGAAGTGTAATTTTAAAAAAGATGGGGAGTTGTGAAGACATTATAAAAATGTTTACAATAGCCTTGTCTTAGCCAGCTGACTCTGCAGATTTAAAAGCACAGCTGAAAGATTGCAATAATCATATTGTATATATAAAAATTGCAATAGTAATAATATCTTATATATAAAGATATATAAAATGAGATATGTAAGATTGCAAAGCTATTTAAAATGACTGAAAAAGAGAAGACGGGAGGGCTTGTCATATTTTTCAGGAAAAAATATATTAAAAAGCACTTCCTTCATACGTTCTTTTGCCCTGTGTTATAAATATTCATCCAAAGCTCGTAATTCTACAACAGAGCAATGTACATCTTATTCCATTTAGATGACCTCTATATTTTATGCCTGATCTTTATTAAGTGATTCCTCCTAACCTCTTGATCCATAGCAACAGAAATTCATGAAGACTTGCCAGCTATTTCCACAGGCATCATAGACCATAAATGTTAAACAATACATTTATTTTCCTTTCTCTGCCAATCTACAGCCATCAGTCCTTATCTTTGCTACTTACCACGCAATTAACATATGCCTGAAACCTTCTATTTACTTGCAAATAAAAGGATAATAGAAAAATAACACCAACTGTTTTGACAGCAGCTGATTTAAGAGTTATCTGAGCAGTATTTTTTTTACCCAAGAGTGAGCTGCTCCTTCTTCTCCAGAAAAGTTGTTGTTCTTGTTGTTTTTGAATTAAGTGTCTGAGTTGCAGGAAGAGAGAAAACAGAGACCTTTTAGGAGAAAGCAAAAGGGTTTTGATTTTAAGAAATTTATTGCAAACCAGTAGAGTTTTCTTTCTACTACAGATTCCAGCTCTTTTGCACTAATGATGATGATGATGATGATGATGATGATGTTATTGTTATTATTATTGATATCATAGTTGTCGAAAACCGAAACATACAATTTATTGACATCGCGGTACCAGGAGATGCCAGAATCAAAGAAAAAGAACTGGAAAAAATCATGAAATATCGCGACCTGGCCATCAAAACTACACGGCTATGGATGAAACATGTAACAGTGAAACCCATTGTCATCGGGGCGCTTGGTACCATGTCCAAGAATTTTACAAAACACATCAAGAAATTACAGCTTCCTGCAAAGACACCAGCAGAACTGCAAAAAACTGTGCTACTCAGAACATCGTACATCTTAAGAAGGTACTTGGTTGATACCTAGGACACTGGCAGCAACCCATATCAACCATTAGCACCATTCAATGGTATTTCTGACACATTTTTAAATGTTCACTTGACTTGAGTTTCAAGATAATCCTATTCCACTGCTGGAATGGCCTGGGAATAGCCCAGACCTTCACCCAATTGAAACTCTATGGAGCCGACTAAAGAAACTTGTTAGTCAGAAGTGACCCAGCAATAAAACCCAGTTAATAGAAGCCATCCTTCAATCTTGGTTTCACACGATAACAGCTGCAGAACTAAAAGACTTGGTTCACTCCATGGGAAGACGTTGTAAGGCCATAATTCATGCTAAAGGTTACCCAACTAAGGATTAACTGACATAGTGATCATTTTGGTATATCTCGTTTTTTCTATGGTGATCATTTTTGTATATCTCGTTTTTTCATGTGTTTCACTTTTCTTCTTTCTACTGTAACTGCTATTCTAATAGCAAATCCTTCATAAAAGTGATTGCATTACATTCTTGATTAAATTATCTTTCCATCGATATATAATTTTATGGTACTACTCCCCCCAAAAAAGTGGTGTTATTAGCTAGTTTTAGAAAATACACTTTTCCCAAAAGGCTTCCACAATTTTGGCCACTACTCTAGTTGTTCCGGTGTGTAATGCTCTATAACGTCGTTTTGAGGGTAGAAGTTGAAACAACTTATATCCAGGATGTGCAACCCTTGAGATTCTGCAAACAGAATAAAAGATGCAACTGAAGAAGCTTCTCGGATGAGAAGCGAAACGTCTTCAAGGAAAAAAAATAAGAAAGTCCAGTTGCCTTTTGGAAGAATAGAATAGAATAGAATAGAATAGAATAGAATAGAATAGAATAGAATAGAATAGAATAGAATATTGGAATGGAGAATAAAATAGAATATTGGAATGAAGAATAGAGTAGAGTAGAGTAGAGTAGAGTAGAGTAGAATATTGGAATGAAGAATAGAATAGAATATTGGAATGAAGAATAGAATAGAATAGAATAGAATAGAATAGAATAGAATAGAATAGAATAGAATAGAATAGAATAGAATAGAATAGAATAGAATAGAATAGAATATTGGAATGGAGAATAGAATAGAATATTGGAATGGAGAATAGAATAGAGTAGAGTAGAGTAGAGTATTGGAATGAAGAATAGAATAGAATATTGGAATGAAGAATAGAATAGAATAGAATAGAATAGAATAGAATAGAATAGAATAGAATAGAATATTGGAATGGAGAATAAAATAGAATATTGGAATGAAGAATAGAATAGAGTAGAGTAGAGTAGAGTAGAGTAGAGTAGAATATTGGAATGAAGAATAGAATACAATATTGGAATGAAGAATAGAATAGAATAGAATAGAATAGAATAGAATAGAATAGAATAGAATAGAATAGAATAGAATATTGGAATGGAGAATAGAATAGAATATTGGAATGGAGAATAGAATAGAGTAGAGTAGAGTAGAGTAGAGTAGAGTAGAGTAGAGTAGAGTATTGGAATGAAGAATAGAATAGAATATTGGAATGAAGAATAGAATAGAATAGAATAGAATAGAATAGAATAGAATAGAATAGAATAGAATAGAATAGAATAGAATATTGGAATGAAGAATAGAATAGAATAGAATCAAATAGAATGGAATGGAATGCAATGGAATGGAATAATTTATTGGCCAAGTGTGATTGGACCCACAAGGAATTTGTCTTGTGTGAAAAGTAAAAAAAAGAAGAAGCACCTTTGGGACAAAGATGAGACCTGGACGACTGAAAATCTCCATCTTTGTTCTGTATCCTGTCGCTACAGGTGCTCGACTTTTCTGCCCACCACTCACCATCTTCACCCAGGTCCTCTGAACTGGCTCTCCTTCTCCGCCTAACATGCCACCTTTGTGTCAGGCTAACTTGGTCTCCTGGCCTTTGTAAACTCTCTCTGTTCAGCCTGCCGATCGGCTTGACGGGGGCCAACTGACAGGCGTCAGGACAGCGTCAGTGTCATCCGTGGCTCCTCTGTTATTTCAGATGCCAGCTGATGCACCCAGGGGCAGACAATGAACTGTCACAAACTGGGGAAGGAAGTGACAAAAGCCCAGCCTGAGTCAGTGCGGGAAGCAATTGCTGGTGCAGAATATTTTTAAAAATAGTGACAGTTGCCGAGTTGTGCTCGACTCGGAAAAGAGGTGAAATTTCCCATCCTAGATAGACTCAGCAACCGTCGTAGGATTCCCAGACATTGTTTTTTTTTTTCTTCTTCTTCTTCTTTTTCCAGCCTTCTCAAATCATAGAGCTCATTTGCACACCATAAAAATGGAGCCTGGATAGCTCTGCAGACTAAAGCACTGTAATTTAACACCAGCTGTCTGCAATTAAAGTAAGTTCAAATCTCACCAGGCTCAAGGTTGACTCAGCCTTCCATCCTTTCTAAGGTAGGTAAATCGAGGACCCAGTTTGTGGGGGGCAATAAACTGACTTTGTATAAAATATACAAAAGTATGAAGGCTATTGCTTAACGCATTGTAAGCCGCCCTGAGTCTCCGGAGAAGGGCGGCATATAAATCAAATTTTTTTAAAAAATATGGCAAGGGCTCTTGGGTTCTTCGTGTACAAATTAGCATTAGCGCAGCAAATTTTCCCCTGTTATTAAAGAACGACAGGAAGGATGTACGCGATTCCTCGTTTAGGGCAAAAATATCACCTGAGAGGATCTGTTCTTCATGCAGAATTTTGATTTAGGGCAGGAGTATAGTCAGCAACCTATAGCTCTGGAGCCACATGTGGATCTTTGGGCCCTCTTCTGTGGCTCCCTGTCAGGTGATCATCAGTTCTAGGAGGAAGTGAGGTGTGAAGGGGGAGGAGGAGGAAGAGGAGAAGGAGGAGAATTGTGCGGTCCTTGGTGCTCTCTGAAGCTGGTGTTTTTCTTGCAGACATTTAATTACCCAACTAGATAACATCATCAGTGCAGCATTGATGGTAATACTTCCCATAGTTCAGATAATGAAACGTCTGCATGGAAACCTTCCAAGCTCAGAGAGCACCAAGGACCCCTCATTCCCACCCTGGGCCACAAATATTCTCCTTTACAGGAAATAATGTTTTGCTGGAAGGAGCAGCACAGATCAGAAGGCAGGAAAAGGGTTAAGTGCCTGTCACAATAAGAAAAAAAACCTCAAGGGCACTTGACCTTTAAACTCTCCCTTTCACACATACACACACAGAGAGAGGGGGGGCTTCTTTGTGAGAATCCCCCCCCCAATCCTTGTGGATTGGCAGGAAGATGCTCTTGTGTTTTGTTTACATCTTTTCAGGTTGGGCCAAACTTTCCGTTTCCCTGCCAAATGGCCGGAAATGGGTACTCCTGCCCTCCGATCCCCAGAGCAGATTAGAGATCGGAAGCAAAAAATAAGATAAAATAAAGTTGTTTGGAGTCAGGGGGCTAAGGGGGAACCCCTAAACCGAATCAGCTAAGTTAAAATATAAACTTTCAGTGGGAAATTTAGAGAAAGGTTCGGGGGAGGGGGACGCACCCTGAACCTGCTTTCCGCTCTCACTCGCCATGCTCAAATCCCCCCCTTTTGTTTTAACGTTTCTCCCCAAGTTGGCTTGAATACAGGAAGGTGAGAAAGGGCTTTTTAAGAATAGAATAGAATAGAATAGAATAGAATAGAATAGAATAGAATAGAATAGAATAGAATAGAATAGAATAGAATAGAATAGAATAGAATAGAATAGAATGAGGGAGGGAGGGAGGGAGGGAGGGAGGGAAGGAAGGAAGGAAGGAAGGAAGGAAGGAAGGAAGGAAGGAAGGAAGGGGAGGGTGGGAGAAAAGGAGGGAGGGAGGGAAGGAAGGAAGGGAGAAAAGGAAGAAAGGACAGGGAGGATGGGAGAAAAGGAGGGAGGGAGAGGGAAGGAAGGAAGGAAGGGAGAAAGGGAAGAAAGGAAGGACAGAGAGGGAGAGAGAAAAAGAAGGAAGGAAGGAAGCAAAGGAAGGAAGGACAGTCAGACAGGGAGGGAGAAAAGGAAGGAAGGAAGGAAAGGAAGGATGGACAGGGAGGGTGGGAGAAAAGGAGGGAAGGAAGGAAGGAAGGAAGGAAGGAAGGAAGGAAGGAAGGAAGGAAGGAAGGAAGGAAGGAAGGAAGGAAGGAAGACATCTCCTGTTTTACAGAAGACATTCTTGTGTCTTCTAGAAGGCCTCTTCTAGTTCAAGGGTTATCCTCTCCAGATCTGGCTTCAAGATGAAAAGCCATCCGAAGAGACAATGAAACCATGGATATTATCCCTACAATCCAACATAACTGTGGTCGGAGTCAATAATATTGGGATAAATGGACCCTAACTCAATAGATCCCTAGAAGCCAACATTTTACATCTCTTAAATCTGCAGACGTGCAAATTATCACCCGTACATCTCACGCAGATGAAAGGAGGGTTAGCTGCAGAGAGAAGGATATTCTTGCAGACCCCATGTTTCTTCAAAGCAAGCATCTCTGGGGTGGGAGGGGGGGAAACGGAGGGCCAAGAACTAAGGCCAAATCCAGAGATGGATTCAAGGCAATTCCCATCTCTTTCTGCGGCGGACTGTATATTAACACTATAAAAGGGAGGGAACAGTAGGAGTTGAGGCTCTCTCTCATTGTCAAGCTCCCATTTCAAAAGAAGAGGCGAGAATTCCTGACCTTCCCTTTGTCTCCAAAGGTTGAGGTTGAATGAATTGATTCCTTCTCTCACATACAAACACATATTCACACACACTCACACGCACTGGCATAGATCCGTAGACTTAGGGGCTGCTTTGACTAATGCGCCAAATAAATTATACACTGTCTTGTAAGCCACTGACTGGCCGCAGATCCGCCGATTCTGAATCATATTTCTTGGGAGGTACCAACAATTTCCATGACCGGAAACCAAACAAAAAAAAGGTTAAATTCACAAGCAAAGCAGGATGGATGGAACCAGTTGGGTACCCTCTGATGTTCTCAAGGTGACACCATCCAGGTGATTAATTTTCAGCCAAAGAAATTGCAAAAAGTTCAAAGGAACCCAGGAGGTACCATTCTGATTCATCCGGTTCCAGCTTGGTGAAAAAAAATACCCAATATTCTCTTTTTCTATCTATCTGTAGAGATAATGCGATAGGATAGCAGAGACTCTGAAGAAGGCCCCTCCAAAATCTCCATTCCCACCACACTCCAGGGGAAGGATATTGCAAAATCCCCATTCCCACCCCACTCCAGGGGAATGATACTGCAAAATCTTCATTCCCACCCCACTCCAGGGGAAGGATACTGAAAAATCCCCATTCCCACCCCACTCTGGGGCCAGCCAGAGGTGGTATTTGCTGGTTCTCCGAACTACTCAAAATTTCCGCTACCGGTTCTCCAGAACCTGTCAGAACCTGCTGGATTTCACCCCTGCTGGAAGGGATCTTGGAGGTCTTCTAGTCTAACCAAGGTCAGGAGTTAGGACTCAATCTCAGCAAATGTCCCAGAAGACATTTAGGATGGGGTCGGGTCTCCAAAATGGAGTGCCGGCAGCCTTCACCAAGCTGAAGTTGAGCATGAAATTCCAACCAGATGCTTAGGAAGCCTGATTTAATCCATCCAGAGGTGTCCTGTGGTCAACTCCTTTTGAGACTCTCCTGTCTGAACTTTAAAGGAGTTGTATCCGTCCAGATGGATCACAGCTTCTCATGATTTATTGCCAACGCTGGGTGAATAGTATACTTTTAGGATTAGCAAACTGCCCTCAACATATGTCGGGAGTTCACCTCCGACACAGCTGGAGCGCACCAGGATGGGAGAAACCACTGTACGATCTCAAAGCGAGTCATGTATGCTTCTTGTTGCAAAATTGAGCAGAAAGGCTCATATATCTTCCATAATTTAAAGAATGTAAGGGGTTCCTCTTTTTTTTTTTCTTCCCTGTAACCGTTCCTTTTAGGTCATTCTCAAGCAGACATCATCAGGGTGACTTCCCCTGACATTATTCACGTCTCCAATTCGCTTCAGATTGAGGTTTAAAGCTACGTTGGGTGTGCTTTAAAAAAATGATGAAGATTTTTTTTTAGTCCACAGAAAGAATCACGGTTACTGTACAAACTAGAAAAGGCATATGAATCTATTATTCATATATACGTGTGTGTGTGGGTGTGACATTCATGACAAACCATTTTATACCAAATTTATATTTTGCTGATAAAGAAATAAAGGGGTTCAAGCTGATGAAGGGAGGAGAAGTTGTGGCTCAGAAGATTAATTCAACTGCCTAACATGCAGGCAGCCCAAGTTTGAATCCGAGTAAGGGTATGGCTAGCTGATGAAAGCTAAACAGCTTGAAATAGATCTATACTAGTCTCCCTTTATTTCTTTATCAGCAAAACATAAATTTGGTATAAAATGGGGTTTGTTGTGAATGTGACTGCTTGAGGGCTCCTGGATTGGAGTTGAAAGGCGAAAGGGAGCAGAATGCCCTCTCCCACATGTTGGAGTAGACCAGGTGTCTCGATAGAAAAACACTTAATATATATATACTGAATATATCTCCTCTAAAGAAAAAAAAATGACGTGATTTAAAAGGAAGAAAGCATTTCAGTCTTTGAGGCAACAGTTTGAAAAAGGAATGCATCTTGAATATTAAAGAATTTAGTTTGAGTTGTGCTAATCTAATATTTGCTAGTTTCTTGGAAGTGAGGTGTGATGGAATAACAGATAATAGATTACCAGAGTTCGAAGGACCTTATAGGTCATCTAGTCCAACCCCTCCCGTTCCTTGTCCCAGCTTCTGCCAACCTAGCAGTTCGAAAGCACGTAAAAAAAGGCAAGTAGAAAAATAGGGACCACCTTTGGTGGGAAGGGAACAGCATTCCGTGCGCCTTTGGCGTTGAGTCATGCCGGCCACATGACCACGGAGACGTCTTCGGACAGCGCTGGCTCTTCGGCTTTGAAACGGAGATGAGCACCGCCCCCTAGAGATGGGAACGACTGGCACATATGTGCGAGGGGAACTTTTACCTTTAGGCTGCACAGATAGCAACTGTACCAGTGCAAAACCTGTTTGGTTATGCCAAGAATTCTCCCAAAGTTTTCCTGGGCTGAGGGAGAATCTTGGTTCTGACTACCCATAATTGAGACATGACTTGTTAATGGGACATAAAGATGACCTTCCCTGAATCTAACCAAGCTTTTGTTCTCCTATTCCTACATTAGACAAGCAAGGATCATTTCCCCCTTATCCTTATATCCCATTGCAAATGGTTTGTTGTTGTTGTTAGTTGCAAAGTTGGGTCCAACCCATCGCGACCCCATGGAGAACGTTCCTCCAGGCCTTCCTGTCCTCTACCATCCTCTGGAGTCCATTTAAGCTCACACCTACTTGTTTAGTTTCCATCCATTGCTTCTCCTCTTGCCTTCTGGGGGTTTTGGAGAATAGGTTGAGCCCCCTCTTCTTATATTCTTCTATTTCAGCCACAGAATCTGGCTGAAATGTACTCACAGATGCATTTTAGATCTCCCACCCCTTCCAACAGCTTCTCCACTCCATGACCCAACCTCCTTGAAGGGCCCCTGAAACAATGAGCAAAATTTTGAGAAAGGGGAGAAAATGAAAAAGCCTTAAATGTTCTCTTTTTAGGAATGTGGGAATTTTCTTTTCACAGCTTTCAGCTAAGCCATTTCCCCTCCTGACCAAGTCTTCCCTTTTCCTAATCTTCCTCTTTTGTTTTGGCTCCCAAATCTTGATCTTCAAGGCCAAGTGGCTTTATTGTCATTCTGATACCAAGAACAAATAGTGTTGGAAGATAACAAAAAAAAAAAAAAATAAGAACAAAACCTGAGGAAGATTGGATGAGATTCCTATTTATTAGAGTTCATGTTAGGTGAAAACCTTTTCTAGTGGATCAACAAGTTATTTTTTTTCCCCATTGTATTATTAATTAGGTCATCTTTTTAGATATGGATCTACCCCAAATATGCCCCCCAAAGGCCTTTGAAAGAAAGCAGATTGGCCATCAAAATGTTTTTTTTAAAAGCTTTATTCTGGATTATAGGGTGTACCATTGGTGACATTGGAGTAGCTCAGCTGTGGGTTTCAAAAATTTCTACTACCGGTTCTGTGGGCGTGGCTTGGTGGACATGACAGGGGAAGGATATTGCAAAAACTCCATTCCTACCCCACTCCAGGGGAAGGATACTGTAAAATCTCCATTCCCTCCCGATCAGCTGGGACTTGGGAGGCAGAGAATAGATGGGGACAGGGCCAGTTAGAATTTTTACTACCGGTTCTCCGAACTACTCAAAATTTCTGCTACCGGTTCTCTAGAACTAGTCAGAACCTGCTGAAACCTACCTCTGGAGTAGCTGGTTTTGAAAGTGTTGGTGGAGCAGAATTGGCACAGAGAGAAAAAAAATAGTAATTTGCACTCACTGTGTACAATCAACTATTGTTGGCTTAACCACGCTAAAAGTACAATTGGCAGAATTGAAGCAATATTTTTTAAATCATGAACCGTGGCTAAATCATCAATAGTTGAAATTATCTGCTGCTATTTTATTAGGTTGAAAAATGACGCACAACCCCAGCCATCTTCTCTACAATACTGACAATCAAATGGCATTTAATAGAGACATCAGATGCCACTTTGACTGGCCCAGTAATTACATGTCACTGATACATTAGATCTGGTTCCCAAGGGATCTCACGAGGCTCCAGATCCCAACTTGATACACATGTAAGCCCCATTAACATTACTGATAGCTCTTCACATCTGCAAAAGATGACAGATGGTCTCCAGGGAGAACTCAGGAACTGGTAAGTCTTTAAGTTGAAAAGGAGAAGAAAATGTAATCTGCTGCACCAACTTGTTCCACTGTCTTTAACTTTCCCTCCCTCCCAAAAAAGATGTTTTGTATTTTCCAAAAATTTTGGGATTGAGAGGGCCCCCTCCACAGATTTCACTTCGGAGAGGAGCCAAATAATGTGGTTCAGGGATGGAAGAAATCCTGGCAGGTCCTTCTTCCAAGCTTTGGGGAAAATCAGATTCAGAAGCTGGATTCCACACGTCACACCTAGCCATTATTTGTGTACCACTGCAGTTTGTAGATCTTGTGGCATAGCTAAGGTTGCCGTGGAGGAGAGCACGGTCAAGAAACCACGCAGGGGGCATCCTAAGGGGTCAAAAAATGGTGGTAGCCACTATCGTGAAAAGGGTCATACTTTGATCCTACGGTTGGGTTGGCATCTTGATTAAATTTTTTTCATCTGTTCTTTGTGGGAACTCTTGGAACCAACAAAGGAGAATATTTGCAGCTCAGGGCAGAAACGAGAGGTCCTGGGTGCTCTCTGAGCTTGGTGTTTTTCTTGCAGATGTTTCTTGACCCAACATTAGCAAGGCTAGGAAAGAATGGGATGTGCTGAATGAAATGGGGGAGAGGGGGAGGGGGAGGAGGACTGGGGGGTCCTTGGTGCTCTATGAGTTGGGTGTTTTTTTGCAGACCTTCCATGACCCAACTAGGTAAAGAGCCGAGGTGGCGCAGTGGTTAGAGTGCAGTACTGCAGCTACTTCAGCTGACTGCTAGTTCAGCAGATCAGCGGATCAAATCTCAAGGTTGACTCAGCCTTCCATCCTTCCGAGGCGGGTAAAATGAGGACCCAGATTGTTGGGGGCAAGATGCTAATGCAATATGTTAATATGCAATATGCTAACTTTGTAAACCACTTAGAGAGGGCTGTAAAGCACTTTGAAGCGGTATAGAAGTCTAACTAATAATTAAATAAATAAATAAACATCATCAGTGCTGGTAGGAGTGGGGTTTGCAGAAAGGAGCAGGAGGAGGAAGAAGAGGAGGAGGAGGAGAACAATGACTGTGGGGTCCTTGGTGCTCTCTGAATTTCTTGTTTTTCAGACATTTCATGACTCAGCTATGTAACATCATAAGTACTAGTAGGGGTGGGGTTTGCAGAAAGGAGGAGGAGGAGGAAGAAGACGAGGAGGAGGAGGAAGAGGAGGAGGAAGAAGAAGAAGAGGAGGAGGAGGAGGAGGAGGAGGAGGAAGAGGAGGAGGAGGAGGAGAAGAGGAGGAGGAGGAGAAGAAGAGGAGGAGGAGGAGAAGAAGAAGAGAAGGAGGAGGAAGAGGAGGAGGAGGAGGAGAAGAGGAGAAGGAGGAGGAAGAGGAGGAGGAGGAGAAGAAGAAGAGAAGGAGGAGGAAGAGGAGGAGAAGGAGGAGGAAGAGGAGGAGGAGGAGAAGAAGAGGAGGAGGAGGAGGAAGAGGAGGAGGAGGAGGAAGAAGAGGAGGAGGAAGAAGAAGAGGAGGAGGAGGAGGAGGAGGAGGAGGAGGAGGAGGAGGAGGAGGAGGAGGAGGAGGAGGAGGAGGAGGACTGGGAAATCCTTTGTGCTCTCTGAGCTTAGTTGTTTTCCCCCAGATGTTTCATGACCCAAATTAGGGAACATCATCAGTGCTAAGTCAGTGGCATCACACATCATGAGGTCTGATGATATTCCCTCGTTTGGGTCACGAAACCCCTGCGAGAAAACAACCAAGCTCAGAGATCCCCTCGTTTCAACCGTGGTTAGCTATTGTCCATGGGATCCCTCTACAAGGAATGGATGGAGAAGGCAGGGGGGTATTTCAAATTAGGTTTCAATGGGATCAGGGCAGATGTTTTCCAGATGGGCTCTTACGGAACGGGGAGAGATACGTACTTTGAACGGGAATATTAATTTTAGCCAAAATTAATATACACAAGTGGTTTTACAGATTTCTTTCTGCTTCTCTCTCTCTCTTCTGTGGCTCTGACTGGAATGCATTACTTCGGAGTTTGCAATACTGAGGCACGCTTGCTTTGATAGGATGGCTTTGAATGATGCCTTGAGCCAAACGCTCTTCGTCCTTTCTTCTTTGCAAGCTCAAAATAAAATTAAAAATACATTTACCCAAAACGTAAACACCCCCCGAGTAAAAAGTGCAAGTTTTTCCAATCATTGCGAAAAGCTAAAAAGAAACAGAACTCTTGTTTTGTTTTCATCGTGATGATTATTATTCAAGAAGGAATTATTTATTCCAGCTCGGTCTTCCCATCTGCAAATAAGGGGGAAATAAAATCTGGAGTTTTGTTTTGTTTGTTTTTTTCTTTCAAGCTTGCTTTCAAAATGCTTCTAAATGGACGAGAGAAGCAGGACCAGGCACAAGAATTGAGCTAGGCATAATATAAGTGGGGAAAAAAATACTTCTTTGCATCACTCGGATGTGTGTTGTGTGAATCGCAACGCTCAACCGGTGATAACACTGGGCTGACTTCGGGATGGGGGCTTGTAAGTAAGCAGGGTCAGTCTCCTTAGGGCAGGGGTCGGCAACCGTAAACACTCATAGAGCCACAAAGGTCCTAACCGGAAGCCCCCCATTCAATTCTGGAGCCGACCGGAAGTCCAGTTCCCCCACCATAGAGTCTCCTCCTAGCACGGCATCTTTTTTCCTCTACCTGTCCTAATTGAAAGCCCTATTAATTATGGAGTCCACTGATGACAGGGAGCCACAGCAAAGGGATGAAAGAGCCTCTGCTGTGGCTTCCTGTCGCAGGTCGGCTCCACAATTGATAGGGCTTTTGGTTAGGACAGGTAGAGGAAAAAGGACGCCGTGCTAGGAGGAGACTCTATGGTGGGGGAACTGGACTTCCGGTCGGCTCCAGAATTGAATGGGGGGGCTTCCGGTTAGGACCTTTGTGGCTCTTTGAGTGTTTAAGGTTGCCGACCCCTGAAGTAGACAGAAAATATCTCAAAAATGCCAGTGTTCTGGGCAAGACTGAAAGCTTTTGAAAAACGAAAATGGCAAAATCCCATCCATATTTGAGGGGCTGCCACAGAGAGGAGGAAGGGGGTCAAGCTATTTTCCAAGGCACCCGAAGACCAGAGAAGAAATAATGGATGGAAACTGAACAAGGAGAGATTCAACCTGGAAATAAGGAGGAATTTTCCGACCGTGAGAACAATCAACCCATGGAACAAAAGTTGCCTTCAGAAGTTGTGGGAGCTTCATCACTGGAGGCTTTCAAGAAGGGACTTGAACTGCCCTCTGTCAAAAATGGTGTAGGGACTCCTGCTTAGGCGTGAGGATGGACGAGATGACCTACAAGGTCCCTTCCAACTCTGTTATTCTGTGAAATGGGTTGCCTTCAGAAGTTGTGGGAGCTTCATCACTGGAGGCTTTCAAGAAGAGACTGGACTGCCATCTGCCAGAAATGGTGTAGGGTCCCCTGCTTGGGTGTGGGGTTGGACTAGATGACCTTCAAGGTCCCTTCCAACTCCTTTAATCTGTTCAAATATTCCTAGAATCACATCATTGGAAGAGACCTTGGAGGAATTCCTTCCCTCATTCTTGTCTGTCTAGTCTTTTCTTACCTCCTCAAACCTGCCCAGCCTGGTTCCCAGACTCCTCAGCTGTGTTCGCCTTAGAGGAAACTTACCTCTTTCGCCATCTTTGAGAAGAAGATGCCAAGCTCTCTCTTCATCCCCAGACGAGCTGGCGTACTCACTTCCCCCCACCCTCAAAGCCCCCAGGACTTCGGTTCACCCATTTAATCCCCACTTTTTACGCACGCTGTCAGCCTTTTCACGCTTGGGATCTTGCAAGGCTCGCCTCTCCCCACCCCACCCCACCCCTTCCACACGAATCCACCAACCCCCCAGCCCCTTTCTCCCCCATGGCTAATGCTGATGGAAGGCTTCATTCAGGCCCCCAACTCCAGACTGAGACCCATGGCAGGGAACTCCTCTGCCTGGCTGGGCCAGAGCAGGGGACTTTCAAATTGGAAGTGACATCGCTGTCCAGTTGCTCTTCTGTTCTCTTTCTCCGCAGAGCAGACTTCAAAAAAAAAAAAAAAAAACCGAGCTGGAGATGTGAATTCAAAGGGATTTCGCGGGCACTGGGAAGATGGCTCTCCTTCTTGAGTTTAAATCTGTTTAGCTCTGCACAGCGGGTACCTTATTCCCTTCACCTGCATTACCGTGAGGCTAAAAACACCAAAACTTTATCTGCTTGAAACCTGCTTTCCCGGACCAGGGTTGCAGGAAATATGCCCTTGATTCCCAAAATTGTATTCATCTCTCAGACCCGTGGAAGAAAACCCCAAGATCTGAGACTTCATCAACAGATGCTCTGCTGAGAGTTTAAAAATTAATCTGGCAAAAGAAAATTTAAATGACTTGCAAGATTACGTTTTCCTTGGCTCTTGGGAGTCTTCAAAAGGCCTTGCCTCCTTCCTTCGCTTCTTAGCATCCCTTAGCATGTCTGAATGCCACCTAGGAAATCCACATCTTTCATTCTAAATGACTAGTAACTCATGGACAGTCCATGAACCGTGGCTAATTTGCACACCCTCAAGTGCTTATTAAGACCAATTCAGGCTCACGGCTGCAATCAACGTGTTTACATGTTTATAAACAATGATGTTCAGATTATTCCTTTAATTAAGGAGCCCTTTTCATCCTTTAGAAAAACAAGGACCTCTTTGGCTTTGCCGCTGGGAAAAGGGCCGCGGCTTCATAACCAAGCAGTATTTTGCATGCTGAAAGTTGGAATCCATCGCCCATCAAAGCTGCTACGTTACTCAGAGACGTGCCCAAACCCCAATATTTTTCTTTGCAAACTTGCTTTTCTTTGTTTTATCCTACCAGTTTGATGGTGGTTCAGCAAACAGCAAGGAAGAGAGAAAAAAAACAAACGCTCTTTAAAAAAAAAAAAACTTCAGGAAGAGTCATGTTGTGACCCAGGACCAAGTAGGTAGTATTAGACGCAAACAGTTCCAAAACAAACGGACTTTATTAGAACAGCTGAGAATTAACTCATTCTCAGCGTAGTCCAAACTAAATTAAAACAAATTCTTCATAACATAAATTCTTCAGTCTAATCACCAACCTTGGTATAATTAGGCAAACTGCCAAAGGTTTCTCTTGGCAAAAGTTCAGAAGCAGAAGACGCCAACAAGAGATAAGTGCAGCAAGACAAGAACGAGTCTATCAATGTCGTTTTCCAACAAAGAGCCCAAGAGCAGTTGCTGGTCTTTTAAGCCTTATGGGAGGGGCCAATCATCTCTTGGCCTTACTCCTGAGTCGTCCTTTTTGCTTTAGCTGCTCTTGCCTTCTGGCAGCTCTTCTCAAGCGTGCACTAGGAACAGGCTCCTCCTGTTCCTCTGCCTCTCTATTGTCAGCCTCTGGAGGCTCTGGAGTCCGCACATCACTCCCCGATGGCCCTGGGCCCATCTCTGCCTTCGATTCAGAGCCCTCATCTGAGCCTTCCCCAGCCTCCAGGACTGGCCCATGTTCTTCCTCAGCCTCATCGCTGTCCGACTCCGCTGCCAGCTCCGCAGGCTGCTGGCGGACCACAACAAGTCAAGGCGAACTTTGATGTCCAGTTCTTACAACAAGCATCACCTTGTCTGAAGACCCAAGAGAAAGTGCATGTCGCAGACGATTCAGGATTAAAACAAGAAGCTAGATTTGAAACCTGAGCTGTTCCTTTTGGGTATCCTTCCAGAGAAAATTAGTAAAGAAAAGGTATATTTGATTATACATGTAATAACTGCAGCGAGGATGGTATTTGCGCAAAGATGGAAAGTAGAGAAAAATCCCTTCAGAAGACGAAGTCATTCAAAACATATTAAGATTGTGCAGAAATGAATAGACTGACTTTGATATTTAAAGAAAGAGGATTCGGAATATTACAAGGTATGGAGACAATTTTACAATTGGTTAGAAAAGAGATATAGATAAATGAATGTCGTAATAAAGAAATGGAAAAAAATCAAGAAATGATGAAGATCGGAGGAGGAAGAAGAAGAAGAAGACACAAGAGAAACAACTAGATGACACACTGAATTTATTATTATGATTATTATTTATTTATTAAATTTATATACTACCCTACTCCCGAAGGACTGATGAATGATGATGTATTGTATGTTTGTTTGTTTATAAAAAAAAATAAGAAAAAACTTTTTTTAAAAAGAAGAAAATGCACGTCGCAGACGATTCAGGGTTAAAACAAGAAGCTGGATATTTTTCAACCTGCAGACATTATTTCAACCAGGTGGACCTTCCTTTGCAGTCCTGATTTTTTTAAGATTCGTGTTGCAAGAACGAAGCAGCCAATTCCACACCCACGGAGAGGCAGATTTATTTCCGTGAGCTTGTGCAACGATTGAGTTTGCAAATTGCCATATTGAAAAGAGGAAGAAATGGCTTTTGGAAAGCAGCCTGAGCATTCTTCTGCCTCAATGGTTATTCCTAGAAAAGAAAAAACAACCTGCATAATAAGCCAAATTCACAATGCAATCTCTTGCAACTGAACCAGGATAAAATAAGTGAGCGCGCAGAGTTCTCCGGTTCCTACATTCCTCGGCAGGTCTTCCAGGTGTGAAGAGGTGTTGAACAAGAACTCATTTTGTCGTGGATATTTGCCATTGATAGTTTTTGCCTCTCTCCTCCTCTGAGAGGAATTTTGTTGTTGTTAGTTGCGAAGTCGTGTCCGATTCTTCGCGACCCCATGGACAACGTTCCTCCAGGCCTTCCTGTCCTCTATCATCCCCAAGAGTCCATTTAAGCTCACGCCGACTGCTTTGGTGACTCCATCCAGCCACCTCGTTCTCTGTCATCCCCTTCTTCTTTTGCCCTCCATCGTTCCCAGCATTAGGCTCTTCCCCAGGGAGTCCTTCCTTCTCATTAGGTGGCCAAAGGATTTGAGTTTCCTCTTCAGGATCTGGCCTTCTAAAGAGCAGTCAGGGTTGATCTCCTCTAGGACTGACCAGTTGGATCGCCTTGCAGTCCAAGGGATTCGCAGGAGTCTTCTCCAGCACTGAGAGGGATAGGAACAAGTATCAAGTAGGATTCTCAAACTCAAAGCCAACCCGGTTAATTGGACGATCACTTCCTATATAGACTGTTTAGACTGTTTAGAATGGAATGGAATGGAATGGAATGGAATGGAATAGAATAGAATAGAATAGAATAGAATAGAATAGAATAGAATAGAATAGAATAGAATAGAATAGAATAGAATAGAATAGAATAGAATAGAATAGAATAGAATAGAATAGAATAGGAAATTCTTTATTGGCTAAGTGTGATTGGACACACAAGGAATTTGTCTTGGTGCATACACTCTCAGTGTACATAAAAGAAAAGATACATTCATTTGGAGAGGATTATGGAACGGTCATAAAATCTTAATAAGTGCATTGCTTAACAATAGAAATTGTGGTCGTAAGTTGAGAATATCTCGAGAGGAGAGGAGGGGAGGGCAGGGGAGGGGAAGGGAAGGGAAGGGAAGGGAAGGGAAGGGAAGGGAAGGGAAGAGAAGAGAAGAGAAGAGAAGAGAAGAGAAGAGAAGAGAAGAGAAGAGAAGAGAAGAGAAGAGAAGAGAAGAGAAGAGAAGTTGGAAGGGACTTCAATGTCTCCTAGGCCGAACCCCTACTCAAGCAGGAAACTCTATACCATTTCAGACAAATGATTGTCCAATCTCTTCTTAAAAACTTCCAGTGTTGGAGCGTTCACAACTTCGGGAGGCAAGTTGTTCCACGGATTAATTGTTCTAACTCGCATTTTCTTCTTAGTTCTAAGTTGCTTCTCTCCTTGATTAGTTTCCATCCATTGCTTCTTGCTTCTTTCAAAATGCAGTGAGTCAACCAACTCAACCGATGATTTGGACAGGACGTCGTTCGTTCAACTAAAGTCAACCCTCATTCAATATTCCGTTCATGACATGAGAAGAACCGGCTTCATTAGACAGGTGTTTCTCACAAAAACCTGGGCTATTATTTGCTGCAGATACTTTAGAATTTTCACATATTTGGTTGTTTGGTTTTCTTTGTTCCGAGTCCATCGAAGGGGTGTGGAAGCACCAAAAGAGGCTGGTATGATGTTTAATCTACATCAAGAAGCCCTCTGAAGAACAGCCGAAAGTGAAAACAGACTTCAAAATAAATTTGAATCTCTGTGCCACTTGGTTTTATCGCCAGCGTCTGCTGCCTCTTACGCCGATTTTATGTACGTCGTAATGAAGAGCAGATGCCAACAGCTTTCGTTTAAGAACTGGAGCGTAGCCACATGTTTCCAGTTACAGACTTTCAAAATACAGGCGGGATGTGTGCAAGATTTTATGCAAAAGTGAAAACTGTCCACAGCTAAGATTTCTTCCTCTCCCTTTCCAGTATTTTTTGGGGGGGGGGGTGGAATGGGAGAAGGGAGGGAATATGAAATGGACAATGAAGAGTCATTTTGTGCAGACCACAAAGATCTGATTATGTCCTGAAAGATACTCCAAACTCTTCCGTGGTGCCAAATTCAAAATGGATGATAATGGTTTTCAAAATTCATCAAAGAGAATCACAATTTCTCCATTTTGCTCCCCGAAATTTAACCTCCCGACAACCTCAGAAGAAAGATCTCCCTTGGAAGTGATCTGTGGTGGTGCGATTCATCCCATAATTTAATGTTCCAAATGTGTAAGAATGACACTTCCTTCTCGTCCATTTCCTCCTGAACAGCAGGAGACATATTGTCAAATAAGGGGAAGGGAGAAAGGGTCATAAATTGTTTATTTGCCTTGGGAATTTGGAGGCCCTGAATCCCTACCCCCATCGGCCCCAGGAACAAACCAGATGGAAAGATTGTTTTCAGCACAAATGTAACCACGATTCGCCCTCCAATCGCCTTCTACGAACAATCTTGACGATCTCTGTTTACAAAAACAGAGTTATGGCAGGCCGTCTCTCCTGACACAGAGTGTTGAAACACTTCCTATGGGCCACTTCTGACATCTGATGCTATGATGTTCCATAGTTTCTCTCTTAAGTGGATGGTGATGGCTTATAAACCATAGTTTGGGGCTCAGTACATGGGGCAAAGCCAATCGACTGTGGTCTAGGCTGGAAACCATGAAGCTTAGCATACTATGTCAACTCACCCTCAAGTTGGGTTTGAGCAAAAACGGAAGCTTTGAGTCCAAAACTGAACAACTGTTAAGTATAAACCCACCCACTGGGGCAATAAACTATGACTGGCAATATAACACCTTGAACAAAACAATTGGTCATGATTTACTCATCAAATTATAGTTATAGTCCACTGGATACCCTTCCAATATATTGGACTTCAACTCCAAAGGTTGGTGGTCTACTAGCTCAGGGGTCTGCAACCTTAAATACTCAAAGAGCCATTTGGACCCGTTTCCCACAGAAAAGAAAACACCGGGAGCCACAAAACCTGGGTGGGCGTGGCCAACTCGATGTCACTCACTTCCACTATCTATCATCTATCATGTATTTATATCATCTATCTATCTATCTATCTATCTATCTATCTATCTATCTATCTATCTGTATCTAATATCTATCTATCTATCTATCTATCTATCTACTGTATCTATCTATCTACCTATCTATCTATCTATCTATCTATCTATCTATCTATCTATCTATCTATCTATCTATCTATCTAATTTATATAGCCAGACTACCCTCAATAGTAAATTCAGTGATAGACTTTGGCCTAGCCCCTCTCTCTCTCAATCATTCCTACTTGGGACAATAGTATGGAAGAGGAGGAATTGTATATTCTGCCATCAACTTTTAAGAGGAAAAGAGAGATGCACATACAGTATAATACATATAAATATCAAGATTTCGTTTGGCACCTCACTGGGTTGACCAAACCGTAAACATGGGAAGAAAAATTTCTCAAGATAGATTTGCTGCCTAAACAGTTCCTCCACCCACCCCCCACCCCGTAACAAGGTGAGCCCCCTTGATGAAGAGAACCATTCTTCTTAATTTCATGGATTGGTTCACTAGGAGGAGCGTGAAATAAAAATCCACACTGCCCTGGCCTCCTCCCTTTCTCCGTCTTGTCCCAAATAAGAATATCCCATCTTGTCAAATTAAAGCTTCCATCTCATCTCAGGGGGGGCCGTTTGATCTATTCACGCTGCAGTCACGATCTCTTTAACGGGAGAGAGACTCTCGAGCAAAAAAACAAAAAAAAACACTTTTAAAAAGATCAAATCATTCTTTGAAAACAGAAGGAAGGGTCCCCTCCCCCTCCTTTTCACACTTGTCCAAAAGAATAGAAGTTGCAATAGAGTTTCAAATACTCTTTGACAGATGGGGAGACAAACGGGAGGGGGGGGGACTTTTAAAATCTCCCGGAGTCACAGCCATGGTCAGCTTTGAGAAACACACATCTCTATTTTGATGTTGACCTCAAAAGGGAAGCTAAGTCAACAAAGGGGTCAAAGGCCAGGAAACGTTTTGCAAGCAAAGGGGAATTGGGCAGGAGGTAAAGGTTGCTTTGAACTTGGCGGGGACAGATGCAACACGCAGTCCTCCTCGGTTGACAGGGAAATCTTCCTGGCACCACAAATCTTCGCTCAAAAAAAAAAGAAGAAGAAGAAGAAGAAGAAGCAAAGTTGGAACCACCAAATTTATCCTCTCTCAGTAGCTTGGGGTGGGAGAGAAATTTGGAGAGAAAAACGATACAAATATGATTTCTCTCGGCTCTGCATTACCCATCCCATGTTCCTGCTTAGCTCTCCGATTCTTTGGAGCCTGAGAACCAGACACACAAGATGACCAAGAAGGAAACGGGGTCAAGGGAGAAGGTCCTCCAGATGTAGACACTATTTTTGTTTCACGTTCTTTGAGTCATTCAGACCTCTTGGGGTGCTTTGTCCTACTACTGAATCAAATCAAACCAAACTTCGCTTCTAGGAAAGAGAGGTTGGATCTCATGGCCGTCTTTCATCCTGACTTTTCTTCTTTGGTGTAGACGTCTTTCCAAAGTCTTTGAAAATATGCAACCTTCCCAAGCTGGCTTCCAAAAAGCCAAGTCGAATTTGCTTTAACAGCCATGGGATTCCCATATTAACCACTGCAGTCATTGACTTAACAAACTTAGCTATTAAAAAAAAATGTTGTCAAATTGACTCAGTTAACAACTATCTTGTAGTCGTAAGTCAAGGAACTACCTGGACATAGGAGCCAACCTATGTGTTTGACTGATGGTTCAATGTGTTATATGAACTTTGAAAATTGGATGTCTTGAGTAGAGCAGGATTAGTAGATCACAGGTATGCCCAACGTTCAAACTCATCATTGATCATGTTCCATGCAAAACAATCTTAACGCATCACCCTTAAGTGCTCTCCAAGGTCCTGACAATGTCTAACAAATCAAGTAAAGCTTTCCCTTTTGATATAGGTCAATAGTTAGCAAGACTTTGCTGGCAAACGTCAAACGTGAGAACTTGGACTGTCAACCAGGGATGACATGACAGTTCCACAATGAGCCAATTAGAGTAGCTAATATCACAAGCCGATCTTGTCCTTAATATACCGGTGACCCAAGATGAACCATCATTTGCATAGAAAGACTTCTTTCCGATAGTACTATTAGACCAGATAAGAGCAATGCCACACCAACCACTTGACTAAGTAGATCTGAAGCTTCTTCAAATGGTTTAAACATCAAGAGATTGATGTCCACCAACACTTTGAAGACAGAACAAGCGACACCCTCACTCCCCAAAAGCCTAAAACTCTGCAAGAAGAATTCAGGATAGCGACTCAGGATAGCAAAAGATGCCCCAACCACTTGTTACTCCAAGGTCCCTTCCAACTCTATTATTCTAGATAGATAGATAGATAGATAGATAGATAGATAGATAGATAGATAGATAATATAAATACATGATAGATAGACGATAGATAGATGATAGATGATATAAATACTAGATAGATAGATAGATAGATAGATAGATAGATAGATAGATAGATAGACAGACAGACAGACAGACAGATGAGAGAGAGGGAGAGATGTAGGATAGATAGATAGATAGATAGATAGATAGATAGATAGATAGATAGATAGATAGATAGATGATATAAATACATGATAGATAGACAATAGATGATAGATGATATAAATACTAGATAGATAGATAAATAGATAAGATAAGAGAGAGGGAGAGATGTAGGATAGATAGATAGATAGATAGATAGATAGATAGATAGATAGATAGATAGATAGATAGATAGATAGATAGATAGATAGATAGATAGATGATAGATAGATAGATAGATATAAACACTATATAGATAGATGATTGATAGATAGATGATAGATGATATAATACTAGTTAGATAGATAGATGAGAGAGAGAAAGAGATACAGTATTTCTAGCTGCTTTTTGCTGCATCACAAAAACGGGGTTTGACTAGAAGACCTCCAAGGTCCCTTCCCACTCTGCAATTATGCTATGTCATTATGTTTTTCCGTTCACCTTTTCATTTGACAAAAGAGCCTGCCAAACTATTGACCTCGGAAGGACAGAAATCCAGTGGAAAGCCTATTTCCGCCCACCTTTCCCTTTCCCCCCCCCCAAAAAAAATGCATGATTCTCCGCGTTCCTCCCTTTTAGAAAAACGAATCAATAAATAACCTTCTACCAATAGCAATTTAAATTCCTGGGAAATGAAAACGTTCCATGGAAGGTAATGAAAAGCGGGCACTTAGTGACAGTTTCATTTTTGCATGTTTAAATATTAATAGCCCTCTTCATAAAATTGCATGTTTGCTCATTCCGAAGCGGTAATAGCGGCGCTTATTATGAAAGGTCGTATTTTCTCGGGCGCTTTTTCATTATGTCACTTGCTCGGAGCGCAGCACAATTTGTTTAGCCAAAATGCCAGAGTTTGTGTGTAGTGCGTGCCTGGCTGTGTTTTTATAGGAAAGAACAGCCAAGTTTAATAAGAAAAACAAAAAAAAACACCCTGCCAGATCTATTTTTAAAAGCCTTCGGTGTGATTTCTAATTTTTTGAAGAAGAAAAAAAAAGTTAATATAACTTTGATTTGCTCAAAGCAGAGAGCTTGGTGTTGAAATTTGGTGCCACACCAGATTTCGTGCTGTTATGGGGGACAGAGATTAAGCAAAATGTGTTGTACCGAGAAAAGCTGCTCTGGTGGTTAAAATAAATGATAATTTTGCAAAGATTCATCCTTAATTGTTTTCCTGTGTTTCTCTCTACTTCAGGGTCACCGTTGCTTTAAACCAGGAGGGAGATGCAGAGAAATTCATTCATTTATTAGCTTTCATCTAAACTTCTTCCTTAAAATGATTATTAGATTTATAACAGAAAGAATATAGTGCTTAATTTATCGGAAAAAACAAAAAACAAGATTGTCCCCCCCAAAAATTACCTTGGATAATTTCCTCCAAAGTCTCAAAACTCACGTGATTCTTTCAGATCGTGCTAAAAAATCTATACCTCTCTCAACCCATATTTTTTCAATCCTTTTTTTTCCCCTTTATCTCTCAGGATACCCACAATTCACATTATTCCAACCATATCAAAACGCCGAGCTAACTTTGAAGTTGCTATTTAGGGCATCTCAAATTATTTCAAGGCCACAGAAATCCTCAAATGTTATGGAGCGTGCATACATACACACAAAAAAAACATGCAGATCAGACTCCTGAATCAAACCACTGCCAAGTCAAAAGTCATATTTCCATCAGGAAAAAAGTGACCCTTCCCCCAAGGATGTAATGGAAGTGGTTCCCCTTAAGATCGAGTGTGATTTTAAAAAAAAAAATTGAAATCCGTGATTCCAAACACAGCAGGAATGTTATTTTCTAGCCAATTGTCCTTTATTAATAATTCAGGTCAGCCCTGCCACATCACACGAAGATCAAAAATGCTATTATAGATGGTGCAAAAAAAATATTTCCTTCTTTTAGTTCTATGGGCAGCACCCAAACACAAGTTACTAACAGAGAAACTCCTAATAGGAATAGTGACAGGGACAGGGACAGGGACAGGGACAGAATAGAATAGAATAGAATAGAATAGAATAGAATAGAATAGAATAGAATAGAATAGAATAGAATAGAATAGAATAGAATAGAATAGAATAGAATAGAAGGAATGGAATGGAATGGAATGGAATGGAATGGAATGGAATTAGAAAGTAAAGAATTTATTTATTATTTATTTTATTTATTTATTAATCAAATTTCTATACCGCCCTACTCCCGGAGGACTCAGGGCGGTGAACAGCCAAGATAAAATACAGATAATACAAATATTAAAAGTCCCTTAAAATTATTAAATATTTTGGCTGAAACACAGATTAAAATACCCAATTTATAAAATCAAACGAATTAAAAATTATAAGAGGAGAGTTAGGCCAGGCCAAAATAGGATAGGATAGGATAGGATAGGATAGGATAGGATAGGATAGGATAGGATAGGATAGGATAGGACAGGACAGGACAGGACAGGACAGAACAGAATAGAATAACAGAGTTGGAAGGGGCCTTGGAGGTCTTCTAGTCCAACCCCCTGCTTAGGAAGGAAACCCTACACCACTTTAGACAAATGGTTATCCAACATCTTAAAAACTTCCAGTGTTGGAGCCTTCACAACTTCTGGAGGCAAGTTGTTCCACTGATTAATTGTTCTCACTGTCAGGAAATTCCTCCTCTGTTCTAGGTTGCTTCCCTCCTCGACTTAGTTTCCATCTGTTTGAGTTTTCCACCAGAAAAATGGGCACCCTTTGTGCCTTCCAGGCATCTCGTACCCATGCGTTGGCATTCAGCACGCATCCAACAAGAAACTTGGCCTTCGTCGTCTGTTGAACAACTCCATCCCGGCTGACTGTAGTCCTCTCCAAAACAACTTTCTTTGCTTCCAGAGGCTTAGCTGAGCCTCAGTTCCTAGGGCCATTCATCCCTGACCCTCCCTCCTCTCTCTCTTCCATCCCATCCTGGGCTCTGCAAAACACATCCAGAAGTCCCACTTCGCTTGTCTTCTTCTCACAGTCCCTGCTCAGCCCGTTTCCTGCTGCTTTCCTCCTGGCCGGGGGCCAAGACTGGAAAACGCAGCTGCTCTGGAGGCCACGCACAAGACAGGAGAAAGGGTTCCCTTTGGGCTGCATTGCACACCACGGGATATCCCCCCCCCCCCGTTCTCTCCCCAGCCCTCCCTCCCTCCCACCCGTTGGCTTGAGAGATTTTCCAAAACCTGGCAACCTCTCTCTCTCTCTCTCTCTCCATTGAGATCCTGGCTTGGAGACCAGCTTCAAACAAGCAAACAGTCAGCCTTTTAAAAAGGGGGGGAAAAGGTTTGAAAGAGGAGGGAGTCCTTCGCGATCTCTCCCTCCTGCGGGAAATCTCTTTTTTTTTTTAGGCAAGGGATTCTGCAAAAAGCCAACACAGTTCTAGGCTGAATCAACAGAGGGATAGAATCAAGATCACATGGAGTGTTGATATCACTTTATAAGGCCTTGGTAAGGCCATACTTGGAATACGGCATCCAGTTTTGGTGGCCATGATGTAAAACGAATGTTGAGACTTTAGAAAGAGTGCAGAGAAGAGCAACAAAGAGGATTAGAGGATTGGAGGCTAAAACATATGAAGAATGATTGCAAGAACTGGGTATGTCTAGTTTAATGAAAAGAAGGACTAGGGGAGACATGATAGCTGTGTTCCAATATCTCAGGGGCTGCCCCAAAGAAGAGGGAGTCAAGCTATTCTCCAAAGCACGCGGGGGCAGGACATGTTCTGGCCTAGGCTTCCTTAGAAAGCATGAAGCAAAGTCTTCATCCCGGTAAAACCTCTTTCATTAACAGGATTGTGAATTCCGTTCATTCACAGTCCACAAGGCTTGGCCAAACAGTCTTTCAGAGGAACGTTTATCCCCACAGTTCTTCAATTAGTCACATGGTTGTTAAGTGAATCCAGCTTCCCCCTTGTCTTTGCTCCTCACCAAAGGGGAATCATGCGATTCTGGGACATTGCGACGTCATAAATACGAGTCAGTTGTCAAGCATCCGAATGTAAATCGCGGCAACCATTGGGGAGGCAGCAATGGTCATAAATGTGAAAAATTATTATTATTATTATTATGGTCATAGGTCACTTTTGTCGGGGGCCATTGTAACTTTGAATGGTCACTAAATGAACTGTTGTAAATCGAGGACTACCTGTAAGAGGTTTTCAGATTGGGGGAAGGGCAAAACTACAAATGAAATGAAATGAAATGAATGAATGAATGAGTGAATGAATGGATGAATGGATGAATGAATGAATGAAAAGGGCCAGAAAAAAGATCCCCAGATTTCCTCCCTTCCTCTCTCTGTCTCTTTCCTCCCTCCCTCTCTCTGAGAGAGAGAGAGAGAGAGAGAGAGAGAGAGAGAGAGAGAGAGAGAGAGGGAGAGAGAGGGAGAGGGAGAGAGAGGGAGAGGGAGAGGGAGAGAGAGAGAAGCACTGCCTTCAACAGACACTTGGGGGAGAGAGATTAGCAGGGGATAATGTTTCTTGCCATGCTGTGAATAGCTTGAGCTGCTCATGTCTGTTTGTTGTGTTGCTGTGAAAAATGCAAAGCCAGCCATTTCCCCCCACCACCACCCCTTTCAGCTACTCAGCTGGTGACCCAGGAATTTAAAGTCCAGATGGTTAAAATGAGGAGGGAGAGGGGGAGGAAGAGGAAGGAGGAGGAGGAGGAGGAGAAAGAAGAAGAAGAAGGAGGAGGAGGAGGAGGAGGAGGAGGAGGAGGAGGAGGAGGAGGAGGAGGAGGAGGAAGAAGAGGAGGAGGAGGAGGAGGGGAGGAGGAGGAAGAATTAAAATTAAATTAAATTAAATTAATTCAATTTTTATGCCGCCCTTCTCTGAAGACTCAGGGCAGCTCACAGAAGAAGAAGAAGAGGAGAAGGAGGAGGAGAGGAAGAGGAAGAGGAAGAAGAAGAGGAGGAGGAGGGGAGGAGGAGAAGAAGAGGAAGGAGGAGGAGGAGGGGGAGGAGGAGGAAGAAAAAGAAGAGGAGGGGAGGAGGAGGGGGAGGAAGAAGAGGAGGAGGAAGAAGAAAAGAAAAGAAGGAAGGAAAAAGAAAGAAAGAAAGAAAGAAAGAAAGAAAGAAAGAAAGAAAGAAAAGACTTAGTTTGAAGTGCAGTGTACGATCATTAGGGTGGCTATAGTAGGATTACAAACATCAGATGGAAGCCCACACCCAATCACAGACCTCTGAAGGCTTCCCCCATTGCCAAAAACTGTGCTGGCTCTTGCACAGTCAATCTTCGCATTGCGCAACCTGTGAATTCAAGCCTCCTGGTTTATTTTGTCAGACAACTTCAGCTGAGCTGATCCCCACCCCCACCCCTCCCTCTCTCAGCCCAAAAAACACCCAAGGAAAAATAAAACATGATTCTTTTGTTAGTTAATTAGTTCTTTAGCTGGCCCCAAGCTTGCCTGGTGACTACATGGAGATGGGAAGGCCAAGGTCTTCCAGGGACAGCTTCTGCCTTGCTCTCCATTTGCAAGTCAATGCAAGGCGGAACTGTGCCCTCAGGAGGAAGAGAGGAAATGGGACATTTGAGAAAGAGAGAGAGAGAAACTTGCATAAACAAACTCTGCTTCCCCTCCACCCACCCACCCACCCAGAAATGCAAAGCGCAAAGGATCAATCAGAATAGGAGCTGGAAGGGACCTTAGAGGTCCTCTAGTCCAACCCCCTATTGAGCAGGAGGCTCAATACAATTTGAGAACAAGTGGCTGTCCCAGGTCTCTTCTTAAAAACCTCCAGGGACGAAGCACCGAGCAACCAAGAGTTTCCTATCTCACCACCAGCTCCTTCAAATCTGTGAAAAAAACAGCCATAAGTCACATGTTCCGTCCCCTTGTAACTTTACTAAAGGAACTGTGGTAAGTCAAGAGCTACCTGTCCCAAAGGTGCTTCTTTTTTTTTTTTTTTTTTCAAAAGGCAACTGGACTTTCTGGTTTTTCTTTGAAGACGTTTTCGCTTCTCATTCGAGGAGCTTCTTCAGCTCTGAGCTGGGCCCATCATCAGGAGGCAGTGAGTTCTAGTCCTGCCTTAAGCTACGAAAGGCCATGGAAGATCAGAGGTGAAGAAGCTCCTTGGATGAGAAGTGAAATGTCTTCAAAGAAAAACCAGAAAGTCCAGTTGCCTCTTTTAATTAATTAATTCAATTTATATGCCGCCCCTCTCCGAAGACTCAGGGCGGCTCTTGAAAAAGCACCTCTGGGACAACCATGACCTGGAGGATGGAGAACCTCCATAGACATCAAAAGCTACCTGTATATCAAGCTTTCAATTTAAAGTTGGTAGTTACCAAGCCAGAATTCCATAGCCCATCTTATAGATTGGGAAATGCCAAGATTGACTTTTCTTGTTGCTTCCTGAGTTGATAGCATTTTATTTTAAAAACGATAACAACCACCACCTTGGATGATGATTTGAAGTTTGCCCCTCAAACGTTTTATGGGATAGTCTAAAGCAGAGGTCTTCAAACTTGGCAGCTTGTGGACTTCAACTCCCAGAATTCTCCAGCCAGCACAGCTTTAAGACTTGTGGACTTCAACTCCCAGAATTCTCCAGCCAGCTGGAGAATTCTGGGAGATGAAATCCACAAGTCTTAAAGCTGCCAAGTTTGAAGACCTCTGGTCTGAAACAAAGCCGGGGAAAATTACAAGAACATTCTTTCTTTTTCACCAAAAAAATAAAGGACAACTCAATAGCGTTGAGGATTCTTCCATCTGGATCTACTTTACTTCAGTCCACAAAATCATGGCGGGATTTGCTTTTCCCAAGGAAA
This sequence comes from Pantherophis guttatus, assembly GCF_059756535.1. Taxonomy (NCBI): domain Eukaryota; kingdom Metazoa; phylum Chordata; class Lepidosauria; order Squamata; family Colubridae; genus Pantherophis; species Pantherophis guttatus. The sequence goes on from NC_142074.1 coordinate 24,767,009, forward strand.
TATGTGTGGTTTTTTTTTTAAAAAAAAAGAAGAAGTAGAAGCTAGAACATTTGGGTGCCACCTTCAGACTTCACCAAAGCTTCTGCCCTAATCAAGATGGAGAGTCTTGAGGAGACAACTCAACTCAAGGTCTAACTCTGCATAAATTAGCAGCCTGGCACAGACTAAGGGGGTGGGGATGGGGGGGGGGTTCCTTCCCCCACCCCTCTCCATTTTCTAAAAAAAGAGAGGTGAAATCTTTTCAAGGAAAGAAAACCAAGGAAGCCCAGTTCTCTTTTGAAAAGTACCTTTGGGGCAAAGTCTGGTTATGAAATGTTTGCAAGAAAACCACCATGAGGAGTAAAAAAAAAAAAACACACATTATGCAAAGCCCCCTTGAGTTATTTGTAAAAATAATAAAAGGCAGGATGCAAATAAATAAAATTTAAAAACAATAATACTCCTACCAAGATGGACAGGGCAAGTCTTTAGTGTAGGGGTCTGCAACCTTAAACACTCAAAGAGCCATTTGGACCCGTTTCCCACAGAAAAGAAAACACCGGGAGCCACAAAAACCCTTCCCGTGCCTGACTATTTCTTGGGCGGCCACAAAACTAGCATATGTTGTTGAATTAAATGTTCTGTTTTCTTCTGAAACTTTTCTTTTCTTGGATTTATCCATGATTGGCCTACCGGGGATCGAAAAGCTTAATAAATTGTGCGTCGGTGGGTGTCACACATTGGCAGTTGTGACGCATATTTTGAGTGAGAGGGAGCTGCAGCAGATGGGTGAAAGAGCCACATGCGGCTCCAGAGCCACAGGTTGCTGACCCCTGCTCTAGTATATAAATAGGGAATAAACCCCACTCCCTTCTACACTGATGATGTTACCTAGTTGCGTCAGGAAATGTCTGCAAGAGAAAAAAAGGGAGCACCAAGGACTCCACTTCTTGGAGAAGGCCTCCTGAAGGTGGGACTCAACCTGGCTCTCGAATCTGCCTTGTCACTCATCTTCCCTTTCATGGCCCCAGCAAGCTCATTTCCAAACAAACCCAGATCAGCCACCTTCCTCCTTGCAAAGTGGTGCCCCACCCATCTGGGACCAGGCTGACGTCACAATTTTTGGGGGGCGGTGGGGGGGTTTGCTTCCTTGTGGTAGGAGGACACCAAACACAACATAGACGGGCTCCACGGTTCCTGCAAAACCTTTTCAATTCCTTTTAACAAAACCAGGGCTAAGCAGCGGATGTGGGGATAAAGAGCAAGGTCTCAGGGTCTCTCTCTCTCTCTCTCTCTCTCTCCTCTCCCCACCACTGCGATGGGCAAGGCCCTTGACCTCAAAGAGGCAGAGGCGAGGCCCAGATGGACCTCGGGGGTCAAGTTTGGCTTGCCGGACTGCGTAAACCTTTCCCCCAAAAGGAAGGAGTTAAAAACCCACTTTCGTTCCACAGACCAACCATCACAACAACAGCCAAAGGCATTTTCTCCAGAGCTGGGGGAAGGGCGGGTGGGGGGCTGGTCTCCCCAAACTTTCCCTCCAGGCGTGGGAGGAACACAGCCGTGGTCCAGAACAAAAGAGAACCAAGCAAAGTGAGTGTCTCTCGTCTTCCGAGGACATTTCTAAACGCCTCCACCCTCCGATAACAATCATCATAAGATGATGGAGCACCATCGGCGTTGACAAAATTCCCCATCAGTCAATTGCAAATGGCAGCTTTGCTGGGAACAGCTTATACCTGGCAAGGAGACGTTTACAACCCTCAAACAACACCTGCCCATCCCAAGGGCTGGATGGGTGGATAAAAATACCAACGCTAGTCTGAACATCTGTCTGATTGTGCAACAACCCACCACAATAATGTTAATAATATTGGCATTGACAAAAATCCCTGTCAGTCAATTGCAAAAGGCAGCTTACACCCTGCTACAAGACTTTTATAAGACCTGCTACCACCCACCACAACACCTGCCCAGCCCAGCTCCTTGGAAAGGACTGGATAGGTGGATAAAAATGCCAGTGCCAGCCTGAACATCTGTCTGACCGTGCCACCAACCACAATAATAATAATATTGGTATTGACAAAATCCCCGTCAGTCAATTGCAAAAGGCAGCTTGACACCCTGCTACAAGAGTTTTACTACCATCCAACAACATCTGCCCAGCCCAGCTCCTTCAGAAGGACTGGATGGGTGGATAAAAATGCCAATGCCAGTCTGAACATCTGGCTGACAGGGTGAGGAACTGTGACAATGACAACCTCGCCAGTCAATTGCCAGAGGCAGCTTGACTGGCTGCAGCTTACAGGAGGCTTTTAAGAGGATCTAATAACATCTGTCGTCCCAGCTCCTTGGGAAGGACTGGATAGGATAAAAACATGCCAATTCCAGCCTGAACATCTGGCTGACTCTGCAATCGCCCATAATCAGAGTAACTTTTTTTTTCCTACGGTCTCCCTGAACCTCTTTTTCCAAGCTTAACACCCAGCCCATGGACGAATGCAATCCCTTCCACGCAATCCTGAGCCCACCGAGCAATTAATTCCCTTTCGTTTTTCTGATAAAGTTTCGGAGCGAATCAAACTCCTCCTCCTCTCCTCCTCCTCCTCCTCCCAAACTCCCATCGAATTTAAAGACATGGGTTTTTGTTCTGTTTTGTTTTTGCTTCCACGCGTTGGAAACCTCGTGGAAAAAGAGGAGGGGGGCGAGATTTGGGTGCAATTGTAGCCTCGCGTTTACATATCCAAAAACCAGGCCCTTGTAAGGGGGCGGGGGCGGGAGGAGGCAGATAGATAGATAGATAGATAGATAGATAGATAGATAGATAGATAGATAGATAGATAGATAGATAGATAGAGTAGGGAAGGAAGGAAGGGAAGGAAGGAAGGAAGGAGGGAGGGAGGGAAGGAAGGAAGGAAGGAAGGAAGGAAGGAAGGAAGGAAGGAAGGAAGGAAGGAAGGAAAAGATAGCAGATAGTTAAATGGAATAGATAGATAGATAGATAGATAGATAGATAGATAGATAGATAGATAGATAGATAGATAGATAAGGTAAGGAAAGAAGGAAGGAAGGAAGGAAGGGAAAGATAGCAGATAGTTAAATGGAATAGATAGATAGATAGATAGATAGATAGATAGATAGATAGATAGATAGATAGATAAGGTAAGGAAAGAAGGAAGGAAGGAAGGAAGGGAAGGAGGGAAAGATAGCAGATAGTTAAATGGACTAGATAGATAGATAGATAGATAGATAGATAGATAGATAGATAGATAGATAGATAGATAGGGTAAGGAAAGAAGGAAGGAAGGAAGGAAGGGAAGGAGGGAAAGATAGCAGATAGTTAAATGGACTAGATAGATAGATAGATAGATAGATAGATAGATAGATAGATAGATAGATAGATAGATAGATAGATAGATAAGGTAAGGAAAGAAGGAAGGAAGGAAGGAAGGGAAGGAGGGAAAGATAGCAGATAGTTAAATGGACTAGATAGATAGATAGATAGATAGATAGATAGATAGATAGATAGATAGATAGATAGATAGATAGATAGATAGATAGGGTAAGGAAAGAAGGAAGGAAGGAAGGAAGGGAAAGATAGCAGATAATTAAATGGAATAGATAGATAAACAGACAGAACTTTCGGCCTCCGTTTCCTTTGCGGAAAAAAAAGAAACACGCCGACTTTTATACAACTCGCGGAGCGGGTCGCGATTCACACGCATTTCTCTCTCTCTCTCTCTCTCTTTTTTTTTTTTTTTTTTTTTTGTTTAGGATTCCGACGGACCTGCGCGGCGCCCCTCCTCAGAGGAGTCAACCCCCCTTGAATCGATTCCCCCAAGTGCGGCCGGGTCGAGATTCAACGAAAAGCGCAGAGCGGGGGAAGAGAAGAGAGGAGGGCTCCGTGAAATCTCCCTTTAACCGTTTCTCCCCGGCTGCTTACACGCCGCTCCCCCCCCCCACATCCGTCCGTCCCCCAGCCCCCCATACACACACACACACACACACACAGAGGCGTCCTCGCCCCCCCCCAGCCCCCCCAACCAGCCTTTATCTGCTAAAGACGGCCAAAGGACAATTGTCGCTCGGAAACTCGCCGGCGGCGGCTAAAGCTCCGCGTTCCCTTTGCTCCCCGCAAGACTTGGAAGAAATTTTGAGTTTTTCCCACGCACACGCACCCCCCGACCAAAAGCCAAAGGCTTTAGTCTTCTTTTACAGACCCCTCGCCAAGAAACGGAGGACCCGGAGAAAGTCCATTCCAACCGAAGAAGAAGAACTGGAGGAAAAGAGGCGCTGGCGAACCGATGATCTCGGCTAGTCCCGGACTCGCAAGGGACGTTTGGACGGCAGATGCGGAAAAAACTTCATCAAATTATCTTAAGGGGTCCTTAATTTACATGATTTACAATCCCAGAGGGAAGGGGGGGGAAAATCCACCAACATTAAAAAAAGAGAGAGAATCTTTAAAAAACCATCCCAGATTTCCTGGAAAATGAATGTTTCTTTTTTTAAAAAAAAAAATTAAAGAAACTTAACCAGGGAAGGAAGGATCCGTTTTGTGTGTGTGTGTGTATCTAAGATGGCAGACAAATGGATATTTTTAAGGTAGGCCGGAAGTGCAGTCAGTCGGTTTATGGGTTTACTCGAGAGAAAAGGGAGAGAAAAGCAGAGAGACATTCCCTTCCATCCAGAGAAATATATATATATAATATTTTAAATTTACCTTCGGAGCTTTTCGTGGGTCTGTCCAGATGGTTCTTTTCTTGGTCCAAACGTTTTATGGAATTGTGGCAGTCAAAAGGTGAGCAAACTGGATGGATCCAGGAAGCCGGAACAGGAGTTTTTGCTTTTGCAAGAAGAGAAAAAGGCCCTTCGGAAAGAGAGGGAGACGCAGAACAGAAGGCCTGAAAGTTTTCTCCTGCTCACCAGCAGCTCTTCCGCAGAAATAAAAGAGCCAAAAAATTAGAAAAGAAGGAGAAGAAGCAAAACCAGAAGTTTCGGGGGTAAAAGGGAAAAGTTTCTTTCAAACCTGTAAGCTTCCCTGCCTCCCAACAGGTTCTTTTGGATAGGTTGGCTTTTTCTGCAGAGTTGAAAAGTTGCCCTAGAATTTTAATTTTAATTAAAAAATTTAATTTTTTAAATTTAAAATTGACATTAAAAAAAAACGTAGAAGAAGAAAGAAAAGGGGAGGGGAAGAAATAACCAAATAAAAAAACCAGTCCTACGGGTGTCCTTTCCCAAACAATAAACTTTTAATGCTAAAGCAGTTATATAACCAAAAGCTGTACATTGTCATCTGTGTGGGGTTTTTTTTTTCTTTTTCTTTCTTTTTTGTTAGAAAATGAAATTGTGTTTTTTTTTAATGGGATTCTTTTTTTTTTTTCCTTCTTCTTCTCATAAATATTGTTCAGTTCCCGGCACTTGTCTCAATAATTAAATTACAAATGATAAATATGGCATCGTGGATATGTATTTACACACAAAAGAGGTATTACAAAAAGGCAACTGTTTATACTAAAATGCCAGGAGACCTGGGTGAAATTAATATCACAATATTTTTTTTTTCCATTGTAAAAAATAGACTGAATGACACCCCTTCCCATTTCTGCCATTTGAAGAAAATACATTCACAACAGAAAGGAAAAGGAAAAAAGAAAGAGGGAGGGAGGGAGGGGAGAAGAGAGAGAGAGAGAAAGAAAGAAAGTGAAAGAAAGAAAAAGGAAGGAAGGAAGGAAGGAAGGAAGGAAAGAAAGAAAGAAAGAAAGAAAGAAAGAAAGAAAGAAAGAAAGAAGAAAAAAGACAAGAAAAAAGAAAAAAGAAAACAAAGAAAACAAAGAGATCTTTGACAGGGTTTCTGTCTCAGTTAGAAAGCCAAAATGTGTTTTTAAATTTTGCGGAATTTTTTAGGCAGGTAGGTAGGAAGGAAGGGAGGGGAGAAGGAGGGAGGGAAGGAAGCAAGCAAGCAAGTAAGGAAGAGAGAGAGAGAGAGAATATAGGACTTTGGCAAGTTTAAAAACTGTTTTTTTTTTTTTTCCCTTCTACGTTTAACAATCACAACTACAAGGCCAAGAGAAACAATCAAGTTTTGTTTCTGAACATCCCACGGAAGGAGACGGGGCTGAGAAACAGACGGGTGCGAAAAATGAAACATCCACTGAAGTCGATTACAAAAGACAAGGGAAAGAAAGAAAGAAAGAAAGAAAGAAAGAAAGAAAGAAAGAAAGAAAGAAAGAAAGAAAGAAAGAAAGAAAGAAAGAAAGAAAGAGAAAGAAAGAGGATGGGGCGCAAGAACAAACTAGAAGAATTGTTTTGTTTTTTTTAAAAAAACCTGAAAGAAACAGTCGACGCAGAAAGAAAAGAAGCTAATCCTGAGAACAGCAGACATGATTTAAGTCCAGCCTCTGGAGGCTCTTGTTGGGTTGGGGATGAGAGACGAGGATGCTGCTCCCTGACACCCCCACTTTCCTTCTTCCTTTTGCCAATCTTTTTTTTTTTTTGGTCCGGGTAAAATCCAGCAGCATCAGCAACAGGCCAGGCACGGATGGAGGGCTGGCTGTCCTTTGATGTCTCTTGAAAATCCAAGGGAGGAGAGAGGGAGGGAGAGGGCAGGGGCCTCCTCCTCAGACATACCATTCATTGAAGTTGGGGGGCAGACCTGGGTTAGGGTTGGCCGTCTGAATGGTGGAAGGAGGGGCAGCTTTCCCGGAGTCCTTACTGGGGGCAGTAGCCAAGGCTGGGGGCGTGGAGGATTCGTAGCCTGAACTGGCTGCCGGAGAGGATTCGGAGCTCTGTGTTTCGTGGACCTGAAAAGGAGAGAGAGAGAGAGAGAGAGAGAGGGAGGGAAAGAGAAAGAGAATCATCACAGGATCAGAGCTGGTTATTTCATGGATACCTTTGGCTGCCTGTCTCACGGGCAGCTGGCAGTGCAAACCAGATAAAAGCAAAACCAATCATTATAAAGGGAAGGAGCATAAAAGGAACAGCCCAAGAACACATTCACACATGCCTCCCCATTGTGGGGAGAGAGAAAGAGAGGAGAGTAGAGGGAGAGGGAGGGAGAGAGAGCGAGAGGAAGAGAGAAGAAGAGAGAGGGAGAGGAAGGGAGGGAGAGAGAATAGGGGACAAGTTTAACCCTCCCTCGTTCAATAGATTTTTTAAACAAACCAGCAAAAGTAGAAAAGACCCCAGCCCAAGAATAAATCTAGAATGAATCAAAACAATAAAGGATTCTGGAGGGGGGAAATGTGATTGTATTTATGTGTATAAGAGAGAGATTGAGAGAGAGAGAGAGACAGAGACAGAGACAGAAAGACAGAGAGAGAGAGAGAGAGAGAGAGAGAGAGAGAGAGAGAGGGAGGGAGGGAGGGAGGGAGGGAGGGAGGGAGGAAGGGAGGGAGAGGAGGGGGTAAACTTAAATCAAACTCCAAATCAAATATGATTTTTGACTCGAAATCAGAGAAAGTAAACAAGAAGAATTAAATTGAGAATGAACCAAAACAATATATGGGATTCTGGAGGAAAAATGTTTCGGCCTGCCCTGCAAAGGAAGGAGGCCTCCAGCCAACTTGCAGGGTGACCATTAGGAGGCATTGCCCTCGACTGATACTCCAGAGTAAGGCAAATGACCTTGGAAGGGATTTATATTTCAGAAGCTTACATCCCTGCAGGAGAAAATGCAGCTTACTTCACTGCCAACTCCTGCTTCGCCGTTCCTAAGAAAGTCTTCTAAACAGAAAGTGTGGATTTATATATATAGAGAGAGATGAGATAAATAAAACATGGAATAGTCATTGAAGGTGAAATATTTTGCAGCAAAAAGCAAAATAAAACAGGAGCTTAAATCAAACAGGAAGTTTGATCGTAGTCTGGCCAGAATTCCAAAGTGCCATTAGTTTAAAAAATAAAACAGTAGGATAATAAAAGTTTGCACAGTTCTTTTTCTGTCCCTTTCTCTAACCCGAATGCTTACTCTAAAGGTCAAAATACAGGCAGCCCTGGACGGTCCATTTAGTGACTTGTTCAAAGTTACGTCGGCTCTGGAAAAGAGGGACTTATGATCACTTTTCACACATCCTCGTGGTCATAATTCAGACACTTGGCCACTGATTCCTAATTACGACGGTTGCACTGTCCCTTCAGCGACCTTCTGCCAAGCAAAGCCAGATTCACTGAACAATGGTGGCAAGGAGAGTCAGAAAATGGGGCAAAAGTCACTTGAGAAATATCTCGCTTAGCAACAGAAAAAATGGGGCTCAACTGTGGTTATAAGTCAAGGACAACCGCACACAGAGAAATAATAAAAAGTGCACCACATTCTGGTGAAGGGGGTTATTATGCAAATAGCTAATAGTAGACAAAAAGAAATAAATGCGCATAGAAGACTGTAATACGTAGACATAAACAACAGAAATATTACAATAATATGTCGTATGAGTAGACAAAAAATAAATAAATGAACATAGAAGACTGTAATACGTAGAAATAAAAACAACTGTTTGGGCACAGAGACATACCAGTATCAAAATACATGAACTATGTTGTACTCTTTCTATAAATTATTGGTATTGCACGCTACGTAGTAGTAAGAGTGTAACTGTACACCCAAACGCACATGCGATTTGCTTTCATGTATAAATAGATTTCTTTTTAGCAGGAATGAGAAAGAGAGAGCGCTTGTTTGCAATTACACAAACACAGACACACAATTGACTCATGGAAGATCCAAGCTGGATATCTTTTAGCTGGATTCTGCAAGATTATTATTATTATTATTATTTTAATTCTACAATCAACACCAGAAGTGACACTGTATAAAGACGGGAGCCCCAAGGCTTGTCACGATCAGAGCAATTACCTTCATATGCTTCCTTAAGGAACTGGGGTGAGTGTAAGACTTATCGCAAACTTTGCAAACGTAAGGCTTGTCAGAGGTGTGTACGTGCATGTGTTTCTTTCGGTCGCTGCTGTTCGCAAAACGCCGGTCGCAGCCTTCAAATTCGCACTTGAAGGGCTTCTCTCCTGCAGATGGACAGGAACACAGGTGGAAAAAATCAAGAGGGGGAACAGGGAGGGGGGGCAATTTAGGATTTTCACATTTTCCTCCTTGCCTGGTTTTCTCGCTCTCCTCTGCCCCCCCCTCCTTCTCCAGTTCCTGAATAATTTTTGCCTTCTATTTTTTCCCATTCTGCTTTTTTTCCAGGAATAAGCTGGAGGGAGGGAAGAAGGAAGGAAGGAAGGAAGGAAGGAAGGAAGGAAGGAAGGAAGGAAGGAAGGAAAGAAGGAAGGAAGGAAGGAAAAAAGAGAGAAAAGAGAAAGGAAGGAAAGAAGGAAGGAAGGAAAAAGAAAAGAGAGGAAGGAAGGAAAACAGGGAGAAGAGAGGGAAGGGAAGAGAGAAAGGGAAGGGAGGGAGAGAGGAAAGAGAAGAGAGGGAGGGCAGAGAGAGAAAGAGGAAGGAAGGAAAAAAGAGAGAAGAGAAAGAGGGTGGGGAAGAGAGAGGAAGAGAAGGGAGGGAGGTCAAATTGGGGTTGTTGACAATTAAATGGCCATTGTGCCTTTAATCCTGTGTTTATCACATGCAATCTTGGAAAAGATTAAGAAAATGACTTTGGAGTGATTTATGAACTATAAACAGAAGAGAAGAGGAAATAGCAATGGCCAGTCTTTAATTCTGGAGTTACTCAGGGGAGAATCCTAATAAATGCTAGAAAATAACATTATTGGCTGCTTCTAATTTAATTTAATTTTCTTTTTCTTTTCTTTTTCTTTTTTTTTGGGGGGGGGAGGAACTAAACTCTTTCTCCAAAAAAAAAAAAAAAGCAGGGATAGGGGGAAAAAAGAATACTAGGAACAAAAAAAAAAGTATCACTGATTTAATTAGAAGATGTGCCAATCAAGTCATTAAAAGAGAGAGCGGAAGTGAGGGAAAATGAGATTTCATTTGCATCTCTATGGTTCGCTTAGCCGACTGTCTGAGCAAGTCGCTTTCAAAAAAAAAAAGCAATCCACACACACCTCCAATGAATGCCCCCCTCCCCCCTCTTGGACTCATAGGACGCCCCCCCCCCCAAATCAGGAGGGGGGTGGGAGGCTGAGAGCAACGAGAGAGGAAAGCTAAGGAGGCCGAAGGAATGGCATTTGGGAAGAAAACAAAAATACCCCGCTTAAAACAAAACCATCCACGCCCACGTTAAGGTTAAAAAATAAATTCAAATCAGATCAAAGCAGCAGGCAGTTCCTTTGCGAAATTGACAAGACGTCGGCAAAAAATCTGCAAGCCGGCGTTGAAATTGACCAGCTTGGAGGATAAAAATGAATTTCAATCCGGATTTCAACAATCCGGAGTGAAAACAAACCCAAATACTCCCGTAGTTTTTCGGCGGTTTCTTTCCTGCCCCCCATTTCTTCTTCCCTCGCCCCTCTCTGCGCCCCCCCCCAACGCCCCCCACCAAATCCGCTTTGCATCTTCCCCGTCTCTCTCTCTCTCCCCTCTCAACCAGCCCCTTTTCCCACTGCGGTTCCCCGAAATCCATCCTCTCCCCCCCTCCCGCGAAACCCCAAACGAACCCGGGTCCTTTTTCGGTCGTCGGAAAGCGCACTTAAACCCGAGATGGAGCGCAAAACCAGGTTTTCAACAGGTGGGGAGCCTCAAAGGGAGCCCGTCGGACGGAGCAGGGGTGCGGGTGTGTCCCCCTCCCCTTCTCTCTCTCTTACCTGTGTGGGTCCTTTTATGGATTTTGAGGTTCTCGGACCGCGCGAAAATCTTCCCGCATCCCGGGAACGGGCAGGGAAAAGGTTTCTCGCCCGTGTGAACGCGGATGTGGTTGACCAGTTTGTATTTGGCCTTGAAGGATTTGCCTTGGCGGGGACACTCGTCCCAGAAACACACGTGGCTGTTCTGCTCGGGACCCCCGACGTGTTCCAGCGTGACGTGGGTAACCAGTTCGTGCATGGTGCTGAATTGCCGGTCGCAGGACTTCTTGGGAGATTCTTCCAACCACTTGCAAGCCAGTTCTTGCTTGACCGGTTGCCGCATGTAGCGGAAGAAAGCGCCCGGTCCCGCGTGGTGATGATGATGGTGGTGGTGGTGGTGATGATGGGGCCCAGCCACGTTCATGCCCGCCACGTTCACGGGCCCGTAGTTGGGGAAGGGCGGCGGGGCCCCGTAAGCGTCCGCTCTGGGGCTGGAGACCCCCCGGTAGGAATCCGGCCGGCCGAAAAACTCCCCACGCAAACCCAGGTGCAGCTGGCCGCTCTCCACGGGGCCCGACGGCGAAGGCAAGCCGCCCGCGTTCTGCTCGTGCAAACCGGGGAAAAGCAAGTAGCCCCCCGCGCTGTCCGCCAAGCCGCCCGGCGCGTGGAGTCCTCCGGGTGGGTTGGTGCCGAAAAGGCCGTGGTGAGCCGGGGAGCTGCCGGGGGTCCCGCTCGGCCCTCCTCCTCCTCCGCCGCCGCCGCCTCCTCCGCCGCTCGAAGGCGCTTCGGCCAGGGCGCAGCCCCCGCGGTTGCGGAAGAGAAAGTCCCGCGTGGAATTGAAGGCGGCCACGTAAGGAGAAGGCACCTGGCCGCCGCCGCCGACGTGAGGGTGAGGGGGCGGAGGGGGCGGCGGCGGATGATGGTGGTGGTGGTGGTGGGGATGATGGGGATGCGGATGATGGGTCGGGTGGTGGTGCGCGAAGCCCGAAGCTTGAGGCGTAAATGCGGATCCCTGACCCGAGGCCAGCTCGTGGGTGGCGGGGCTGAGTTTGAAGGGAGGCTCGGCGAAAGGAGGGTGGTTGAGCCCCATGGCCACGTCGTGCGGGTGGGGGCGAGAAGCGGCGAAGCCCCCGACCCCCAAGGTGGGGAACTGGGGCCCGCCATCCAGCAGCATGGCCATCGTCCTCCTTCAGACGGCCGCGAGGGAGTCGAGCGGGCGGCGGCGTCGATCCACGGCAGCGCTCCTCTCTCGCCTCTTCCTTCCGTGGACGCCGGAGGGGACGCCCCCCCTCCCCTCCCGGCAACGCGGGGACGCTCCGAGCCCCCTTGGCCTTCCTCGGCGTCCTTCCCCTCCGCTGCCCCCACCTCCCGCCGCCTCGAGATCAGCCCCACACAATAGCCGGGCAGGCAGGAGGGCTGGCGCGGCGGCTCCGCCACGGCCACATTCACACGCGCGCCCGACCTCGCCGAACCGTGGCAGAAGAAGCAGAAGAAGAAGAAAAAGAAGAAAAAGAAAAGAGAGCCGGGCAGCGGAGGGTGGGGGGCAAAAAAACCCCACCCACCCGTCCCCGGAGGACCAAGGACGGCGATGCCCCCAGGGCCGCGCGGGCCAGGAGAAAAAAAAATAGGGGGTCGCCCCCCGCGCTGCCCCCTCGGAGGGGATCCCCTCCGCCTGGCTTATCCGTAGGGCGCCCTCCGCTTCGGCGGAGCGACGTCCTGGCACTGGCTGGGCTCGGGCGCTTCTCCCCGGCTAACCCAGAGGGAAGCAGCCGAGGGAGGGGGCTGCGAGGAGCGAAGAGCGGGTGGGGAGGGGGGGCGGAGGAGGAGAGGGGGAGACCCAACTCCGGGGGGGGGCTGCGTCTGGGCCAGCCAATGGGGAGCCAGCCAGCCGGCTGTCACCTGACCCTCCACCCGGGATGCCCATTGGCCCACTTTGCCCGGACGGGCATAGCTCTCCGTATTGAAAAATGGCAGCTGGCGGCCAAACCCGTCTCGTGATTGGACGGGGCGCCCCTCTCCGTGGGGCGCAGGTAAGGTGAAAGGCTGCTGGCCCAGACGGGTTCCCCCCCCCCCGCAGCGTTTTGTTTACTGGAGATGCGACGGAGGTGGGGGGGAGAGAGAGGGGGGAGGGGGAAAGGGAGGGGGAGGGAGGGGAGGTGCTCGCGCATCCTCCCCCTTCGCCCCCCCCCAACCCAACCTGAGTGGGGGTCTTTGCAAGCGCCGAGCCACTTCCTCGCCTTTCGCCTGGACGCCACCCACCCGCCCCGATGCGATTAAATTGCCGTCGTAAATAATTCTGATTATTCGTGATCTTTCCCCCCCTTTCATTTCATTATTATTATTATTATTATTATTATTATTATTATTATTATTATTATTATTATTATTATTATTATTATTATTATTATTATTATTGCTGTTCTTGTGACTTTTTTTTTTGCTAGGAGGAACTAAATCCGGACGCCCCGGCACAAGCCCCATAAAACCGGGGAGAAAAAAAGTGGGGTCTCCTTCCTTCCCCGACCGAAGGAGGCGATGATTCCAGGGAGGTGGGTGGGTGGGGGGGATGGGAGGTGGGGGAGAGCGATCGTCCTGGCGTGGAACGTCTCTTGAACTAACCGGATCGTGGCCTCCGTCCTCCGAAACCGTTTTAAGGGTCCAGGGAACCGGTTGGGAAGCCACGTTTCTCTCTTTTCGATCCTCCGGGGGGGGGGAGGGGGCCGGGACGTGGGGAGGAAAAAAGTCCCCTCGTGGTCCACGCGAAGCGAAGAGCGCTGGGCGAAAGGCCGATGCGTGGAGCTCGTGTATGTGACACGCGCGGGTTTCTACAGAAATGGGGACGCGAGGGGGGTCCTTGGTGCTTTTTCTGAGTTGAGCTGGTTTCAAGCTCAAGAGCATTCAGGACCCCTCCTCTATTTTAAGAGACGTTCCTTAACAGCTTGGCCAGGACCCCGCTTTGCTCTTTTCGGGGGGGGGCTTTATTCTTTTCCCGACCACCACCCCCGGGGAGAGCGGAGACAGTTCTGATTTAGGGCTGGTTCGGGCACGGGGGGCCCTCCAGAGCATTTCCTCGGGGAAACGGTCCTCTTGGCCGGGCCGAGCGAGAAATCCTGGCGGGTGGAGAGAGAGAGAGAGAGAGATCTCGGCGGCGAGGAGCCCCATTGCCTTCCGCTGTCCTGCTTCTCCTCCTCGTCCGACCGCGAAGCTTTGCCTCGGTTTAGAGGCGCTTTGGAAAAACCTTTCCAAGGAGAAAAAAAAAGTGGGGGGGGGAGAGGAAATTAAGGGAAAGCGAGGCTGGGAAGGAAAATCGGGATGGAGGCGGGGGGTGGGTGGGAGCGGAGATGGGGAGAAGGGAGGGGGTAAAAAATGAGGCCGGCGGTTTTGGTGGGGTTGCTCTGCCCACTTAGGGAATGCCAAACCCCCCACCACCCCCACCACCCCCGCGCTTTGAAAACACTCCAAGGAAAATTCGCCGCTCTTCCAGGCAGGAAACTTGCGCGTTTGATCCAGCCAGAAAGAAGGCACTTGGGGGTCTAAAATGCAGCCAGCAGCAGCCGCCTCTAAACCCCCCCCCCACTTCCCCTCGCCAACCCTTCACCATCTTTATTTTAGGGAACTGGTCAGAAGGGAATTGGGGGGGGGCGTGGAGAAAGAGCGCAAAACCAAAGACAAGGAAAAGGGGGGGAGAAATAATAAAGCTTTAATCTCCCCTTCCCCAATTCACAGACCCCACCCCCTCCTCGCAAAAAAAAAAAAACCGGGAGTCCGCTCCTTTCTCGGTCGCTTTTACTCGCTCGCTAACTTTTTTGGGGTACCCCCCCGCCCCTCCGTCTCCTGGCCGGTGGGCAACTGAGAAAGAAGCTTCACGGGGAGGGGGGAACAGGGGGTGGGGGGAGGAGGAGGCGGCAGCTGCGGGGAGGGAGCAGAGCAGCAGTGAGGGTCGGCGGGGTTTTTGCGCCTCCTTGGTGCGTCCCCACAACACAAGACACACGCGCGCGGGAGGGCGGGGGCGCGCGCACGGGCACGCAAACCGGGGCAAAGAGGAAGCGGCCACGGTCGAGTGGGCGTTGTCTTGTTTTTGTGTTTGTGTTTGAAAGACTCCGCATCGGTAATGGCGTGCGAAGGAAGGGGGGGAGGGAGAGGGAGAGGATGGGACGCCCCCCTCCTCCCCCAAGAGCGCGAGAAAGCACGGGGAGGGAGGGGGCTTGGAATCAACATTTTGCAAATCCGGAGAGACGAGGAGGGAAACCCCCCACTCCTCCCGGCGGCCTTTGATCCGTGGGGTGGGGAGGGGGTTTCACGGCCTTCCCGGGGTCTGCAGGAACTTTCTCGACCGCTGTCCCAGCTCTGCGAAGGAGCAAGACATTGGGGCTCCCGGCTTACGCCTCCCCGATTTGTCTCGTTCTTCCCCCAGCGCGGGTCTGCCTGGTCTAAGGCGGTTGGGCCCCGCGTGAGTCGCCTCCTATTTCGGGTCTCTCCGCGTCAATCCTTCGAGCGAGAGAAAATGAATGACCTCCCGCGCGTGTTTTGCCCTTGTCTGGCTGACACGCGCGTACAAGAATTAGATCACCGAGCGCACCTGGGCTTTTAGGGCAGCTTTCTGAGAAGGGCGCTTTGAGCTGGCTGGGTCGGGTGACCTTTGCGGGGGCATCAGGCCTCTCTGTAACCTCCCCCCCCCCACACACACAAATAAACACAAACCACACACCGCCCCGCTCGCCCGTGGCCTTCGCCTTGGGAGACGCCGTGCGCAACTTTCAACGCCAAGGAGTAACTTTCACGGGAACGGGACCTCCCGCCACTCCCACCCCACTGTCTCCAGCGTCTTTCTCCCGCACCTTCCGCTGTAGACTCTTTCCCTAAGTGGGAGGGGGAAAGAGTCCGTGGGTGGGTGGGTGAAGGAGGAGGAGGAGGAGCCCCGGTTGCATTTAACAAAACGACAACAACAAACTTAGAACCAAAATTAGATGGGGGGAGGGGGGAAATAAGAATCAGATCAGGCTGAATTTAAAGGAAGAGCAACGTCTCCAATCCGCGTGGGAGGAGACACGGGTTTCCTTGGCAGGCCGAACAGATCCCGTGTGCCTTTGTTGTGCGAAAGAGAAAGGGAAGCGAAGAAGGCGGGATTCGTTTTGGGAAACAGGGAGGGAGGGGGGAAAAAAACCTTTTGCGGGTCGGTTTTGCTTGGGGTTGTTTGGAGAACGAAGGAGGGTAAAACGGAGGGGCGGTTTTGAATTCCCCGATCGCGAGGGACTCGGCGTTGCTTTGCGGCCTGGCCAAGGGGGGGGAGAGACGGAGGGAAGGGGAAGGGGGGAGCGGAGAAGGCCAACTTGACCTACGGGTAGATGAAGCAACATAAATGAAGCTGTAAATCTTTTTATGCCTTGCTCTCTCGTCTCTCCTGCCCAGCCTCCTCCGGCGACCGAGGGAAATAATGCACGGAGACCCCCAGGATGGGCGAAACGGGAATCCCCCTAAACCCCTAAAAGGAGAGGGGGGGAAGGCGGAGGTTAGAAGTAGGCCCGATTTTCACTCTTGAAAAGAGCTTTTATCTTCTGAAAAGCCGACGAGACAAATTCAGATTTTTTTAAAAAAAAACACATTACAAAAAAAACTGGCCTGTTGATTTTTAAAAGGAATTCTTAAAGGATTTTTTTCTATAGAAATACACTTTTATAAATAAATTCACCGCTCTGCCCGCCCTCATTCAATTTCCAGCGTTTATTTCATAAGTTAGAAATTTCTCACTCTATATAATATACGGCAGCTTCTCTTTCTTCTCTTTCTTTTTCTTTCTTTATTTCCGTTCTTTCCTTTCTTCGTTTCTTTTACTCTCTCTCTCTCTCTCTCTCTCTCTCTCTCTCTCTCTCTCTCTCTCTCTCTCTCTATCTCTATCTCTCTCTCTCTCTCTCTCTCTCTCTCTCTCTGTCCTTTACAGAATTGGGATAACAACAGCAATGTCCACACAATTTTATTTTTTATTTTGGTCTTGAAATTCGGCCTCTAAAAGAGACAGGAACCGAACTCCCCTTGCCTTGAAATCCACGGGGCAAGAAAACGTGGATCCGAGCTGGATTGGCCGCTTACTTGGATTTGTGTGTTTATTTCGGAGAGAGAGAGAGACGCGTTGGGTGAGCTCATTAGTTCATCCGCATTTATTCCTCTTCCAAAAGAAGAGCTTTGCTGGCCGGAAACGCGTGAAGTACAGACTTACCCTCCCAATGAAATCCTTCCGACGACCTCTCTTTCTCTCCAAAGATCAAATAAAATCCAACTTCCAAAACCCCAAAGGCTGCAGGGAAGTTTTTGGGCCTTACACTCTTTATTGAGGAAGACGAGGGGGAAATACGCAAAGCCCGTTGATGATCATAAAACTTGGTGGGTTTTTTTTAATTTTTATTAAGCATATCAATGGTCAGCCACAGAGGCAGACTGCACTCATCCTGAGCCTTCAAAATACACCCTTAAAAAAATCAATTTCCTTTTTCCGCTTATTTAATTCCGCTGGCCCTTCTTTCTATTCGCCTTTAAGAGGTTAGAGGGGAGGGGAAACCCCGAATTTCTGGCTCATCGTTTCTCCGCCTCTCTTTGGAGAGAAAAAAAAGTGAGTTTTTTTTTTTAAAAAAAAGAATTTGCCTTCAGTTAGGAGAAGAAAAAGAAAGAAAGAAAGAAAGAAAGAAAGAAAGAAAGAAAGAAAGAAAGAAAGAAAGAAAGAAAGAAAGAAAGAAAGAAAGAAAGAAAGAAAGAAAGAAAGAAAGAAAGAAAGTGTAAGGAGGGAGGGAAAATCTCTGTCCGTACCTGCACGCGGGCGCCCGTGACATTTCTGCGCCTTTATTTAATTCCCCAGAATTTGGCGAACGCAACGAAACCGATCCTCAACGGATCCCCACTGTACGTTTGATCCCTTCCGGCCAGGGTTCCCTTTTTTGGAAATCGACCCTCGTCCCTATCGATCAAAACGTTCGGCTCGAGATCAGGAAGGGAAGGAACGGCCTCGGTTCTGGCCTGAACATTGCAAGGGGTTTTAAAAGCCTAAAAGAAAACAAAGCCTCCGTGGAGGTGGGGGGGAAATCACGCGCGTCCCCCACCCCCATACCCACTCCAACCGTAGCTCCAATATTTCTAAGCATTTCGCGGGTCCAAAAAGACCAAAGGTTGACCAGCTTCCGAGGAAAAAAAAGGGGGGGTGTTTCCGCGCATCCGCCGCCCGTGGCAAATTCAACGCAAGCCACGAAGCGCGCCAGGCGAGTTTCCTTGCAAAAACTCGGGAGGGCCTGAAAGCAATCCCGCGTGCGTGGGAATTTCAGCAGGCCTCGACCGGGGAGACTAGCCCGATATCGGAAGGAAGCAGTAGGAAAAAGGAGCGAGGCGCCCACGGTGCTTTTTGAGGGCACAGAACACGGGGGTGCGGGGGAAAACAAAGAACGTGAGAACAGGTCGAAACAAGCGGGTTCTCTAACCCGAGATCAAAGGCGACTGGGGGGAGGGCTGTTGGGCGCGAGCTGCAAAGGAATCGATCGTGCGGATTGAAAAAAACGGGGTGTTGGGACGAAATTCCACGCGGCTCATTTTCTGTGGGGTTTTAGAGGTGAGTTAATCGATGAAATACGGTTTCATATATGGGAAAAAAGGAAGAAGAGAAAACACCCAGCCTCGCTTGCTCTTAAAACCGAGCAGGTGGACACAGGTGCTGCTGGAAAGGCGCCTCCTTTACCCACGCGAGGAGGGAATCCTAACCAGGCATCCTTAGGCCCAGCCGGTTTTTGGCTTTGTCTCCAATCCTGGCCCTTTCCTGGCCCAGTTCTTCACCCACGCCCAGCCCCGTGTGACCCAGAGTAACGGATAGAGCCAACCAGGCCTCTTGCGAGATCCAGGTGTGGATACAAACCCCAAATTCTCCTTTTTACCCCCCCCTCCTCTCTCTCTCTCTACCTGGCGCTATCATTTATCCAGCGGTTGTCCACCCGTTAAGATCGCCGTTTATACACCTGGTGGCTTCAACCGCAGAACGAATCGCTTTTTCAGCTGTTCAAAAGCAGAAGGTTTGGGGAACCGGAGGACCTCCCCCCCCCGTGATAACATTTCTGCCTTTGAATAAAACTGGGGTTCGTTTGCAAAGGCGCCCCCCCCCCCCGGTCCGAAGCCACGAGTATTTGGCCCGGTTCTTCTCCAAAGGGCTCGCCGCTTTACCTGAATCGTTCGAGGCTCTCACCTGACCCAAACCTACATCTTAAGGAAAGCTGTCAAATTCGTTCTTTGGGCCTTGATACCCGAAACAGGCCTTCCCACCCCCCCACTCCCTTTCTCTCTCCCCCTCTGTGTACACGGAAGATTGGGGAAGCGCTAGCACCCATCCTGAAAAAAGGCAAGACAAAAATTGGGGAGGGGGGGAATCATTTATTCATGCTAAATGTTGAATAAATCACCTGAGATGAACCAATGGGTATGATCTGCAAACGTAGCAAATAAAAAAAAAGAGAGATTTTCTGAAATCTGGAAGAAAAATGATTCTCTGGCCAAACTAAAAAAAAACAACAACAAACCTCGTTTAAAGCTTATATTTAGGGAGGGGGTCCTGCTTTTTCCAGTTGTGGCGAGAAGGAAGGAAGATTTCTCCTCCACACACACACACCCTAATTTTTCAGCTGTGCGTTCAGACCCACCAGCGATTGGGAAAAGACTTCGATGTTAAAAGAAATGCGTTTATTTTTTATTAATATTTATTTATTTTTATATGCTGCCCTTCTCCGGAGACTCAGGGCGGCTTACAATGCGTTAAGCAATAGCCTTCGTACTTTTGTATATTTTATACAAAGTCAGCTTATTGCCCCCACAAACCGGGTCCTCATTTTACCTACCTTAGAAAGGATGGAAGGCTGAGTCGACCTTTTAAAAAAAAAAATTGAAAAAAAATTGTTAACTGTTCTTCTCACCGTTTCAGCTGTGATTTTTATTTCTTTTATTGAGCGTAGGGCATCTACAGAAGTCGTGCGATCGATCAACTGATACGCCACACTACTAAAAAGCTCATGAATCGGTTGAACTTAATCAGATCAGCTGTGATCAAGTTTGGATTATACATGTAATTTTTAAAGCACGCACCTCCTTTTTTTTAAATCGTCGTTATCTTTGGTCTGAAGGCAGTTTAGCCACAAATTCGACCTCGAATATTTTGCTGGGCCAGGTGGGTTATATGTCTGATCCCTACAATTGGCCTGGGGAGGGGGCGCGGGAGTGGGGGGTTGTAAGCATCCTTGCTCTGCACAAAAAAGCTCCTTCAGAATATTCTCCTCTGGGTCTTGGGACGGATCTATATTTCGTAATGAAATGTTTTTCATCAGTTAGATGTTGGCTGAGTGAAGGTCGCCTCTTTATTAGTCTCCTTTTACAGAAGAAACTGTTTTTAAAAAATGGGAATTCTTCCTGGAAAGTCTTGGTTTGGGGAACTGAACCACTTCCTAAAATAAAGCCAGTTCTTCCTGGCTCTGGTTATTATGGAGAAGGAGGGGGGGCGGACGAGACGGGACTGGGTAGTTGGGGGGGGGGCTTCCCCGCTGCCAGAATCTGTGGCAAACTTTCCCACATACCAAAGCAGATTAAAATCTCCCCTTGCTGTTAGAGCCCCGCTGGAAATCTCTCTCTCTCTCTCTCTTTCCAATATCCAGCTTTTAAACCGTTGTAAAGTTTGTCCCGTCCCACCCCTAAACTTAAAACGAGACCAAACTCATTATGTCAAAGGAGAGAAGTCCAGAAAATAAGAATGCCCTCACGCTGCCGTTTGGGAATCTAACCAAAAGGACACAAATTAAATTTAATTCCCAAATTAAAACAAATTCCCAAATTAAAAGAAAACAAAAAAAACCTCTATTTTTTTTTCAAAAAAAAAACAACAACTAGGTTTGAAGGTCGAAACAAAAATTGTACTTTTTTATTTTAAATTATTTTAATTAAAAATTTCCTAATATGATTCGATTGCTTATTTGTTCCCTGTGACTATCATTAAGTGTTGTGCCTTATGATTCTTGATGAATCATCGTATCTTTTCTTTTATGCACACTGAGAGCTTACGCACCGAAGACCAATTCCTTGTGTGTCCAATCACACTTGGCCAATAAAGATTCTATTCTGTTCTAACGGCCTGGGGGAGGAGAGGGGGGGCTCCTGTCTCAGAAGCCCCTCCACAGCCTTCACCCTTGCAGGACTCAGGAACTTCCTGATCCTAAAGACATTCCTAAAGACGTATCCTAAAGAGTAATTAAAATAAAAGAGGAGAGGAGGTCGCCTGATTTCTAATTTTTATTCTGATGGCACACGCCGAAAATTCACCTTTCCTGGGTCATGTCCTGTAGCAATTTCCTGTCTGCTCTTGTGTAACATTTTGACCCCCTCTGATTGGCCTTCCTTCCTTCCTTCCTTCCTTCTCTTTTTTGCCTTCTTTCTCTTTCTCTCACCTTCCTTCTCTCCTTTTCCTCTCTTCCTTCCATCCTTCCTTCCTTCTCTTTTTTGCCTTCTTTCTCTTTCTCTCATCTTCTCCTTTTTCATACCTACCTTCATTCTCTAATTTCTTTCTTTCCTTCCTTCCTTCCTTCCATTTTTTTCTTGCCTTCTTTCTCTCTTACCTTCCTTCTTTTATATCTTACTTCTCTATTCCCTTCCTTCCTTCCTTCCTTCCCTATTTTCCTCCCTTCTCTTTTTTCTTGCCTTTTTTCTTTCTCTCACCTTCCTTCTCTTCTTTTCATACCTTCCTTCCTTCCTTCCTTCCTTTCCTTCTTTCTTTCCTTCCTTCCATCTTGGAGACCCTAACCCTTTAACATTTCCTGTTTCAGAGATGCTGGCAAAGAGGTGCTGTCTTTTCTTTGGAAGCTATAACTCGGAGGAGGAAGAGGAGGAGGAAGGAGACTGAATGGAAAAGGAGGGGGAAAAAGGAAACGATGTGGCCAATATCTTAATCAGGGACGGGATGACCTGTGACCCAGGAGGTGGCTTCATTGTGCAAGGGACACACATCGCACTGACCCTTTCTGCTTGAGCGAGTCCTGGGGGGCAACCGAAGCCACCAACCTCTCCAAAGGCATGCAAGGGCTTAAGGCTAAGTCACCAGCCTTCCTCTTCGGATCTGAGGGACACATTTGGGAGATTTTGACCCTCTCTTTCCTGAATAGCCATCTCCTTGGAGGATTTGGGCTTCCTTTCAAAGCCCCCCTTCCATCCAGTTTGCTGGTTTGTGGCGTGAAGGGAACAGGAAAGGCATCAGAGAACATCCAGGGGTAAACAGGAAGGATGGGCCACATTAGAGTGAAAAGGGAATAGCAATAGCCCTTAGACTTATATACCGCTTCACAGTGTTTTACAGCCCTCTCTAAGCGGTTTACAGAGTCAGCTTTATGCCCCCCAACAATCTGGGTCCTCATTTTACCCACCTCGGAAGGATGGAAGGTTGAGTCAACCTTGAGCCGGTCAGGATCTGGCAGTGGGCAGAGCTAGCCATAGCCATAGCATTTAGACTTATCTACCACTTCACAGTCTTCACAGCCCTCTCTAAGCGGTTTACAATGTCAGCTCCTTGCCCCCCCAACAATCTGGGTCCTCATTTTACTGACCTCAGAAGGATGGAAGGCTGAGTCAACTTTGAGCCAAGTGAGATTTGAACTGCTGGCAGTGAGCGGTGATTTAGCCTGCGGTACTGCAGTCTAACCTCAGTGCCACTAGGAAGGAGAATTAGGAAGGAAGGAAGGAAGGGAAGGGAAGGGAAGGGAAGGGAAGGGAAGGGAAGGGAAGGGAAGGGAAGGGAAGGGAAGGAAGGAAGGAAGGAAGGAAGGAAGGAAGGAAGGAAGGAAGGAAGGAAGGAAGGAAGGAAGGAAGGAATAGCAATAGCCCTTAGACTTATATACTGCTTTACAGTCCTTTACAGCCCTCTCTAAGCAGTTTACAGAGTCAACCTCTTGCCCCCAACAATCTGGGTCCTCATTTAACCGACTTTGAAAGGATGGAAGGCTGAGTCAAACTTGAGTCAGTCAGGATCGAGCTTCCTGGCTGTGGGCAGAGTCCCCCTGCAATACTCCCTTCTCACCACTGTGCCACCAGGGCTCCAGAACAAAGAAACTTGGTCAGAAAGAAAGCTGTGATTTCTTCTTCAATCTTCCCCCATTTATATTTGCAGGTGGCCACACCAGGTTGACCTTCTGTGGGCTCTGAAGCTAAGCAGGCTTGGAGATGCTAGCATCTCCTCAACACACACACACACACACACACACACAGAGAGAGAGAGAGAGAGAGAGAGAGAGAGAGAGAGAGAGAGAGAGAGAGAGAGAGAGAGAGAGAGAGAGAGAGAGAGAGAGAGAGTGTTTATGTGGCCTCTTTCCCCTGCCCCGTCCCTTTAATCCCTTCCAAATATATGTATTATGCAACCCAACTCCAAAAACGCCCATTCCCTCCCCACTCCTGGGGGAAGGATACTGCAAAATCTCCATTCCCTCCCCACTCTTGGGGCCAGCAGGAGTGGTATTTGCCTGTTCTCCGAACTGCTCAAAATTTCCGCTACCGGTTCTCTAGAACCTGTCAGAACCTGCTGGATTTCAACCCTGGCCTACGGCTTAGCCAAGGAGTGAAGTCCATCTGCTGTTGGTTCAGCAAATTGTGGTGTTTTGTCTCCTGTTTGCTTTGACAACAACCTTGTGAAGTGTGTTTTATGTAACATACTTAGATCAACTGAAGGTCAAGAAACTGCATTCACATCTAGGTGTTCTACATTTGTTTCAGGGACTTGGCTGTCGTGAAAATCCAGCCCTGTTTCTGGTTTTCTGCTTCTAGGTGTCACGCAAGTATTGGACAGTCCCATAATTAGATTATGCACGCAAGTGGGCAAGAGAAAGGAAACGTTGCTTTGAGGTCTCCAACTCCTGTCCCTTGACACTCTGATTCAAAGGGTCAGAAAGCTGTTGAGATGTCTTCTTGGAGAACACCCTCTGGTCATTGAGGTCTAAAGGCCAAGAGAACTCATGGGACAGCATCTATTGTTCACACGAGGGCTTCACACTCTTTGGTCTACCTATATCTTTGTAAGTTATCTTCTTTCTCAAAAAGGATCTATCTCAAGAAAAGATGGAACCAGATTCTCATGGGAGGCGCCAGGTCAAGGAGAGAGGTTGGCCTCCTAAACCCTGCCCTTCTTACCCCACCTTAGATTATCTGGAGAACATCAAGGCCTCCCTACTCCAAGTTTTCAACAGTCATACCACCAAATGTCTAAAGATCGTACACTATTGGTCCTCAAAACAAATTTGGGACAGGTGGTCAGTTCACATCCAAGGGAAGTCCCACCCCTAAGAAATAAATACACCCATGCTGATTTCCGTCCGTTCAATGTTCTCCAGAAGTTCTGAACTTCCTAGATGCCAAGTCCATTTAGTGAAAGACCAGTGTTCATTTCCCAAGTCAGCCCTTCCAGGTCATCAAATGGTCAAAACTGTCTTCTGCTCAAGTGACACCTTGGCCTCTCTTTCTCTTTCCAGTCTGAGCCAAGCATCCACCTCCTTGGTCATTGATGTGACAACGTCTGTTTGTGTTTTTGTCACACTGTCTTACATTTCTCTTCCTTGGTCTTCTTCTCCTCGTGTCAGGTTGGTCTACAGATTCCACCAAGGAGAAATTGTAGTTATTTCTTTCTAGCTCTCTCGAGATTCATCCCTGCCTTTCTCCTTCTCCTTCCTTCCTTCCTTCCTTCCTTCCTTCCTTCCTTCCTTCCTTCCTTCCTTCCTTCTTCCTTCTTCATTTCTTTCTTTCTTTCTTTCTTTTTCTTCCTTCCTTCCTTCCTCCTTCCTTCTTCATTTCTTTCTTTCTTTCTTCCTTTCTTCCTTCCTTCTTTCCTTCCTTCTTCCTTTCTCCTTCCTTCCTTCTTTGTTTCTTTCTTCCTTCCTTCCTTCCTTCTTCCTTCCTTCCTTCCTTCTTCCTTCTTCCTTCTTCTTTTCTTTCTTTCTTCTTTCCTTCCTTCCTCCTTCCTTCCTTCCTTCCTTCTGTGGTCCTAACAGTTTACAGTGAAATTTTTATTTTTAAAAATGGAGTTCCAATAACGTAGGACTAACACGTGGATCAGCAGGCTAAATATAGAATATAAACTAACAGAGTTGGAAGGGACTTTGGAGGTCTTCTAGTCCAACCCCCTGCTCAAATGGTTATGCAACATCTTCTTAAAAGCTTCCAGTGTTGGAGCATTCACAACTTCTGAAGGCAAGTTGTCCCACTGATTAATTGTTCTCACTGTCAGAAAATTTCTCCTTAGTTCTAAGTTGCTTCTCTCCTTGAATAGTTTCCACCCATTGCTTCTTGTCCTGTCCTCAGGGGCTTTGGAGAATAGCTTGACTCCTTCTACTTTGGGGCAGCCCCTTTGGACTTTCATGGGGTTGAAGTTCTTGAAGTGGGGTGAAAATCACCTTCACATATTTTTTTTAACCTCATCTTAGAATAGAATAGAGCTTGAAGGGGACCTTAGAGGTCTTCTAGTCCAGCCCCCCCTGCTCAAGCTGGAGAACCTATACAATCTCAGACAAGTGACTGTCCGGTTTCTTCCAAGTGAGGGAATGACTGGTTTATACTACTCTTCAGGCATTTATTTATTTATTTATTGTTTAAATTTGTATACCGCCCTTCTCCCGAAGGACTCAGGGCGGTGAACAGCCAAAATTAAAATACATACAATATAAAATTTAAAATAATTTAAAACAGAATTAAATCGAATTGGCTTCCCAAAAATTAAAATCCATTACCCTTAAAATAACCCATTTAAAATTTTAAGCCAGCCCAGCTAGCTGAAATAGGAAGGTCTTCAAAGCTCGAGGGAAGGTCCGGAGGTCCGGGATCAGTCTTATTCTTCCCTGGCCCAGTGGGAAAGAAGAAAACTCGGGACCCAAACGGGGTTATTATTGGGCGGGTGGTCCCCCCCTCCCAAAATGGGGAGGGAAGATGTGCGTTCCCACGAAACGCTTCCGTCGAGCAGGTTAAAAAAAAAGACCCATTCAGCGTCCTTCGGGTTGACTTTCGCCCGGATGCGTGTTGCGGCTTTGCCCGTAATGTTTGTTAAGCCTTCGTTTGTAATGCTGCCGAGCCAGAAAACGGGGTTCGTTCGCGAGTTAGGTCGTGAGAAAGCCTCCAAGCCAAGGGAAGGCACGGGGAATTCAAGGCGATTCACCTTGACGTTTAAACTGGGAGGGGGGGGGATTCGAAACGAAACGAAACGAAGGCAAACTTTGAATGAGATTTTTTTTTTTTTGCCCGAGTCCCGCCTTCTCCTCATGAGGACTAGGAACACATACTTAAAAAGAAAACGAACCAGTGGTGAAATCCAATTTTTTTTACTACCGGTTCTGTGGGTGCGGCTTGGTGGGCGTGGTGTGGCTTCGTAGGTGTGGCAGGGGAAGGATACTTCAAAATCTCCATTTCCACCTCACTCTGGGGCCAGCCAGAGGTGGTATTTGCTGGTTCTCCGAACAGCTCAAAATTTCCGCTACCGGTTCTCCAGAACCTGTCAAAACCTGCTGGATTTCACCCCTGATATAAACATGGTAAATCCAGAGAGAAATCCAGAAAGGTGAACTAGAAATTCCAAAGAGATGATGATGATGATGATGATGATGATGATGATGATGATGATGATGATGATGATGATTTAAAGACGAACAGCTCCTATCTTCTGGATGAGTCTTTTACAAATTCTCCTTAATTCCTGCTTCTCCAAAGTCGCACCTATTCCTTGAAGTTCCCAAACTATGGCTGGGGGTGTGTGGGAGGGAAGCAGCCATGAGGTGGGGGGAGGTAGTCTTTTCATTCAGTTAAGCTCCTGGAAAACCGAGCATGTACTGTACAGGAAGACGTGTGAACGTGTGAACTCCAGAGGCTCCAGGCAAGATCAAAAGAAAGCTGGCATTTTAGGCGATGTACTAGATTTTTTGTAGTTTTTTGCTTGCGGGGAAGCCGCCACACCCGTGGGTAGCCAGGCAGCCCTTGCGCCCGCCTCCTTCAGACGACCCTCCAGCCCCGCGATCAATTTTTTTTCCCTCTTATTTCCATTTATTTATGAAATGTAGGTGCCTCTTACTGCTAAAGCTACTTTGGCGGTTTACGAAATGATAACAATATAGAATAAAAGGGCATTCAGTAAACAAGGATTAAATAGGAACTCAAAACTGGAAGGGCACGGGGAGGGGTCTTCCCTCTGTACTGTCAACTGCCTGCGCGGGCCCCCCCCACACTCACACACCCACGTCGGGAATCCCGGCCAGCCGGCACAACCAGGCTCTAAAACCCTTCAGGAAGGCCAGAAAAGTAGGGGCGGATCGCCCCTCGGGGGGGGGGGAGTATTGCAGAAAAGGCTCCCAAGAGCAAGTGGGGCGGGCCAACCCCAGAGATGAGGGGGTCCATGGTGCTCCCTGAGCTTGGTTCTTTTCTTGCAAGACGTTTTATGAGCCAAACTAGGGAACGTCATCAGTGCGAGGAGGAGGAGTGGAGTTTAACTCTCTGAGAGCGGATGATGTTACTTTGTTAGGTAATGAAACAAACAAACAAAAAAAAAATCAGGCTTAGAGAGCACCAAGGATCCCACCGTCCTCCTCCTCCTCTTCCGCTCCACAAAGCCCACTCCCTTCTAGCACTGATGATGTTCCCTAGGTGGGTCACGAAACGTCTGCCAACTCAGCACCACGGAGCCCCCACCGTTCAACCCTGCCTTAGCTGCGTATATTCTCTTTTATTTGACATTTCAGATACGCCCTGGACCCTCCCCACAAAGGAGGTGGGGTGTGGGGGGCGTTAGCTAAAGAGCTCCGCTTTCTGCGCTTCCACCCTCCTCGCAAATTTCCGGAGAAGAAATTGGGAAGAAATTGTGCAATTTCTCCTCAAAACGCTGGAGTATTGGTGGGCGGGTGTAAAAATCTTCCTTACATGTGTAGTAGCTCCGTCGGGCTATTAACGCCGACAGAAACATGACAGAAAACGCCTGTCTGCCAGAAATGAGTTAAGCGGGGGAGGGAGCGCGGGGGGGGGGAGAAAAGACAGACAGGTACCCCCCTCTTTTCCTCTTCTTCAACCCCACCTTGTCTTCCTGCTTTGTTCCTCCTCGCCTCGACTGAACTCCCCGCAAAATAATTCTGCCACCCGCAAAGCCCCTTCCCAATTCATCCCGGCTTATCAACATTGAGGGGGGTGGGCGGCGCCGCCAGGGTGAAATCCAGCAAGTTCTGACAGGTTCTGGAGAACCGGTAGCGGAAATTTTGAGCAGTTTGGAGAACCAGCAAATACCACCTCTGGCTGGCCTCAGAGTGGGGTGGGAATGGAGGTTTTGCAATATCCTTTCCCCAGGAGTGGGGAGGGAATGGGGATTTTGCAGTATCCTTCCCCTGGAGTGGAGCGGGAATGGAGATTTTGCAGTATCCTTCCCCTGCCACGCCCACCGAGCCACACCCACCAAGGCATGCCCACAGAACCGGTAGTAAAAAAATTCACAACTGCAGCAGAGGTGGGTTTCAGCAGATTCTGACCAGTTCTGGAGAACCGGTAGCAGAAATTTTGAGTAGTTGGGAGAACTGGTAGTAAAAACTCTGACTGGCCCAGCTCCCATCTATTCTCTGCCTCCCAAGTCCCAGCTGATCAGGAGGAAATGGGGATTTTGCAGTATCCTTCCCCTGGAGTGGGGTGGGAATGGAGATTTTACAGTATCCTTCCCCTGCCACGCCCACCAAGGCACACCCACCAAGTCATGCCACACCCACCGCCACGCCCACAGAACCGGTAGTAAAAAAAAATTGAAACCCACCATTGAACTGCACCCGCCCCCCCCCCACCACCCCCCGCCCAAAATTAAGAGACTTCACTCCTGCTCATCTCCTCCCCGTCTAAGGGGGCTCCTTAAAGCGAGAAAGCGAGGCGGAGATTGTGGGGGGCATCGCCTTGAAACTTCGCTTTCTCCCTCAATCCACGCGCGAGGGGAACCAGGCGCCACTCAAATCGAAGATCGGCGCAGATTCGGATTCAAATCGATTTGCGCACAGAAAGGAAAAGGGGGTGAAAGAGACGCGGCGTCTAGGGAAAGGGAGGAGGGGCGGTTGAACCAAACGAAATTTGGAAAGACCCAGGTTCTTTTCTCACCCTGATTTTGAGGGACCCCCGGAATAGAGTGAACTCGCCGAGATTTCAAAATAATCCTTTTTAAATAATAATAATAATAACAATGAGGAATTTGAAAGATAAACGGGGAGTCGAGAAGACGGTCAGCCTAACTTCCCGCTGAAGGGTGGGGGGACAGAGGTGGACACCCACCCGCACACAAACACAACCCCCCCCCCAATGAGAAGGAGAGAATACAATTCCCATCATCCCCAACGTCCCGCGTGGAATTCCAGTCTAAAGGATCGGGGGAGGGGCAGGGAGGCAACAGGCTGGGAAAGGCTTTCCACGGCCACTCGCAATTTTATTTCTTCAATCGGTCTTTCCTCCTCCCTCCCTCCCTCCCTCTGATTTCATCTTCCTTCCTTCCTTCCTTCCTTCCTTCCTTCCTTCCCCCTCCTCTGATTTCATCTTCCTTCCTTCCTTCCTTCCTTCCTTCCTTCCTTCCTTCCTTCCTTCCTTCCTTCCTTCCTTCCTTCCTTCCTTCCTTTCTTCTCCCTCCTCCGATTTAATCTCTTCCTTCCTTCCCCCTCCTCTGGTTTCATCTTCCTTCCTTCCCTCCTTCCTTCCTTCCTTCTTTCCTTCTCCTCTGGTTTCATCTTTCTTCCTTCCTTCCTTCCCCCCTCCTCTGATTTCATCTTCTCTTCCTTCCTTCTTTCTTTCCTTCTTTCCTTCCTTCCTTCTTTCCTTCTCCTCTGGTTTCATCTTTCTTCATTCCCCCTTCCTCTGATTTCATCTTCTCTTCCTTCCTTCCTTCCTTCCTTCCTTCCTTCCTTCCTTCCTTCCTTTCTTCTCCCTCCTCCGATTTAATCTCTTCCTTCCTTCCCCCTCCTCTGGTTTCATCTTCCTTCCTTCCCTCCTTCCTTCCTTCCTTCTTTCCTTCTCCTCTGGTTTCATCTTTCTTCCTTCCTTCCTTCCCCCCTCCTCTGATTTCATCTTCTCTTCCTTCCTTCTTTCTTTCCTTCCTTCCTTCTTTCCTTCTCCTCTGGTTTCATCTTTCTTCATTCCCCCTTCCTCTGATTTCATCTTCTCTTCCTTCCTTCCTTCCTTCCTTCCTTCCTTCCTTCCTTCCTTCTTTCTTTCCTTCCTTCCTACCCCTCCTCTGGTTTCATCTTCTTTCCTTCCTGTCTTCCTTCCTTCCTTCCTTCCTTCCTTCCTTCCTTCCTTCCTTCCTTCCTTCCTTCCTTCCTTCTTGCAAAAATTATCCTATTTTCTCGGTCGGGGCCACTCTACCACAAAAACACCGCCCCCCCCCCGCCCCCCGTCTCTTTCCTTGAAAGCTAATCTATTATTTCAACCCCAAGTGAGTAAAAAAAAAAAAAGATTTGGGACTCTGATGAGAAACTAAACGGGTCGGTGGGGGGGGACCTCGGATTCTTCTGAAAATGAAAATGTAGTAAGGGGTCTTTTCTCTGCCCCAAACCAAGAAGCAGAAACGGTTTGCGAAAGTCATATTCCATCCTGTCTATTATGGTCTGTGATCATTAGTATTTATTAAGGAATGCTGTGTAGCTTAGGAGCTCTCAGCAAAAAAATAATAATAATAACAGCAGCGGTTGTTCGTGGCTGAAGCTATCCTGGGCGGTTATTTACACACTCACACACCTGTTATTTACACACACACACAAACACACACTCAACACACACTCGCACTTAGTTTTATTTCACTTTTCCTGGATCCTTGGGAAAGGAATGGCATCTTTTCCCACGCGCGTTTTTAATCATCAGAACTTTTCACCGGCGCAAGATTTAAGCACCTATTTTGCAGGGTCTCCCTCCTCCCCACCCCCCAAAAAACAGGATTTAGAAACGTGAACCAGGAAACCTAGGGGGGAGTCCCCTCTGGACTTGTGGGGGGCGGGTAGCGGAGAGAAAGACAGAGATAGGCTGCTAGTCTCAGAACTTGGTGCGGTCTGGAGCTGTTGCGTTTTATGCCCGTGGCCTCCACTTCAAGGCCCTTCGCTTCCCCACGGAAAATGCTCCGAAGCGGGTGGGGAGGCAAAGAGAGGGTCGACACTATGGGGCGGGAAGGGGGGGCTCTTTATCCGCTGCCCCCTCGCAGCCTTTTAGCTACGATGGATTGTCCCGCGTTTGCTTCCACCCTTCCCTTAAAACGAGGCTAGGGAAAGAAAACCGGGGAGGGGGCAGTCAGTGGAATCTAAGGGGGAGGGAAGAAAAGACCCAGGCAGATCTCTCTCTGAATAGCCCCCCACCCACCCACCCGACATCCTCCTCTCCGATGAACGGATCCCACCTTCCTTTCTGGATTCTAGATCGCCCGGCCTTTTATTTCCCCCGTTTATTGGGGGAAATTGGATTTTTAGGGGGTCTTCTGCCCCCTTCCCGCGCCAAAAGGAAAGCCAGCCGGACGTCTCTTCCTAGAAGCCCCCCATCCCACCCCACCCTTCCCCTGCCTGCCCCCGACCCCCCACCTCTATCCCGAAGAAACGCGTGTTGGGGAGACGTCGGAGCGCGCCTTCTGACCCTCCGGCGCGCCTCCAGGCCCTGCTTGAGGAGGAGGGGTGGGGGGGGGGAAGCAGCCCTGACGCCTCTACGCCCCCCTCTCCCCCCCCCCGGCCCCAGCCATCGCTGCCCGGCTTCCTCAAAGGCCTCGGCCCGTTTCAAAGGCGGCAGCTCGCGTCTGGAGGTGCCGAAGAGTGTCCCGCTGCGAAAGCCGGGCCTGTCCCCCTTCGCCGTCCGGCTCGCCAATGGGGGCGCTTCTGCCGGGCCAGCCGTCCCCCCCCCCCACACACCCCCACTCCCGCTGGGCTTTTGTGCTTGGGGCTCGGCCGGGGGAGGGGAGCGCTTCCCCACGCCGCCCCCTTCTTCTTTCTCTTGGCCCCGCCGACGAGGGAGGAGGAAGGCCAGGCTTGGGGGGGGGGTTGGATGGCCCCCCACCCTCAAGATCCGCCCCCGCGCTTCTCTCCCAGCCCCCTTTGCTGCTTCCAAGCTGGCTGCGTGGAAGGAGGGAGTGGGGGTCTGGGGGTCTGGGGGGAGGCCTTGTTGCGCAATTCAGAGGTGGGGGGGAGACGGCAGAGGTGAGGTTCCTGATCCTAAAGAGTTCTGGTTCCTGAGCCCCTTTCGCGTTTCTTTTTTTTTTCTTTCTTCCCTCCTTCCTCCCCCCCCCCTCCTTCCCTCTTTCCCTCTCTCCTTCCTTTTCTTCTTTTCTCTTCCCCTTCCCCCTTTCTTCCTTTCTCCCTCCCCTTCTCCTTTCCTCTTCCCCTTCCTTCCTCCATACCTTCCTCCCTCCCTTCCTTTTTTCCTTCCTTCCCTCCCTTTCTTCCTTTCTCCCTCCCCTTCTCCTTTGATTAGCACAAGGGGGAAAAAAAATCTGCTCCAGCA
The DNA here is from genome assembly GCF_059756535.1 of Pantherophis guttatus. Lineage (NCBI taxonomy): Eukaryota > Metazoa > Chordata > Lepidosauria > Squamata > Colubridae > Pantherophis > Pantherophis guttatus. The sequence continues at coordinate 24,799,169 of NC_142074.1, forward strand.
ATTTACCTCTTTGCAGCAAGCAGCAGAGCCAGGGGCAAAACAGCTGAGAGCAAATCAGCTGAGAGTTGGGAGGCCGATCCAATCAACTTGTGCTAATTAGGTTGTGCTGAAGCTGAAAGGAGCTGTTTTTTTCTTGCTGTTTGCTTGCAAGGAGGTAACTGCTGCAAGGTAGAGGCCAAAGGGTGGAGGCCAGTGGGTGAGCGGGACTACATTCGGTGTATAAGACGCACCTAAATTTTCACCCCCTTTTAGGGTGGGGAAAGGTGCCTCTTATACCGAAAAATACGGTAATTTCCACACAGCTTTGGTTTCAATACGCAAACTATTCCACTTCCACTTCTAGAGAGATCGTGAGCTAGTTTGTGGTCTCCCACCCACCCATCAGAAAAATAGCTTGTTGCAGCTGGACTCTCTCTCTCTCTCTCTCTCTCTCTCTCTCTCTCTCTCTCTCTCTCTCTCTCTCTCTCTCTCTTTTTTTTTTTGATGCTTTTGTGGCAAGCTGTCCATGATGATCAATGGTTGGCATGGAAACTGGCCTTATTACCCACCAGGGCAGAGTTTTCTCTTATTAAATTTGGGCTCTTATCGATCTTTCCCATTACACGCATTTGGAAAATGGCAAGCACTTTTAAAACAATCGCCTTGCGTTTTGCACCAAGCTACATCCATACCTACCTCCTCCTTTCCCCCATATTTGTGATAAAGAGGTGCATTTTTTGCCTGTGAGGTTAGGTACAAAGGACGCATAAAGTCCTTGTTAGTTGAGGCCCTGCTTTTCTTGCCTTAACTCAGTTGCCTGGGTTCACCGAACAGGCTGAGATCTAAACCCAGGAAATGCACCGTTCCAGCTGTTTGCAACTGTGTTGCGTCTCACAGCATGTTGCTCGAAAAAGATTTCCTCTCTTGGGCAGTAGAAAACTGACAATCCATGCAATCTGAATCGGGAACCCATGGAATTATTAGGAAGGACAAGGCAGACAGGATGCAAGCGACAAAGATGCTTAAAGGCCTGGAGATTAAAACACGTTAAAAAAGGTTGCAGGAACTGGGTATGTCTAGTCTAGTGAAAAGAAGGACTAGGCGGGGGACATGATAGCAGTCTTCCAGTATTTGAAAGGCTGTCACAAAGATGAGAGGGGCAAGCAATTTCCAAAGCACCAGAAGGCAAGACAAAAAAAAACAAGGGATGGAAACTACTGAAGGAGAGAAGCAACCTGGAATTAAGGAGAAACTTCCTAACAGGGAGGACAATTAACCAGTGGAACAGCTTGCCACCAGAAGTTGTGGGTGCTTCATCACTGGAGGTGTTAGGAAATGATAGTTACTTAACTTGTTGGGTTGGCAATATATAAAACCTCAATATAGCTTTAAGACTGTATTGCTGTACTGCATCATACTGTGTCCTGATTGGTTGCTCTGTAGCCAATGTCCTTAAGAGGGAGCCTGAAACATGGTTAGTCTCTCTTTGCTGACCATTATTGCTCTTTGCTCACCATTGCTGATCATTACTGTTCTTTGCTGTGTTTGCTACTGTTTGCAACTGTTATTGTGCGATAATAATTTGCACAAATTATTTTATTGTGTATGACTATGACGACTGGTAAGAAGACTTTGTTGTTGGAATATCCCTGGACTATTGTTTTACTATCTACTACTTTATCTGTGTATGACCTGGACTGTTTATTGGACTGTGCCTTATTGCTATTTCCTAAAAAGTAAACACAACTCAGTGTATTTGTGTGTTGGTTGTGACTATTCACAACTGCTCTCAGTCGCTTTCATGTGCACACCCTTGTTACTCGAGGGTTGCTCTGCGAATTCTTAAAAACAGAAGGTTTTTAAGAAAAGACTGGACAGACCCTTGTCTGAAATGATATAGGACAGTGACGGCTAACCTTTTCAGGACCGAGTGCCCAAAGCGCACGTGCTCGAACCCCCAAAATGCAATATGTGCACAGCCCCCTGCATCGGCCTGTCCCCCCCCCCAATGCATGCATGGCAGAGACCGAAAGACCATCTGGCCGGAGGCATGCACAGCGGAGCTGAATTGGGGCGCCGGCTCGCATGCCATCAGAGCGGGCACCATAGGTTTGCCACCACGGATATAAGATCTCCTGTTTGAGGTTGGAGTAGAAGACCTCCAAAGTCCCTTCCTGCTCTATTATGATCGATTGAATAATTAGAATTTCTTCTGCTCTCCAGAAACTTATCTTCAGGATGGTTTTCCTGGCCCTGTTTTATAATCAAATTTCAGGACCGCTCCTTTGCTGGACAGCTCCCGTTTTGCTTGGAAAGCCTGAACAGGGCAAAATTCATTTTTAAAAAAATCTCTCTTTGCAATCAGTACAACTTGGAAACTCCTGAATTTTACAGAATCCACAAGTTTTTATCAAGAAGAGCATAGGAAGCCTACAAAAAATCTGCCTTATTTCCCCTTTTAGGTTGAAACTCTAAATCATGTTCTCACAATTTGGGTGCAGTGGGGAGGGATGTTTTCCTAGATATGGGGGCTGTGGGTTGTTTAAAGGGATGGCTATTTGATAACCCTGAGAACCTGTCATTTATATTGCCTAATATTAAGCAGGACTGCTATAGGAGTTTTATTTGCACCAGTTGAGAAAGCGACACGAACCATTTGAATACACCTGCCGAAGTTTATAGGCTCAAATATTGTATTTATTTCACCTACGTTGGCTTTCTTCCCAAGTAGACAAAAGTCAAACCATCCATCAGGTAAGCAAAAAACTGCCAAATTACGCTCCCCTGTCTTAAAGAGGTCCATCTGGTGGGACCAAGAAACAGGGCCATTCCGGTGGTGGCTCCCTCCCTGTGGAACATCATCCCAACAAAGATAAGTTCAATCAATTCTTCAAGATCTTCCATGTTTGAAAACCGCTAGAGTCGGTGGCCACCATCGTATGATACTTATGGCGGTCACCCATCGTATAAATCCCAACGTTGCCCAGTTAGCTGAAATCAATGAAGAATATTGCTCTCTTTCTCATATCTTCCCCGTGTTTACGATTTTATAATCCGCCTCGCTTTTCTCCTCCTTCGAAATCAATTCTCCCCCCTCACCCCAATTTAGCAAGCATCTCATCTTCAGCCTTCCTTCCAAAGGGATCTCTTGAGGGGGATATTGGCTGCTCCCCTTCCGCACTTCTTCCTGTCCTTCAGTATCCTTGTCTCAGACTTGAAAAGGCCCAACAGTGCCTTTCATCTGGGCCAGGCAATTTAATTTTTTTTTTCTTAACGCTGCAAGGAAGGAAATTGGTCGTTTCTTCCCCGTTTCTGCCCTGCCTTTAATCGGGGCAGGAAACACCCGGTTTTCCTCCCAAAATTTCCTTCCGAAACAACCCAGGGTAACCCTCACGAAAAAGGAAAAAGCCTCCATTTTGTTTTCTCTCTTCTAATCCTCCGTTGAAATGGAAGAGATAAAATGCTCCCAGATCAAAAACTTTCTCCTCCATCCGTCAGTACCCCTGCAGTTCTTCCCTGCCTGAGACCCCCGTCTGAATATTAACCATCTTAAGATTTGATCTGCTGTGGCTTTTAAAAAAAAAAAATCAACGCGGCACCACCGGATAAAAGGAAGACACTGGTTTATCTTTACGGAGGCACACATGAACCCTTCCTCGCCAAATAAACCATGTTTCAAAGAGAGGCAAACCCTGAATCCAGAGATTCTCAATATTTAAAATACCACCTATGTGTTGCTCCAACAACATTCTCTGCATTCATTCTCAAACAGAGGTACGGCAGTGTGTGATGGCAACCAAAAAAGCTAATGCAATCCTTGCTTGTATAAGGTCAAGGTTCCCCTCGCACATATGTGCTAGTCGTTCCTGACTCTAGGGGGCGGTGCTCATCTCCGTTTCAAAGCCAAAGAGACAGCACTGTCCGAAGACGTCTCTGTGGTCATGTGGCCGGCATGACTCAACGCCAAAGGTGCACGGAACGCTGTTCCCTTCCCACCAAAGTGGTCCCTATTTTTCTACTTGTATTTTTTACGTGCTTTGAAGCAGATGCAACGCCGTAAACAATGGCTTGCTAAAGGCAATTGGCTCCATTCACACAACCTACTACACCAAGCCATGCTAAATAAGCCACGTGAAGGCTCAGCATGAACAAATTATTTTTCTCATTCAGGAGGTAAAAGATAATACAGAAAACAAAAGAGGAAAAGGAACGGGAAGCATTCAAAGCAGTGCGATATTTGTTTTTAATGGGCTTTAAAAAATTATTTAACTGTTCTGAAATCTCCAGATACCCCATTAAAGCATTATTTAAAAAAAAAAATATTCTAATTCGGAAGGCTTTTAGAAGGGGAGCGTGCACCGAAACTCTCTTAATGAAATGTTTAGTTTTCTTGTTGCAAATGAAATTTGCGAAGGACAACTCCAAATTGGTTTAATTGGCTTAACAGATTCACACCGGTGAGATGCTCTGATTTGCTTAGTACAGTTGATCAGCAAGTCTCACAGGGGAAACCAAAGTGGGGCTTGGTTAGCCAAAGGAATCAGAAAGATGTATTTTTAAAATCGGCAGGAGTTCCTCAAGACGCTCTCACATGGATAAACGCGACGCCTGTTTGCAACGATGCGGCTAGACAAACATTTAAATCAATCTTTATTTGCATGCTTTATATATATATATATAGATAGATAGATAGATTTTTTTTCTTAATAAATATTAAAAAATTCAACGTCTACATAAATTGTGTTGTCTGGGTACAGTTAATTTTGAGAAATAGCAATGGTAATAATAATAATGTTCATAACATTAATAAGGGTCGCACAATCATACTAGTATTTGCTTATCCATTTTAGTAAACCTTCCTTATATAATTAATCTAATTTTTGGGCCTTCTGCGCTCACTGGAAGTAGGGAAACAGGCTGTTTCCTGCCTCCGGAGGGCCTTGGGGAGGTGGGGAAGGCCAGTTTTTTTGCTCTCCCCAGGCTCCAGAGCCTTTCTAGGAGCCTGGGGAGGGTGAAAATGGCCTGTCCTCCCCCCCCCGGAGGCCCTTCAGAGGCCAGAAATGGCCCATTTGTCAACTTCCAATGGGACCGGAAGTTGGCAAACGGGCCATTTCCAGCCTCCAGTAGGCTTCCACGGGGGTGGGGAAAGCTGTTTTTCCCCTCACCAAGCTCTTAGAAAGCCCCTGGAGCCTGGGGAGAGAGAAAAATGGGCCTTCCAGTCCCACTGGAAGTCGGCAGATGGGCCGTTTCTGGCCTCCGGAGGGCCTCCCAGAGGGTGGGGAAGGCTGTTTTCGCCCTCCCCAGGCTCCTAGAAAGCCTCTTGAGCTTGGGGAGGGCAAAAAACGGGCCTACTGGGCCCACCGTGTCATCACATGCCAAAAGTAGGGGGAGCACACAGGGGTCGCATGCAAATGCGTGGGAGGGTGGGGCACCTAGAGGTGGGCATGTGGGCGCGCAACCCCACTGCATTCCCCCCCCTTTTGACACGTGATGGCAAAAAGGTTAGCCATTACTGATCTAAGTCAAGCCCACCTTGAATTCCTTTGGCTCTTATTTACCCCCAGTTTGCTTTGAGTTGAGATTCTTGTAGAGAGCTTCAGCTTGCAATAAACCTATATATTAAATTTGAACTGCTCTGATTCCTGATTTTCTGCACGCTTGACAGATGTGCTCCTCTGGCGGAAGCGGAGGAGACGAGAAGGAGAAAGGAACCCTAGCAATAATGATCAAGAAAGACCAAAAGAAATGAAGATTTCCAGGATGGGGAAAAAAAAGTCCACCCAAATCCACCAAAGATCCAATGGCATCTTCCAGGCAGGAGCGATGCCGCGTTGCCATGCGGGCTATGGTTGCTATGGAGACTGGCACCCCACATCGCCTCCCAGCTGCAGCATTCTCCCGGATGCTCCCTTGCTCCTTGTCTCCAAAAGCAGCACATGCTCAGTGGCCACTTTGCACCTGTGGGAAGGTACAGGAGGCGACAAGTCAACCATTCAACTCAAGGCACCGGATGCCCGGCCTCCGACTTGGGCGGGGAGAGGCAATGCATGACTGCCTGGCAGCCTCACGCTGGGTAGGCGAATTCACTGTGGTGACGGATGTCCTGAAGAATGTTTCCTTTTAGAGCTTGAGATTTGGGGAGAAGGACAAGGCCCTCAGGGCAGACGTGGGCGATGGAGTCTGAGAACTCATGGGAAGTGGGAAATGCTTGCGTCCTCCCATCTTTAGAGGCAGTAGGGAAGAGCAGGGCTGTCCAACCTTGGAGATCTAAAGACTTGCGAACTTCAACTCCCAGACTTCTCCAACCAGCCATTCTACAATGATGACTAGCACTGATGATTTTACTTAGTTTGGGTAATGAAATGCCTGTAAGAAAATAACCAAGCTCAGAGAGCACCAAGGACCTCACAGTTGTCCTCCTCCTTCCTCTCCTCTCCTCCCCACTCCTCCTTCTCCTCCTCCTCCTCCTCCTCCTCCTCCTTGCAAACCCCATTCCCTTCTAGCACTGATAATGTTACCTAGTTGGGTAATGAAACATCTGCATGAAAACAGCCAAGCTCAGAGAGCACCAAGGACCCCACAGTTGTCTTCCTCCTCCTCCTCCTCCTCCTCCTCCTCCTCCTCCTCCTCCTCCTCCTCCTCCTCCTCCTCCTCCTCCTCCTCCTCCTCCTCCTCTCCCCAAACCTCACTACCTTCTAGTACTGATGATGTAACTCAGTTGTCAAGAAACATCTACAAGAAATACAACAAATACAAGAAAACAAGCAAGGTCAGACAGAGAGCACCAAGGACCCCTCATGCCAATCCCTGAGCTACAAATATTAATCCTTTTATTAGAATACAATCTTGACATGCAGCTTTCTTTCTTTCTTACTTACTTGCCTCCCCTTTCTGTGCATAAGTTTGTTAGTTTGTTAGTTTGACATTGTCCACTTCACTTCAAGCCCTCTGATCATTCTGGTGCTCTATCCAAGACCCAGCTCAACTTCACCGCCCATTATGTCCTTTTTTTCAAATCGTGGCAACTTTTAAGATGCGCAGAGGTCTGCTCAAAAAAAACCCCACTGTGCTAAATAAAACCATCGTGCGATCTGGTGGTTTGAGTAGTTGACCAGACTATTCGAACTCAAATCCTGCAGTGAGATCAACCAGAGTTTACAGCTTAAAAAGGTAAAGGTTCCCCTCGCACATATGTGCTAGTCGTTCCTGACTCTAGGGGGCGGTGCTCATCTCCGTTTCAAAGCCGAAGAGCCAGCGCTGTCCGAAGACGTCTCCGTGGTCATGTGGCCGGCATGACTCAACGCCAAAGGCGCACGGAATGCTGTTCCCTTCCCACCAAAGGTGGTCCCTATTTTTCTACTTGCATTTTTTACCTGCTTTCGAACTGCTAGGTTGACAGTCAAGTCATGGGAGCTCACCCCATTACACGGCACTGGGGATTCGAACCGCTGAACTACCAACCTTCCAATCAACAAGCTCAGCGTCTTAGCCACTGAGCCACTGCATCCGCGTTTACACCGCGTTTACTGCTTAGGGTTGTGCAAATTCAGCCAAAAAGTAGATCATTCAAGAAAACACAAGCCAACCTCGGCTCGGAGCAAGCCCGCAAACGCAACCAGATTCCACCTTGCCTTCCGCCATCATAAAACCGAAACCTGTTCGCCGACAACCAAACCAGAAACAGGCGAAGATCAACGACACGGGATGGCTTACCAAGGCCATGAGGCTGAGTGTGGACTTGACCCTTATTCTTCTTTCAACTGCAGCCTTGTCATCCTTGGCCCTACAAGCTCTTCCCTCCTCCCTCTCTTCTTGTTTCCTTTTTTTTCCCCTTCTCTCTCTCTCTCTCTCTTTCCCCAGACAAAAGGGGAACATGTCTCCCCTCCCTGCATCTTTTTAAACAGCTGGAGGGTTCCCCCCCGGTTCATGCTCCACTGAGCATGGCCGCTCCCAGGGATTGACGGGGGCCGTGTTTCACAGGACGGTGGTGATTAAGAATGAAACAGACCTGCCAGGATGAGAAAGGAAGGTAGCAGGAGACGCCTTCCTGGGACAAGCAAGGAGGAAACTTGGAAGAGGAGGGAAATGGCGGAGAGGGCACAACATATTTTTTCCGCCTAGGCCAGGGGAAAAAAAATTGGCAACTTGAAGACCTGTGGACTTCAACTCCCAGCATTCACCAGCCAGCCAATTCCCTTGCTGGCTGGGGAATTCTGCGATCGATTGCAGGAACTGGGCATGGCTAGTCTAGTGAAGAGAAGGACCAGAGGAGACAGGATAGCAATCTTCCAATATTATTATTATTCTCTTTTATTCATTAAAAATGAAACTCAGTCAACTGGACATTTAAAAATGTGTCAGAAATACCATTGACTGCTGCTAATGGTTGATACGGGTTGCTGCCAGCGTCCTAGGTACCAACCAAGTACCTTCTTAAGATGTACGATGTTCCGAGTAGCGCAGTTTTTTGCAGTTCCGCTGGTGTTATTGCAGGAAGCTGCAATTTCTTGAAGTGTTTTGTAAATTTCTTGGATATGGTACCAAGTGCCCCGATGACAATGGGTATCACTGTTACAATTATTATTATTATTATTATTATTATTATTATTATTATTATTATTATTATTATTATTATTATTATGTTAATCTTTGGTGAGATTCACAGCCTTTAAGGCTGGTTAATAGCTCAGCAGCTCGAGTCCTAACCAAGGACCTAGGAACTGTTAAGGTATCGTCGGAGGACGTAAGCTGTTCCGAGTTTTTTGTAGAGTCAAAATGTTCAAGTCCGGCAAATTTAGAATTTCTAAATAGCGGGGTAGCCCTTTGAGTATTGCTCCAAGGGCTCCAATTACAATCGGGACAACACACGATTTCTTTTTCCACAATCGCTCAACTTCAATTTGCAAACAGGATTGAGGCAAGACAGAGATCAGAAATGGACACAGCTCGTTTCAAGCCAGGAGGGTTTTCTGCTGACTTCCGAACTGACCTTCAATCCAGCAATGGGTTGTGAGGAGAAGACCTTGGGGGAAGTCTTGAAGAAGCCAGACCTCATCTTTAGCCTTAGTGAGAACAGTGGAAGGCCATTCTTTCAGAAGACCATAGACTGAATTTAGGGATCCAACGTTCAGTAGACAACCCACTGGGTCATTATTTGGCGGATATTATTTCCTTATCTAAACAGAGAAACAGTTTGACCACCGGTGGGCAAAATATCAGTGGGAGCGACGTTCGACTTCCTGCTGTCTTCCCCAATGACTTTCCTTATGGGAAATCTTGCAGGGAGCCTTGGAAGTGACCATCATTTGACCCCAGAGGAGGAAAGTAAAAATGATAGTTGTCAATCACCTATTGTTTCAAAAAGTCTACTGTATTTCTTTAAAAAAAAAAAAAAGCATCACTTGAAATTCCTAAAAATGGCCCGATGTGGGTCTTTGCAAGCGTCGTGAAAGGCCGATGCTCATGTGTTTTCCATTTCGCTTGTTATGGCACATATATGTGCAACTAAGTTCTCCACATTTAGTTCCTTTCAGCATTTCTCTCTCTCTCTCTCTCTCTCTCTCTCTCTCTCTCTCTCTCGCTTGATTTTTAAGATTGACAGGATGGAGAAGACGAATCTCTGTCATCCAGAGTATTTCTAAAGCAAAAGGGACACGTTCAAATTAAGCGGCATATTAGGTTTCCGTTCTTGATCGGATCAGGGTGAGCGCCAGCGCTGAAGCCAAAATGAAAAACTCTCTGTTCCTGGAGAGATTCCTAAAGATCTAACGGGTTGGAGCTTTTGCAAAACAAAACAAAACCGCTTGTAATGGAAAACACATTACGCCAGGCCTGGAACGAAGCTTACTTTCGTACGGGGCAAGTAAATTCAGAAATCTTCTGATGCTAACGACTTGAAGTGCCGATATTTTAAGTTTTCAACCCACTCGCTTTTTTTTATTTTAAAGCGAATTCACATTTTCCAGAAATCTGAAATGATGCTTAAAGGAATCGGCAAACAAGGGCAATCGTACACATGCACCAACATTTACAAGCACAAACCACATGCACACAACTGGGGAGCAGAATTTCCACCGCTAAGCGAGTCAGCTGTTAGGTGAGTGGCGCCTGATTTTACAACCCATTTTTGCCACCGTTGTTAAGGGAACCACTGAAATTGTTGACGTAGTTGTTAAGGGAACCTGGCTTCCGCCCCCCACCTCCCACCCCCCTCCCGCTTGAGTTTGCTTGTCAAAAACCTGCTGGGAAGGTCACACATTGTGATCATATGGATACTGCAACTGTCATATATGTTCCTGCAGTGGTGGAATTCACATTTTTTTACTTCCGGTTCTGTGGCCGTGGCTTGGTGGGTGTGGCAGGGGAAGGATACTGAAAAATCTCCATTCCCACCCCACTCCTGGGGGAAGGATATTGCAAAATCTCCATTCCCTCCCCACGCCTGGAGGAAGGATACTGCAAAATCCCCATTCCCTCCTCACTCCAGCGGGAAGGATATTGCAAAATCTCCATTCCCACCCCACTCTGGGGCCAGCCAGAGGTGGCATTTGCCAGTTCTACGAACTACTCAAAATTTCCACTACCGGTTCTCCAGAACCTGTCAGAACTTGATGGATTTCACCCCTGTGTCCCTGCCAGTTCCCAAGTACCTGAATTTTGATCACGCGTTTGTGGGGATGCCATGTCAGTCGTAAGTGCCAGGATCGGTGGGAAGTCACTTCGTTCGGTACTGCTGCAACTTCAAACTTTAGTAAGGTTGAAAGCTGAGGGCTACCCACAATGCCCAATTCCCTCATATTCCGCCTGTTCGTTTTGAGCTTTTCAGACCTCAGTATCAGACAAAAAAAAAACCCTTTCTTTGGAGTCTGATGGAGTCATAAAAGAGCAAATCAATCCTTCAATGTCCTCTCTTAAACTTGCAGAGGTATCCGCTGGTCAAAAATAAATCCAAGATGGTCACAGCGTAAATGCAATGCCTTTTTTTTTAAAAAAAATTGTCAATTGAATTGACTTGTTTGACCTGCAGATATCCAGTCTCCGAGAGGAAAATTCAGGCAACATTATGGCCCGTGTGAGACGCATTTGAAGAAAACCGGCAGAAGTTTATACTCCTGTCTCTTCCCAGCTGCCATCTTGACTTTTTTGACCCTGTAAACCTCGAGTGATGGAAATTTAGGAAGCCCCCCAAAATGCCCCCGGTCCATTTCCTTCCAGCCCCAGCAACAGGAGCTGGTCCCGAGAGGCTCCTGGCTGCGAATTCATGCTGGTTTTATTTAATAAACAGGGACAGATTAAGTCCATATTTGCAAAGGCGGAACAGAGATGCGGGGCCGAGATCAGAAAAGGTCCACCAAGCTGTCAGGTTTCTAAAGATGTAAAGCATTAACGGGCCCGATGTGGGGGGAAAAGGGGGGGAGAAGCATCTGGAAGAAAAGAAAGTTTGTTTTGAGTTGGGTCGGTGTTGAATCACTAAATCCGGGGCAGATGCTTGGAGGTTTGTGGAGAAGACAAAATATCAGCGGTACGGCGCTCTCTCGGCACAAGGCCTCTCCGCCTGGGTACCTGGATGGCAAGGTGGGTATTGAGCCTCACCTTTCTAAGACTTCTCTTTCTTGGGAACCTTGGGTGGGAAGGAAAGAGAGAGAGAGAGAGAGAGAGAGAGAGAGAGAGAGAGAGAGAGAGAGAGAGAGAGAGAGAGAGAGAGGTCTGACACACACAGAGATACACACAAATGCACGCAAGCACACTCAAAGATGAGAGGTCTGCAGAAATTCAGAGAGAGAGAGAGAGAGGGAGGGAGGGAGGGAGGGAGGGAGGGAGGGAGAGAGAGAGAGAGAGAGAGAGAGAGAGAGAGAGAGAGAGAGAGAGAGGGAGGGAGGGAGGAGCCCTGCAAAGAGCAAGGGTTCAAACCCAATGACGGCAGTGATCTGCACTCGATAGGACTTTCGAAAAGTGCTGATATTAAAAATTACACGCCTGCCCATTATAAGGCAACCGGACATTTAATCGGTGGGAAAATCTTGTTCATCAATCCAAAGCTTGCACTCAATTAAATTGTGCCATGCTGCAGGTCTCAGCGCTAGGTAGCAAATATCTTTGGACATTTTCTTTTATGAAGAAAATTAAGGATTGGGGGGGGCGGGCAGGAATTAGATTCTAAGCTCTCTCCTCCTCTTTTTTTTTTTTTTTTTTTTGCCAGTTTTCTCTCTCTCTCTCTCTCTCCGTCTTATTTTTTTAATCAGGTTCAACAGCCCGAATTTCTTTCCGGCTAGATGTTTCCAGGCCTTTCAATTATTCTCTTTTTTGACCTTGTTTAAATGAACTTTAAAATGATGCAGTCAACCTGAAAGGATCCCATACGGGAGGCCCCAGCCGAACGTCACTAAAATTATTTATTCTCTTATTTTCGCGTTCAGAACTATTCCGGCGAATAACATCAAGTATTAATCCACATTAATAGGCATACCACCTTCCCTTCCCCTACCCCCCACCCCAATAAAAGAGACAAATAATAGGTTAAAGCTGACCAGGGCAGTATTTCTTAAGGAGCTGTGGGTGTTCCTGCATCATTTTAACCTGTTTAAAAATTGCATCTATTTTATAAATGTGTATTTTTGCAAAGCCCCAAAAGAAACTCCGGGTGTTACACCAGCTTAGTTCCTAATATCTGTTTTAGGAACTAAAAGGCGTGCCATGAGCACACAGGGAACTGAGTTATCTGAATAAACCATGGTTCTGAGCTAACTTCAAAACTGAAGTTGACATGGAAACTTTTCTTAAATACATTTTTTTAAAAAAAAAAGATGTGTTCTTTGGAGACAAACCAATTAGGCTCTGATTCACAGAGCAAGAGTTGTACGTGTAACCTAGTTTTCTTTCTTAGTTTTCTTAGCTTTTTATTTACTTATTTATTTGATTTACCGTGGGCAGCCAGAACAACCCCAAATCAATTGATGGTGGGACCAAACCATCCAAAGTTGTCACTCAAGGCCCAAAATAGCTAGACTGAAATGATCCGACTTCAAAGACACGACGTGAAGATCCAGCTTTTCTCGGTGGGAAAAGCTCTTAATGCTGCTCAAAGATGGAAGGAAAGAGAAAAGAGAGAAAGAGGAGATGAGGCCCAGGTACAGCGCTGATGGGAACCCAAAAGCTGGAGTAGGAGGGTAGAGATAGTGTCTCATTTAAGTTTAATGAAAAGAAGGACTAGGGGAGACATGAGAGCAGTCTTCCAATATCTCAGGGGCTGCCCCAAAGAAGAGGGAGTCAAGCTATTCTCCAAAGCACTTGAGGGCAGGACAAGAAGCAATGGGTGGAAACTCATTAAGGAGAGAAGCAATCTAGAACTAAGGAGAAATTTCCTGACAGTTAGAACAATTAACCAGTGGAACAACTTGCCTGCAGAAGTTGTGAATGCTCCAACACTGGAAGTTTTTAAGAAGATGTTGGACAACCATTTGTCTAAAGTAGTGTAGGGTTTCCTGCCTAAGCAGGAGGTTGGACTAGAAGACCTCCAAGGTCCCTTCCAACTCTGTTATTCTATTCTATTTTCTCCGATTTCTAGATCTTCCCATCCTGGAGAAAAAAAACCTGTCTCTGTGGTTGCTAAGTCAACCAGGACTTCAAGGCACAGAACCCATCAGGCTAAATCAGAACGGCTTGGATTGAGGCCGCCCGTAGGTCCCACAAATAAATAAATAAATACGTCTAGCCAACCTTGGTTAATCTCAAAAGGTTAAGCACGGCTGGATCTTAAGGAGACCTTAAGGGTAGGAGGTGATCGGGACGTTCTGCAGCTGAAGTCTAGACTGAGAAGTCAAGGCCACAGCCAATCTCTTGAAGAAAGTCAACCACGAGCCATTGTCATTCCTTGCCCTCCGGACCTTCTCTCTGAAGACTCTCCTGCCCACAACCCCTTCATCGTCTCTCTTTGGTTCTCTTTGAGCCACTGTTGCCTCTTTTTTTTTTAACTTGCTGCCTTCCCACCACAATGGGCTCAACAGGAAGCCTATTACCAGAAGTTCCATACAAACTTCATTAAGTCAATTACAGAGGGAGCCCATCAGCGTTTTCTCTGCAATTAGTCTCAAAACACTTCACTCTCCCCTAATATAATGGAGCAGATGCAACTGTAGACAAAGGCCCATGTTGCCATGAAATAGATCTCAGCTCACGTATTAAATCTCGCAGCCAAGCTGTGGGGAGGGAGGGAGGGAGGGAGGGAGGGAGGAGGAGCAGCAGAAGGAACAGCCCTCAACCGTCACTGCTGCCGCCGCCCCCCCTAAAAAACTCCAAGTGAGAGAATACATGGAATACCTGGAGATCTCTTTAAACCAAGGGTGAAATCCAGCAGGTTCTGACAGGTTCTGGAGAACCGGTAGCGGAAATTTTGAGTAGTTTGGAGAACCGGAAAATACCATCTCTGGCTGGCCGCAGAGTGGGGAGGGAATGGAGATTTTGCAGTATCCTTCCACCAGGAGTGGGGTGGGAATGGGGATTTTGTAATATCCTTCCGCCAGGAGTGGGGAGGGAATGGGGATTTTGCAGTATCCTTCCATCAGGAGTGGGGAGGAAATGGAGATTTTGCAATATCCTTCTGCCAGGAGTGGGGAGGGAATGGGGATTTTGCAGGATCCTTCTGCCAGGAGTGGAGAGAGAATGGAGATTTTGCAGTATCCTTCCATCAGGAGTGGTGAAGGAATGGGGATTTTGCAATATTCTTCCGCCAGGAGTGGGGAGGGAATGGAGATTTTGCAATATCCTTCTGCCAGGAGTGGGGGAGGGAATGGAGATTTTGCAGTATCCTTCCATGAGTGTGTCATAACCAGAGCAGGAAGCAGATGGTCAGCAAAGGCATTTGAGCTGCCTTCAGACAACCTGCTTTACTTAAAAGATTTAGACCAGTGATGGCAAACATTTTCGGCACCAAGTACCAAAAAGGGAGCATTTCATGCACGCTTGTCAGGGCCGCGACCAGAAAGAGGAGCTGCCCAGAGGGCATGCGCACGCCGGATAAGGTACTTCCGGTTTCCTGCGCATGCATGCGCGCCAGGCAGGAAGTCTTCCGGTTACTGCCGTGCATGTGCACACACCAATCAGCTGGCCGGCTGATTCCAGTTTCTGGCATTGCGCACACACCAAGGCCAGCTGATCGTCGTGTGCTCATATGCGCCAGGAACCCGGAAGAGGAACGGGCAATGCCACGCGGGCCAGACGACATGGCTCCGTGTGCCACTTTGGGCCCGCGTGCCATAGGTTCGCCATCACGGATCTAGACAGTTGTTGTGACTATCCTAATCTCAATTTATTTCCTTGGACTTCTCCTGTTCCTGTTCTTAGATTAATACCTTCCACAGCCAGGAGTTTACCGGTTCACGTTTTACTGAAAATGGGTTTAATTCAGACATGATGGGAAAGGCGGAATGGTGTTTCTATTCCATTCTAATTATTTCAAATTCTATTCCATTTCCATTCTATCTATTATAATTATTTCAAATTCTATTCTATTCTATTAATTATTTCAAATTCTATTCTATTCTAATTATTTCAAATTCTATTCTGTTCTATTTTAATTACTTCAAATTCTATTCTATTCCATTTCCATTCTATCTATTATAATTATTTCAAATTCTATTCTATTCTATTAATTATTTCAAATTCTATTCTATCTATTCTAATTACTTCAAATTCTATTCTATTCTATTTTAATTATTTCAAATTCTATTCTATTCTATTCTAATTATTTCAAATTCTATTCTGTTCTATTTTAATTACTTCAAATTCTATTCTATTCTATTCTATTCTATTCTATTCTATTCCATTCCATTCCATTCCATTCCATTCCATTCCATTCCATTCCATATTCATTATTCTATTCTTTTCTCTTCTCTTCTCCTTCTCCTTCCCCTTCTCTTCTCTTCCTATTCTCTTTTCTTCTCTTCTCCTTCCTTATTCTATTCTATTCTATTCTATTCTATTCTATTCTATTCTATTCTATTCTATTCTATTCTATTCTATTCTAGATGCACCTCAAGATATGAGCAACCTCCGCTAGAAATTAGAAATGAAATATAAATAAGTGTACCACATGCACACAAATACCACCACATTGTTTTTATTTTGAAGACTGTTTTTTAACCCTATTTTGTTGTTGTTGTTGTTGAATCTATGTATGTGCGTGCGTGCCTCACAACCCTATTGCTTTGTCCCCACACACACAATAGTCCCGTTTCTCATGTGACCCCTGGGGAAAATTAATTGCCCACCCCTGCTCAAAAGAAATAGGGACTCTTTCCATTGGAATAGAGATAGATATAGATATATCTCCTATTTAAGGCTGAAATGAACCAGCGTGGCAGCCGGAGTGTTCATTGATGAATAGCTTTAATTATTGGTGGTGTATATTTAATAGGCAGGGATGTTCTTTCAGGGATTTGCCTAGGGGTGCCGGAGCAGGAAACGGCTTTAAAAATAAGCGTTTCAAGATCAAAACCTATGAATCTTGCTGATCATGTTTGTCTTAAGACGGCTTGCTTTGTTTCGTGATGATTTAGAGATTTGTTTTAAAGAGGAAACAGATCGACTTTCGCTTCCAACCCCCCCCAAGCCCCCCGAGTTGACGGACGTGCATTTTAAATAATTCATCGGTAAATAAAATCATAAAATCATCCATGTTCTCCGTTCACCGTTCCAAGTTGGGGGGGGGAACGCTTGGTGGGCGTGGCATGGCTTGGTGGGCATGGCTTGGTGGGCGTGGCAGGGGAAGGATACTGTAAAATCTCCATTCCCACCCACTCCGGGGAAAGGATACTGTCAAATCTCCATTCCCTCTCCAATCCAGGGGAAGTTTACTGTAAAATCCCCACTTCCTTCCGATCAGCTGGGACTTGGGAGGCAGAGAATAAATGGGGGGGCAGGGCCAGTCAGAATTTTTACTACCGGTTCTCCGAACTATTCAAAATTTCTGCTACCGGTTCTCCAGAACTGGTCAGAACCTGCTGAAACCCACCTCTGTACTACTCCAAAAAAAAATGGTGTTATTAGCTAGTTTTAGAAAATATACTTTTCCCCAAAGGCTTCCACAATTTTGGCCACTGCTGTATATATTTCTCTTGCTCAAAGTCAAGACTTCTGGTAATGCCATTGGCCACCAAAGCTTCAGGTTTCAGCCTAAGCATGATGAACGACCTAGGTTGGAACGGATGACCTTCTAAATGTTAGGTCAAGTAGAGTTGGCTCTAATTTCACAGTCAAAACAGCAAGGGGACTTGGACATGGGACAAGAGAGCGATGAGAATGCCTAAATAATAAGACAGAGGCCTCCAGAATCAGCTTCATGCTTATAGAAGGCAGAAAAAGCATTAGCAAACTTTTCCGTTAAAAAAAATATACAGGGCAAAAAAAGTTATAGTTTGTGGAATTAGCAGAATAGGAAGGCAAGCTCTGGAGATACAAAAGAAGAAATAGGCAAGCAGAGTGGAAGAAGGCCAGGAGATCCCAGAATTATAGATCTGTTAAAGGGACTAAAATCTAGATTATTCAAATATTCCCAGATCTATTAATCTCAGGGTGGTTTTTTTGGAGGCTATTATGGTAACTTGAAATCAAAGTTCAGCACTAGAGATTATTGTTATTTTGGATAATTAAGACCAGAACAAGGATGTGCTCATCCATGCTAGCAAATTGTAAAGCAACAGCTGTTGCAATGTTATAGAAAAGCAGATCTCTGAACAGCTCCCTACACAGATTCGGAACTGCTGGTTCTTCCATCCTTGGGAGTAGTGCAATCTTTGTCCTTTAGATCAGTTTTCTCAACCTTGGCAACTGTAAGATAGGTAGACTTCAGTTTCCAGAAGATAGGTGGACTTCAGTTCCAGAAAATAGGTGGACTTCAATTTCCAGAAGATAGATGGATTTCAATTTTCAGAAGATAGATGGACTTCAATTTCCAGAAAACAGATGGACTTCAGTTCCAGAAGATAGATGGACTTCAATTTCCAGAAGATAGATGGACTTCAATTTCCAGAAGATAGATGGACTTCAGTTCCAGAAGATAGATGGACTTCAATTTCCAGAAGATGGGTGGACTTCAACTCCCAGCTCTGCTTCCTAGGGAGTTTCCCATGAGTTGTAGCATCATCATATATAATTTGCCTGGTGCTATCATGATAAATATGACGTCCCTCTTTCCTCCTCTAAGACAGACACCCCAATATGCTTACCCACAAAAAAAACCAAAACTGAACCAAGGTCAAATAGTCAAGTTGCTACAAGGTCTTTAACTAATCTGGTTAAGGGATCACAGGGTAAGGACGATTGGATCCTAGTGAACTTCTGACCTGCTTGTCAACTTTAGATGATACTGATCAGTACGAGGATTGAATAAGTAAATACTTATTTCCAGCCCTTGAGGATGGGTAGGACTTACGAAGAGAATGTAGGCCTTAGGCTGAAGGTTCAACGAAGAAGCCTGGTGGCCAAAGAGTCCTTACTTCTTGAGTAAGTTCTGTTCTCCTAGTTTAACCCTGACTTCAACAAATGTAGCTGAGCTCTTACATAGTTCTCGTCAGTGGTGGGATTCAAGTAATTTAACAACTGTTCTCTGCCCTAATGATTTCTTCCAACAATCAGTTTGCCAAACTGCTCAGAAAGTTAACAACCGGCTCTCCCGAAGTGGTGCAAACTGGCTGAATCCCACCACTGGTTCTTGTTTAATAGACCTGTAACATGGAGCAATTTAGTACTTAAAATTATCTGGTTCAGAAAAAGGACATCTCTATTGCATCAGAATCAGCCTCAAAACCAAAAACCTCTTGATGACATTAGAACCTACATCTTGGACATGAAAAATCGCAACTACAAGTCCCATGGCTCCCTGAAGTAATAATGATGGTCCGTTAGAGAAGAAACAGCAAATGTTAAGAACCTTTGGCCCTTTCCTCCTGCAAGCTATGTCCACAAGCTACAGTCCACAAAGTCAAGATGGTGGACTTTTCATGCAGATACCCCTGGACATTTTGCTCCTATCAGGAGGAGGAGGAGGAGGAGGAGGAGGAGGAGGAGGAGGAGGAGGAGGAGGAGGAGGGAGAAAAAGAAGAAGAAGAAGAAGAAGAAGAAGAAGAAGAAGAAGAAGAAGAAGAAGAAGAAGAAGAAGAAGAAGAAGAAGAAGAAGAAGAAGAAGAAGACAGGACTCATGTACTGCTGTGATGGGGGCACTGCTGGCCAAAACAAAATCTGGACACTTCTTTGGGAAGGAGGAGGAGGGGGGAGAAGGGAGAAGGAGGAGGAGGAGGAGGAGGAGGAGGAGGAGGAGGAGGAGGAGGAGGAGGGGAAGGGGAAGAAGAAGAAGAAGAAGAAGAAGAAGAAGAAGAAGAAGAAGAAGAAGAAGAAGAAGAAGAAGAAGAAGAAGAAGAAGAAGAAGAAGAAGAAGAAGAAGAAGAAGAAGTAGTAGTAGTAGTAGTAGTAGTAGTAGAAGAATCAGCCAGGGAAATACCCTAGAAAAACCCCATGAATCAAAACAATGCCTGGAGGATAATTCCAACAACAGAAATCATCGATGGATCCCAACATCAAAAACCGAACCCTCTATTTAGCACGGACATTACAAGAGGCGGGACACGCACCCATTACCACCCTCCCTGTCAATTTGGGTCCCGTTTCCAGCCTTGTGTTCTCAGACCAAAGAGGCCTTGTGCTCCCCCTCCCTCCTTCCCTCAACCGAGCGTAGCAAATTCACCGGTGTTAATACAGCTGCAATAAATATGTCTGTTGGGCTGGAATGGAAGCATTGGCACAAAGTGTTACTGTTTTGCGTTTGATGGATTTCCCCTGGCTGGGAAGACCCCTGAAAACAGACGGTTGGCAGACTTCATCCTCCTCTGAGAAAGAGAGAGAGAGAAAAAAAAAGATCCAGAAGCTTGCCCGTAAAACAGAAAAAGAAAAGAAAAGAAAAGAAAAAAAGAAAAGAAGAAAAGAACACCCCCGGTGCACATTGGGGTCAACGCTGCTTTGACACAAGATTAATGAGATGTTTGTCCTTCTTTTCAGTTAAGTGTTCGTGACCAATGAGGGTCTGGACACTTGAACTTGGGCGGAGTGTATAATTGGCATTGTTGAATGGAATGCCCATTAACAATATTTAGAGATCAGGACCCAGGCCAGTGATTCTCCCGTTGTCAACATCCCAGTCATACAGCTCCCAAACTGAAAATAATTCCGATCTTGATTATAAGAAAGGAAACTTGCGCGATCAAAATATCGAAGAACAATGTAGCTTTAAAAAAAGATTGTGGCAATGATCTCATTGGCAAAATCTCTTTGCTAAATTCAAGGTCAATTTCCCCCAAAATGTAAACATGGAACAATGTAAGCGTACTAAGAAACGTCTTAGGACAATAGCTTAAGTTTCTTAAGGTCTACGGAGATTGTCAATCATCCAGGTCATGGTTGTCCCAAAAGTGCTTCTCCAGAAGGGACCTTGGTTGTTGTTGTTTTTCTTTGAAAACGTTTTGCTTGTCATCCAAGAAGCTTCTTCAGTTCTTTAGCTGAATTAAAAGCAATGTTCTTAGCTTTAATAGACATACACACCAGTTAAAGATCATAAGGTCTTCTGTTGGTCTCAAAACATTCACGCAACTCTCAGGATAAGGACCTCATTCATTTAAAAAATCGAGATGTTTGGATTTATAAATCCTCAAAGCTCACCACTGGTTCACAATCTACAAGAATCCAGCTAGTACCCCTGCAAACGCTGAAATCTCATCCAGTCCCACCAACATCTCCCACCAACATCTCCCTACGCGAACACCATCTGGTCATAAGACCTGATGGATCTCATAGGATTTCAAGCTTTTTCATATGAAATGTTGGGGTTCTATAGCCCCACCGATGATGGAGAGGGAGGGTGGGTTGCCTCAATCCCGGGATCTGAAGGGCTTTGAAGAGCTTGACAAGTGAAAAGACCACGCTGGAAAATAAATTGGAGGTTCGATGGGAAGGGATGTTTGGAAAGCCAAGATCAGAAGGAAGGGAAGTGCAAAACGATATTCCTCCGGATTTCATGCATGACTCGAATAACGAGCATTAAAAGCTCAGCATGTTAACATTTAATCAGAAAACACGGTTCTCTTAATTTTAGCCGGTTTCCTTTACACAGATTTTACACGAAAGATAAGCCTTTAGCTAGCGCGAGTGTCAAAAATCCCACGCTTGTAACAATGTGAGCATAGAAGGCTGAGGTACAAGGAGACGGGATGCCATATGTCTTGTTTTGGAATAGTAAATGTACTTCTTTACGGAACCATCAAAGGGGCAGCAGTTGTGTCTCGCACGCTAGCAAATTGTAACAGATGACAAGTACACAATCCGATAATCAGGGTGGGTGTGTCTGTTTTTACAACTGCTCCAACCTCTGAAGACAACTGGAATCCCCATTGCGGTCTGTGGCAGGATAGTCCTCTCTTCCTTCCTGCCCTGATCCTCTTGGATAGGACAGGAGGTTCAAAGGCCATCTTCTCAGCCATCCATCTTCAAGGATCTTCAGAATGACATGGACCTCACAGAGGCTTTTTTTCTCATTGTTCTGAAGCTCGAAGAGCCTCTCTGTTATCTTTGGCCAAGAATCCTTGGGCCTTCTCAAGTAATGTGTTGATCTCTCAAGCTGTCCCACTACAATGCCCATCATTCATGGCCGTCACGGTGGTTTTAATCCATGGCACATTTTGAAAAAGAAGCTGAAATACAGAGAAATGCCAATCTTCCATGATTTATGGAAGTTCTCAGTCATCCAGGTCATAGTTGTCCCAAAGGTGCTTTTTTCAAGAAACAACTGGACTTTTTGGTTTCTTCTTTGAAGACATTTCACTTCTCATCCAAGAAGCTTCTTCAGCTCTGATCTTCCATGACCTTCTCTTCACCCCACATGGCCTTGGTCTACTCAAGTAATGTGTTTTGTTTTATTAATTTTCTACTATTACATTAAATTAATGCTTAATAAACATGTTGTCTGGGTTATTTGGTTTGCTTAACAATACAAATTATATTCCTAATCATTACTCCCTTTTTTCCGGCCATTGATAAAATAAATTCCATGTTTGGTAGTATTCTGTATCTTCTTTCTGTTTAATATTCAATGTAAGTGTGTCCATTTCTGCACAGTCCAATGTCTTCTTCATTATCTCTTCATCTTCACAAGTCCTTCAGGATAATCACCAACCTTCATCTCCTTTGACACGCTGCCAAAGACCTACTTGGCAAAGCCACACGGAGTCCAGAATGAAACAGAGATGCCGACTGGGAACAGAATTAACAACGTTGCTTTCCTGCAAAGGGCCCACGTGCCTTTGCTCCTCTTTTAAGCCTTATGGGAGGGG
Source organism: Pantherophis guttatus (assembly GCF_059756535.1). Lineage (NCBI taxonomy): Eukaryota > Metazoa > Chordata > Lepidosauria > Squamata > Colubridae > Pantherophis > Pantherophis guttatus. The sequence goes on from NC_142074.1 coordinate 24,821,518, forward strand.
CCAATCATCTCCAGGCCTTACTTCTGAGTTGTCCCTTTAGTTTGAACTGTTCTTCCCTTCTGGCAGCTCTGTGCATGCATGCACTAGGAATTGGCTCCTCCTTTTCCTCTGCCTTTCTGTTGACTGACTCTGGAGACTCCCAGATGGCCCTGGCCCATCTCTGCCTCCAATGCAAAGCCCTCGTCCAAGCCTTTCCCAGACTCCAAGACTGGGCCATGTTCCTCCCCAGCCTCCTCATTGTCCGACTCTGCTGCCAGCTCCACAGGCTGCTGGCGGACCACAACATACATGGACCACCATGGATAAAATTACAACTCCTGTTTAAAAAGGGGTGGGGCTTGGATCCCATTGGTTGTAGTTGCCATATTTATTAATTTTTTAACCTCTTTCAGCAGATATCTCTACAAGGAGGGAGTTTAACTACCCAGGTCCATTGTTTTATCATTATCCTGCTTCTTTTTAAGGAACAGAAAAAGAAATCAGACTATTTATCAACGTGGACAACAAAATGAACGAAAGCCTTCCTTCATTCTTCTAGCATGTCTGATTTTTATGTCTCAGGGAACATAAAACTATGTCGGTAAGATTACTTTCTCACGCAAAATTATTACCAATTTTTCTTGAGCTCACCCCATGTTAATCTATTAACGATTACTCTAATATCTGCACAATATTATAATGCGCCTGTTTAGCAGCTTTACGGTATTAATAGGAAAATCCAACTAAGCTATCTGGAAAAAAAGCTTTAAAAGAGCTTTAAGATTTTTGGGGGGAGGGTTAGGGCCCGGATGTGAAATTCACTTAAAATGGCAGTGAGAATTAATATTTGAGGATATCACCAAAGCTTTGGTGGTTTTGCTAAAGCAACAGGGGGTAAGGATATTATCCCCCACCGTTTTCCTGAAGGGGAAAAAGATCTTTGCAAAAATGATTCGTCTCTCGGGAGAAAAGCTGTACGTACAGTCCCCAAACACATATAATATTTTTTCGTCTTCGTCACTGAACCGCAGACGCACCGTTCGGGCCAAGAGAAGGGTCCAAACAGAAGTTTTCATCAGAGGAGACAAGCCATGGAGCTTGCACAGAAGTCCATTTTGGAAGCCAAAAAAATAAATTCAGAACAAAAATCCAAGGATTCCTCAGATTTGCTGGCAGGGCATAATCTTTCCTGCTTAATTTTTCCAGAGGTGTTTAGGAAACCAGAAAGATTAGTGGGGGGGGGCTTCAAAAATTTTAGCCAAGGGGTTCTCTGCCCAGTTGCTGGATGGGCATGGCCATGGTGGGCATCAGTGGTGGGTTTCAAAAATTTTTACTACCAATTCTGTGGGTGTGGCTTGGTGGGCGTGGCATGGCATGGCTTGGTGGGCGTGGCAAGGGAAGGATGCTGTAAAATCTCCATTCCCACCCCACTCCAGGGGAAGGATACTGCAAAATCCCCATTTCCTCCTGATCAGCTGGGACTCGGGAGGCAGAGAATAGATGGGGTGGGGCCAGTCAAAGGTGGTATTTACCGGTTCTCCGAACTATTCAAAATTTCCACTACCGGTTCTCCAGAACTGGTCAGAACCTGCTGAAACTCACCTCTGGTGGGCGTGGCCTAGTCAGCCTGGGAGGGGCTTTTTGCCTACACACCACGCCTACAGAACTGGTAGTAAAAAAAATTTGGAAATCACCACTGTTTCATCCTGTATTTTTTTTTCCCATCCCACCCAATTCGGAAGGATCCTGTAGCATCGTTTTAGCCTAGCCAATTATATCCCAAAATATAAGTTTTTGTGAACTGCAGCCCAGTTCATCAGGTCCATGGCTACGGGAGCTCACCCGAGCTTATGCCTTTTCATAAGATTGGTGAGTTTTAAAAAGTGCCGCAGACTTCTCTTGATTTATGGCCCGTCTTAAAGACTAACTAACTACTCCTGTAATCCTTTCCTTTTGGCCAGCGGCCAGCACCTCTGGCCAGAGCCAACTAATCTTTACAAGGAGCTCACATGTCAATGTCCCAAAATAAAATCCGGGTGATGCACAGAGGCAGCTGTCCGCCAGGAATTCGTTCATAAGCCTAGCGGCATTTCATAGGATGGAGGGAGGGAAACCAAGGCCCAAAATATCCTTTAGATTAGAATATGTGCAATCGATTCCCATCTAGGCAGGTTCAGGACGGAGGAAGGACATAAAGCGAAGTGAAACTTGGATTTTTTTTAAAAAAATGCAGCACAAAGCATGGATAAAATGGATGGCCCTGTGTTCGCCTTGCAGGTATTAACAATGAGAGCAGTCTTCCAATATTTGAGCGGCTGCCCCAGAGAAGAGGGGGTCAAGCTATTGTCCAAAGCACCTGAAGGCCGGACAAGGAATAATGGATGGAAATTGAACAAGGAGAGATTCAATCTGGAAATAAGGAGAAATTTTCTGAAAGTGAAAACCATCAACCCATGGAACAGAAGTTGCCTTTGGAAGTTGTGGGAGCTTCATCACTGGAAGCTTTCAAGGAGAGACTGGAAGGCCACCTGTCAGAAATGGTGTAGGGTCTCCTGCTTGGGTGGGGGGTTGGACTAGATGACCTACAAGGTCCCTTCCAACTCTGTTAATCCTTTAATCTGTTAAACAAGACCACAAGGCCATATGGTATCACCTTAGCTCAACCCATCAATCCTTAAGACAATTAGAAGCTCGGATATCCATGCCGTTTTTTAATACTGGTGACGTGGGGTGTTGTTGTTGTTTTTGTTGTTGTTGTTGTTTCTCCAGTCCCCAGATTTGAAGGAATGGGAAGGTGACTTTGTCCAAACAGGGATTCCAAAAATGGCAAGGAACCGGAGAAAGGAGTTTATCTGATATTAAAACAGCTTATTTTCTTCTCCATCAGCTTTCTGGAACATCCCTTCATTCTTTCTTCTTTATTTTTTAAAAAAGGCTTTTAATGCATGATTGAAATATCACGTGAAACTGGAAAAAATATATATTATACTTCATTTCTGAGCACCCTCTGAGCACACATCCATGCTGGGTTGGTTTTTTTTTTTTTTTTTGGCAAGTCTCAGGGAGGAACATAGGGTAGGTCAAAAAAAATGTCAAGACGATGACTACGATAATACAAGGCCTTTTTTTAAAAAAAAAAAATCTGTATTGTGGCCGGTGTGATTTCTTTAACTGTATTCTGCAGTTTTCCTGGGAAATATCACACTTTGCTACTGTCTTTTTCCAGGTTTTTTTTTTTCCTCTTTTCCAATCCAGTTTGGGATTTCTTTTTGGTCTCCTTTCCTTACAATCCAGATTCCATCTTGCTTCATGTTGGAAAATTAGTTAAAATGCTGCTCCTTCCTTCCTTCCTTCATCTTTTCCTTCCTTGCTTCTCTTTCTTCTACTTTCTTCCTTTCCTTCTCATGTTCTTTGCTCCTTCCTTCCTTCTTTCCTTCCTTCCTTCCTTCCTTATGTTTTCTTCCTTCCTATCTTTCCCTTCTTTGCTTCCCTTTCTTCTACCTTCTTCCTTTCCTTTTCATGTTCTTTGCTCCTTCCTTCCTTCCTTCCTTCTTTCCTTATCTTTTCCTTCCTTCCTATCTTTCTCTTCCTTGCTTCCCTTTCTCCCACCTTCATCTTTCCTTCTCATCTTCTTTGGTCTTTCTTTCCTTCCTTCCTTCCTTCCTTCCTTCCTTCCTTCCTTCCTTCCTTCCTTCCCTCCCTCACCTCCTGGTGGAACTCCAGACTTTTACATAGGATACAGTTTGGGTACTTTGCTAGTGGAGTGGGGGTCTTTTGAAAGGAATGTACTTAAGGGGACAGAACAGGTGCTTGAAAGCTACTGGGGAGGGGGGCACTTCAAGGGAAAAGTGACTTGCCCTCGCTGAAGACCTTCACCCCGATTTGGGAGGGACATCGGGGCTTCCTTTACAGTAAAAGGGTGGGGGGGCTTCTTTAATTGCAAAACCTTCTCCAGCCTTTCCCACGATAGGATTAGGCTACCCTTCCCATCTCTGCAGCCAGCTGAAGACACCTCCCCTCCCTTCCTGTCCAAAAACATCTGGAGGTGTTGCTTTCCATCTGGTTTGGGGGAGGGACCGTCGTCCCCCCACACACACCTCAAAAGGCTGCAGGGCCCCCACCTTCCCAGCGACTGTTTAAGTTTGGACCCCTCTAGAAGTCGGGTGGGAAGGAGGAAGGAAGCTACAGAGAAGAGAAACGAAAGAGGAGCGGATTTTTTCCCCACCAAAAAAAGAGAAAGATTTTTTTTTAAAAAAATCAAAGACTAAAAAGAGACACTTTGGTGTAGTGGTTAAAGCCTCCCGGCTAAGAACCGGGAGTCGGTGAGTTCTAGCCAGCTGGGAAATCTTCAGCCAGTCAATCTCTCTCTACCCCAGGAAGGAGCCAATAGCAAAGCATTTCTGGGGGCCAAATAACCTGGTCAAGAAAACTCCAGCCAGGCACCAAAAGTCAACCGTGACTGAGAGGCACTAAAAATTAAAAAACGGAGGGAAACAGGCAGGTACGAAAACCAGTTTATTCGACAACACCCGTGAAACGAAAGGAACCCCCCCCTCCTTGTTAAAGTGGTTTTCAAAAGACATTTGATAATTATTTAACTATCGGTTCCTCCCAAACCCTTCGTTGTTTTTTTTTTTTCTTCCCAAGATTCTTTCCAAGTTGGTGGGTTTTTTTACAGCTTCGCTAATACCTCGCGGCTCTTACTCCGGAGAAGCGCCATTCCGGGGTTGGGGGGTGGGAAGGATCGCAGCCTCGAACCCCGGAATCCTCGCCCAATTCTGGACGGGTTTTTTTTTTTCTCCTCCAGGAAAGCAGCCCACCCAGTTCATCTTTCGGGGAAAGGCAGTCAACCTGGCCGGGCTGGTTGGCTGGGAATAAGGGGGGCTGTAGTCCGGGACTCCCCGGTACGTACCAAAGGGAGAGTTCAAAGCAAGTTAGTCCCAGCCTCTGAGCATATTTAGGGAACAAAGTAGAATCTTCCTTTTTCTCTTCCCTAAAAAAGAAACTATCTCTCTCTCTCTCTCTCTCCCTCCCTCCCTCCCTCCCTCTTTCTCTCTCTCTCTCACACACACACACACGCCGCCTTTTCCCTCCCCAAAACTCGTGTTGTGGGTTTGCTCGTCTGAATGGATTGGGTTTCCACGCTTTTTCTTCTTTCCAGGCAAGAGAAGTGTAAATAATCCGAATAACGCCAGGTTAATAATGTTCTAGCGGCCGGAAAGCGTTTGGATTCTTTCGTTCATGGGCGACCTGCGCGGGTTGCGACCCCCAAAGATGCTTCCGAGGCTCACCTCGGGCCCTGGGAAGAATTACCCAGAGTAGAGACGTCCCGTGTCTTAGGATAAGCGTCTGAAAGGCCTGGTAGGGAAGGGAGGGGGAGAAACATGTAAAAAGTCCGTTGCAGCGATCTGACACCGAAATGCGGGAATTCCCTGGAATGGAGAATTCCCGAATCCGCACGCGGGGGCTTCTAAACCGTGATTTATGGCTTAGTGGACTGGAGATCCTGGCCAATTGTGGTTTATTCAACCCGAGGCTTTAAGCGAGTTGAGGTTCGGCTCGGTGAGAATCCAAAGAGGAAAAAGGAGATTCTGGAAACAGTTATAGATCTAGTTTGCAAAAGAGGCGTGATTTTTATCTCTTTTCTGGAGCACAAACTCTTGGCGATTATATATGTCTTTTGAGGAAGGGGCGAGGAGGTGCCGGGACCAGATCATCCCCCTCCCTTGTAGCGTTTCTTTGAGGTCTACCTTCGCAGGAAATAAAAACAAAAACAAAACAAAATAGACCCAAGGCTGGCAAATGAACCCCTCAAATCCACAGGAGATCCGGAATAAAAGCATTCGGTATTAAAAGAAACAATTATTTCACATTCCCTTCGATGGGATTTGCTCCCAAGTTCGGAGTTACGGGGTTTGGTTTGGTTTTTAAAGTTATTTTCTCTTCTCGATAGCAAACGAGATGAAAACATCACGAATGGCCTAAGAGGAAAACAAACTATAATACGCGCAGATCTGCAAAAGCGAGACGCTGCTAGAACAAACAGCAATTGGTCCGGTTCATACGACGCGATAAAGACCAAACGAAGAATTACCAACACAACTGAATTCACACATGGCAAGGAAGGAAGGAAGGAAGGAAGGAAGGAAGGAAGGAAGGAAGGAAGGAAGGAAGGAAGGAAGGAAGGAAGGAAGGAAGGAAGGAAGGAAGGAAGGAAGGAAGGAAGGAAGGAAGGAAGGAAGAAAGAAAGAAAGAAAGAAAGAAAGAAAGAAAGAAAGAAAGAAAGAAAGAAAGAAAGAAAGAACACATTTGGGCTAAAGCGTTTGGGGATAATTTTCCTGCCACCTTAGAGCTCCCAGACCTGGCCCTCATCAAGACCCTGATAACCCATCATCCCCAGCCGGCGCATCCATGGGACAGGCAGTCCAAAGGGGTCGATCAGAGGCAGGGAGGATCCGAGTGCAAAGAAACCCCGCTTATTTATTCGAATTTATTCGAAGCGCTTGCCTCTGTTTCAAAGTTCAAAAGTACGTCTGAACACGCCACGGCCGTTTGTTTATAGGGGTTAAGGTCGAATCCACAGCCCCCCCCCCCCCCGATTTTTCTACCCATCCTTTTCGTCTTGTTAGCTCTGTCTCCCCTCCCCTCCTCCCTCCCCGGTGTCTCCATCCCAGCCTCCTCGTAAAAATTTAAGAGAGCCGAGGATCCTATTCAAGACACGCGTTCAGTCTCGCGGGGCTGCCTGGAAGTTCGCCTTCCAAAATCAAAGTGAATTCGTAAAAACCGGCGGCCGTTTCCCCTCCTGCATCTCTTCAGAAGCTCCCCCCGTCACCTTCCCCAAATAGTTATTAGCTGTCTCCCCCACAAGTGAGTCCGAAGGAGGCTTGGCTGGAACTAAACTATCCCGGCGCCGTTCAGACGGTCTCCAGCTGCATGGCCGAAGAATTTCTGTCTCCGTTCAGCCCCCCCACCCTCTCCCACCTCCTCTCCCGGGCCTGGAAATTGAGGGGGGGCGGGTTACTCAAATACAACAAAGCCCTTCGTTCCTAAACGGGGAGGGGGGTTTCCCAACGAACCCCGCCGTTCGCAGCCCGGAGAGAATTCGGAACTCGTAAAGATTCCTCAAATAAAATAATCAGCCCAATTAATCCAATGAGGAGGAGGAGGAGGAGGAGGAGGGTGACGCCTCTAGCCCAGGCGAAGCGGAACACGTGGACTTTCGTACCCTGGGAACAAAAGTGAAGCAGAGCCGAAGAAGCTTGTTGGATATGAGAAGGGAAACGTCTTCAAAAGAAAAACCAGAAAATCCAGTCGTCTTTTTGGGGGGCGGAAAAGCATCTTTGGGATAACCATGACCTGGAGGACATAGACAAAAAGTGATTTCCAAAAATTAAAATGATTTGGAAGTCGAAACATTTTTTAAAATATATATATATATATATATTATTATTATTTTTGGAGACAATTAAAGGGCTCGGTGAAACCTCCAGCTTCAGGGGCAGTCTACCTGAGCGTCATCGGAGGGTTCAAAGGGAGATCGGGGAGGCCCTCGTCTCTCGGCAACGGCCTGTGAGGTTCCCCAGAGCTTCTTCGGGGAAAGGGGCGGAGGAGGGGCCGCTGCGCGGAACGGAATCGGAAGCCCAGCGCTCGCCTCCGCGTAACTTGCGCGTTCCGTCGGGGTCTCCTCCTTGGGAAGCGCCGGTCCGAAATCGACCCCTTCCTTCGCAAGGAGGAGAAAGCCAGAAGCCCCGGCGATCGAATGGAGTATGGGCTTTAGAAAAACTTTGAAAGTTTTGGAAACTTTTCTGCAATTTTCTGAAGGAGAAGGAGCATCAGTTTGCCTCTTGAGGTTAAAAGAAAAAAATCTGCTTTTAGGGGCTGGGGAACCCTCAGAATCACACACACACAAATGCACACACTGACACAACACACACAAAGAGAGGCAGGCAGGCAGAGAGAGATGGTGGTTGGAACAGGATGCCCTGCAGGACCCCCCCCCCCCAGCAGGGTATCTTTCCCCCAGGAGTTGTCCAGGCCAGGGACCTTTGCAGTAAGTCAAGGTTTCCTTCCTTAGGGTTTATGTATGGTTGAGCTTAGTCTTTGCAACCTGTTGCAACTCTGGTAGTAGATGCAGCTTCAGGGCCCTGCTTGGCAGGGGGCCTGAAATGAAATCTGATTTCATGTACGCTGCCCCTGCAAAATTATGGGCAGGTAACATGGCTGCTCCAAATGTATTTGGTATTTTTGTTTTCCTTTCTGGTGGATTGAAATGTTGGGAAGGAAAGGGGGGAGGGGGAGGGGGGAAGGAGGAGGAGGAGAAACAGGAAGAAGGAGAAGGAGGAGAAGAAAGGAGGAGGAGGAGGAGGAGGAGAAGAAGAGGAGGAGGAGGAGAGGAGAAGGAGGAGAAGGAGAAGAAGAAGAGGAGGAGGAGGAGGAGAGGAGAAGGAGGAGGAGGAGGAGAAACAGGAAGAAGGAGAAGGAGGAGAAGGAGAAGAAGAAGAGGAGGAGGAGGAGGAAGAAGGAGGAGGAGGAGGAGGAGGAGGAGGAGGAGGAGGAGGAGGAGGAAGAAGAAGAAGAAGAAGAAGAAGAAGAAGAAGAAGAAGAAGAAGAAGAAGAAGAAGAAGAAGAAGAAGAAGAAGAAGAAGAAGAAGAAGAAGAAGAAGAAGAAGAAGAAGAAGAAGAAGAAGAAGGGGACATTCTTGGAAGTCCTGGAAAAGCAGGGTGGCGAGAAAAATCTTTGGGGTTGCTAAGAGTCGACAAGGACTGTGTGACACATAATCAATCCATATGAAAACAATAGTTTGCTGCAATGTATTGATTTTGGCAGCAAAAGATATTTATGGTACAAGCCACCCTGGTTGGCTGGTTGGCTTCGTGAAAGAAATTAAGCCAGGGCCAAACTGCAGGCATAATAGAAGAGACCAGAAAACAGAAGAACAGAGATGGAAGGGACCTTCGAGGTCTTCTAGTCCAACCCCCTGTTCAAGCAGGAAAGCCTATACCATTCCAGACATGTGGCTATCCAACATCTTCTTAAAAACCTCCAGTGATGGAGCATTCACAGCTTCTGGAGGCCAGCTGTTCCACTGCTTAATTGTTCCCACTGTCAGGAAATTTCTCTTTAGTTCTAGGTTGCTTCTCTCTTTGATTTATTACAACTATTACATCTATTACAACACTCACGGGCTATAGAAGCTCTCTAAGTCAGGGGTGGGCAATTAATTTTCCCCGGGGGGGTCCCATGAGAAACTGGGACATATTCATTAGTCAAGGAATGGAAAACGCAGTAACTAGTTAACACAGGTATGAAGTTAATCCTCTACATAGAGGATTAATAATCTATTATCTGCTATCTATCTCTAAGGGATGCGGTGGCTCAGCGGCTAAGACGCTGAGCTTGTTGATCGAAAGGTCGGCAGTTCGTTAGTTCGAATCCCTAGTGCCACGTAACGGGGTGAGTTCCCGTGACTTGTCTCAGCTTCTGCCAACCTAGCAGTTCGAAAGCAGGTAAAAAATGCAAGTAGAAAAATAGGGACCACCTTTGGTGGGAAGGTAACAGCGTTCCATGCGCCTTTGGTGTTGAGACCTGCCGGCCACATGACCACAGAGACGTCTTTGGACAGCGCTGGCTCTTCGGCTTTGAAACGGAGATGAGCACCGCCCCCTAGAGTCAGGAGCGACTAGCACATATGTGCGAGGGGAACTTTTACCTTTACCTTTTAATCTATCTATCTATCTATCTATCTATCTATCTATCTATCTATCTATCAATATCTATTATCTGTCATCTATCTATGTATCTATCATCTATTAGCTATCTCTATATTATGTCATCAATCTATCAATCTATCTATCTGCCATCTATCAATGTATCTATGTATCTGTCTATCTATATCATCTATTATCTACCTCCATCTATCCATCTATTTTGTTTATTAAACAAATCTATCAGAGGTCAGCCGGTTTGGAACGGTTCGCCCGAACCGCTAGCAGAAATCACGGGTGGCCCCGCCCACCCGCCCTGGCTCTATGCCATCCTATTTAGGCACGTTTTTGAGGCCGGGGGCATGCGTGGAAGCGTACGCTCACATTTGCAAAGCAGTAGGGAAGGGAAAGGGAATACCAACCCCTGAAATCTATACAGCTGGCCAACTCACACCTAAGTAAGTCACCATATCTAAACCACCCAAAAGCTAACCAAGTTAAAAACAAGCTTTGCCCAATGGGTGAACATGCATAACCCTCCCCCCCCAGATTTCAAGGGGAAAGGAGACCTTTGCGTCTTCTCAGCAGGATGAACCCTGATCCAGTTGCAGATCAGGCTAACAAGAAGTGATTCGTTGCAAGCGAGCCTCATGTCGAATCTCCAGATCGAAAAGAACCCAATGCATAAAATCAAGAAGGCGCCATGGACTGACTGGCTCCTTTGCCAAAGGGATGGAGAATTGGGGTATCATTTTTTTTTTAACCTCTTCATGCTTTCTTGTTTACAAAGCAGAGGAGAGAGAGCAGATCTGTTTGGACATCTAAAAAATAAGAAGGGGACCTGACATTGCTGGCCAAAACAAAATCTGGACGCTTCATTGGGAAGGAGGAAGGAGGGAGGAGGGAGGAGGGAGGAGGGAGGAGGGAGGAGGGAGGAGGGAGGAGGGAGGAGGGAGGAGGGAGGAGGAAGGAGGAAGGAGGAGGAGGAGGAGGAGGAGGAAGGAGGAAGGAGGAGGGGGAAGGAGGAAGGAGGAAGGAGGAGGAGGAAGGAGGAAGGAGGAAGGAGGAAGGAGGAAGGAGGAGGGGGGAGGAGGAAGGAGGAGGAGGAGGAGGAAGGAGGAAGGAGGGAGGAGGAGGAGGAAGGAGGAGGAGGAAGGAGGGAGGAGGAGGAGGAAGGAGGGAGGAGGAGAAGAAGAAGAAGAAGAAGAAGAAGAAGAAGAAGAAGAAGAAGAAGAAGAAGAAGAAGAAGAAGAAGAAGAAGAAGAAGAACAAGAACAACAACAACAACAACAACAACAACAACAACAACAACAACTACTACTACTACTTGTGGTGACCTTAACAAAATGCTCCTTATTTTGGCTTGATTTTTTTGTTTTTCTCATTGGTAACTCCAGGGCCATTTTTAAATTTGGTTGGAAGGCAGAACATCCATTTAAGTCTCTTCTCTGCATTGGTGTGAAAATGTCGCTTCTCTTCCTCTCTCTTTTCTTTTGCTTCATTTTGTTGTCTACTGAAGTCAACCGTGCAGTAAAAGCCAAATCACGAAAACAATTTTTTTTTTGGGATTCCTGGGTGAACTTCGCAAATTACACAGTTGAGGCAAACCACAAGCAGGCAGGCACGCACAACAGGAGAAGATCTCACCCTGTTTATTTGATGTCAATTTGAGGCTGATTCGCGAGAACGTTTTCGGCGGTTCTTGGCATGTTTTAATCTGCTCTAATGCACATGGAGCTTTCACCTTTCCTCTCTCCTGTGTACAAAATTTTGTATGTACTGTATAAAAAAAAAAAATGGAGAAGTACGGTGAAGGGCTGGCATCAGCTCAAAACAACTGAACAGATGACAACCTCTAAACTTGAATGTTTCAACTTTCAATGGCCGGTGTTTTACGATGTTCAACCATCTAATTGTTTTAGGCTGTTAATTGTTATGGCATTGTAAGCCAGCCAGAGTCATTTGAGCGATGGGCAGCATATAAATTTAATAAATCGCTTAGCTACATTGGCCTGCTTTGCACCTGACCTCAAAATCTAAGGTGGGAATTTAGCTTTCTTGGAGGGGGGATTGCAATAGAGTGGTGGAGATGTTTAGCCATAATAACATTCCTTTCTCTGAAAGTCAAGGACATTTTGCCCTGCACCTGGAGTGGCGTGACTGGGAGGCATCTCCAGTTGAGATGGTGCTTTGACTGGACTGTGTGATGGACATGTGGGTGCAGGGGAAGGGACTTGGGCTTTCTTTTGGGTGGGGAAAACCTGGAAGCTTTCAGATTCGGGTTTTCCCAGATGGGCCAATTTTGTTGTTAATTGTGAAGTCGTGTCCGACCCATTGTGACCCCATGGACAACGTTCCTCCAGGCCTTCCTGTCCTCTACCATCCTCTAGAGTCCATTTAAGCTCACACCGACTGCTTCAGTGACTCCATCCAGCCACCTCATTCTCTGCCATCCCATTCTTCTTTTGCTCTCCATCGTTCCCAGCATTAGGCTCTTCTCCAGGGAGTCCCTCCTTCTCATTAGGTGGCCAAAGGATTTGAGTTTCCTCTTCAGAATCTGGCCTTCTAAAGAGCAGTCAGGGTGGATCTCCTCTAGGACTGACCGGTTGGATGGCCTTGCAGGCCAAGGGACTCACAGGAGTCTTCTCCAGCACCAGAGTTCAAAGGCCTCAATTCTTTAGCGCTCAGCCTTCCTTATGGTCCAACTTTAACAGCCATCCATTGCAACTGGGAAAACCACAGCCTTGACTATACGCACTTTTGTTGGCAGGGTGACGTCTCTGCTTTTTAGTATGCTGTCTAGATTTGCCATAGCTTTTCCTCCCCAGGAGCAAGCATCTTTTAATTCCTTGGCTGCAGTCCCCATCTGCGGCGATATTGGAGCCCAGGAAAAAAAAATCTGTCACTACCTCCATTTCTTCCCCATCTGTTTGATGACATCTCTAATAAAATGGAACTTTGAGGAACTTCTAGCCTCGGAGTCTTCTTTCGTTGGGGGTGTTACTCGGAACCCTTAAATTAGGTCTTGTAGGCCACTTCAGCTCTGAGTTTGTTCTTGGTGATGTTTCCCCCAAATCTTTTGTTTCATTTCTGAAACACAGACCCTGTTCTTCAAAACAAGGGTCTACTCTAATTGTCAGCCCAACTTTTCAACACCTGCTCTTCTCTCTGCACTAGAGCAGATGATGTTTGAAGACTTCCTAATCCAGAAGAGAGGGAATGAGGTATCGATGGTCCACAGAAACCCTTCAGACCAAATCCAGGGCTACTGAATGCAGGGATTCAAATTAAACCATCCCTGACAGATGCTTGTCAAAACTCTGCATGAGCACATCCAGTGGAGAAGCCACCATGTCTCTGGGGAACTGGTTTCACCCTTGAATTTAGATTTCCAGACCTTCAACTAGAATCTACCTCCCTGTAACTGAAGAACGTTGACTGTGTGTCCTGGTCTCTGAAACAATAGAGAAGAGATATGGATGTCCTATCCTCTGAGGACACCCTTTAGGTCCTCAAAGAGAGCTATCAGATCCTCTTTCATCCTTCTTTGCTCAAGATGTGTTCAGACATCCTCTCCTCATACGATTTTGTTCCCAATCTTCTAACTCTGATTGACCTTCTCGGCCTTTGTTCCAGTTTCTCTTGAATTTCTCTTACAATGTAGGGCTCAGAAGTGAATACAGAGCTCAAGATGAAACCTGAGAAATGGAGAATGCAGTGGAAACATTCCTTCCTGTGATTCAGAAATGAAATTTCTATAGCGACATAAAATCCAGTGGCCTTTCTCTGCGGTTAAGTGTACATCTGGTTGCTGAGGCATGTTGAGGTTGCGACCCACTCCTATCCCAAGATCCTAATTTTAGAAGCAGAATGTGGACCCAGGGCTCACCTCAAGCTGAACAGAGTAGTCTTCGTGGAATTACAATTCCACACAACCACCAAGAGTTGATGCCAGCTTTGAAGAGGGACATTATAAAACGTGAGGAAGTATTTCATCACTTGGAGCTTTGAAGGCCAAAAAAGATTTTTTTTTTTTTTTTAATAAAATAAAATAGGGACTCTGATCTAAGATTCTGGCGGACGGATAATCCAAGGTTCGGTATCAAATCGATTTTTTAGATTGTAGAAGAAGAGTCAATTGGAGGAGGAGGGGGTGGATAGAAATCATAATTCAATGGATTATTTGAATGACCTGAGACTATTTTATTCTTGGGGTGGGAGGTGGAGCTGGAAGAGAAAGGGACATTTCTGATCAATTTCTCCTTGCCAACACCCCAATCAGATACTTTCCTCAGGCCAAAATTCTCTCAATGTTATTTTACTGGAATATTGTTGGGGTTATTTGTAAGTGTTTTGGGGGGGGATTGAGGCAGAGTGGGCAATCTGGTTATGATGTACTTGGGCTATACACAACTACCAGCCTTTTTAATCTAGTTTTTAAAGTAAAAAAAAAAATCAGTGTAAGATGCCCCATATTGTATTGGCATGTGAGAGAACAGGAGAAGACAATTCTCTCAAAAATATCTCCTACTTTACTATCCCAAGTAAGGATATTCCTACTTCTTTCCCTGCTCCATTTCCTTTGAGGGATGCTTGATCAGAAATCACAGATATAGCCAAGTTTTATTTCATTTTTTTGCTGTGGCTAGCAGACCCACCAAAGACACCTGCAAAGAATTAGGTAGCTCTGAGGCCCAGGCCGTCTTCTCACCGGGCTTAATTAGAGGTTGCAAGGGAAAACCTTTATTTCTTTTAAAAAAAAAAAAAAGGAAAAGGAAAAAAAAAGAACATGCGATACCTACGGATATAAAATCAACACTGCCTATCTCAACCGATCAATCATTTCTTTGCTGTTAAAAAAAATAATAAACATGCTGAGTCTTTCTCACTCACGTTTCCATTTCCCCCACCCATCCCCAGAAATGGTTAACGCAGAAACCCACCGTTGGGGTCTCAATCCATCTGCATCGTATTTAAGAGCTATTCTGCTTAGAGAATTTGCAACCTGGCCCCGGTTACAACGGGGGCTCTCGGCATTTCTCGTTTTTCGTCGCAAAAAATTTGAAATATCTTTCCTTTTCTGGATGTAACCCTAACTAGTTCCAAACGCAACCCACAACGGACAGTGTCTGCCTCTCTTGTTTACAACAGGTTCGGCTACTTCCAGGAGCAGTTTAATAAATAACAAAACACTATTTTCAGGTTATATCTAGATTTGTAAAATAAGAACTAGTATTTCTAACACTTTTTGTACCCTTTTTAAGCTTCTCGCTGCACATGGGATCTTCACATCCATTTCTACTTTCATATTATTTATTGCATTGTGGCACCCTCTGAAGTAACCATTTTTCATGTTCCGAGTTCTTTACAGTTGCTTGCAGCCGATGGCAAAAATGTTGGTTTTACAAATGTTTAAAATAGTCGCAGCCATGTTTCTACAACATGAGAAGTCAAAGAACAGGGGAAGGATAGATTTGGAATGGAATCCGATCAGATATTTTAACAGCGAAGCAAGACATTAAGATCTAAGGATATTTCGCTTTCCCCAGGTGAAACAAACTAAAAAATTCATTCCAACTGTCTGGCCTCATTTATAAGCTTGTTATATTCCAGAAATAATCAAAAGATCACTTCTCAATTTCTCTACACTTGCAGGACATCGGAAGGCAGGGCCTCAGTTTTACAGCTAGAATTATTATTATTTTTTAAACCTTAAAAGCTCAGTTGGCCAGCTAGAATTTCTCCAACAGTTCAAACCAGAAAGAGATTTATAGTTCTTTGCCAAGTGAGGCCTTTTCACAGCAAATCTTATCTGGGAAAAATAGCACAAAAGTCCTCCAGAATTTCACCACGTCTAGTTAAGATCTGTAGAAGTAGCATCTTTTTTATATCGCGCCTTCGGTAACTGGAAAGAGAAACAATGCAATTGGATTTTTCTTCCTTGGATGAAGTTCTCTTCCATAATCAAAGGATTTTACAATTCTACCCATCGGATTGTGTCCCGAATTATTTGTAAGGCAGGGAGATAGGTGGGTAGCAAAGACATTTGCAGGGTGTGATCCCCAAAAATTCAAGATGGAGGCCAACAACTGGAAGAACGTGGAAAATATGGAAATGGTGGCTTAACTTTGGTCACATCGTGGTGGCCCCTATCTTTTTTGGATCGTGCCCTGCAGACTCTCCCTGTATATAGGGAGATAGTTAAATATACAGTCAAGGAAGACAACAGGATTATGTCAGGTTTACACCCCCCTTTAAATATTCTCCAGGAGGGTATATAATAGGTTTGATTTCTATAAAGCGATAAGGGGAAGGTGCATCCTGTTTTAAGCGGTGTGTAAGCAAAAATCTTTGGCTAAATTCAGGATGGATAAAGGACAATTCAATATCCTTAAAACTGCATTAAAATGCATCCTTGGTGCTAATCTTTTTTTGTGGGGGAGGTATTTGTGTGAGAGAATAGGTTTGAAATAATGAACACATCTCCCATGGTTAGAAAAAAAAAGAGGTTAGATTTAAAACAGAGTTGCACACTCAGTCGGGGACCCTTTAATTCTTCAATAGTTTTTCAAACTATTTGTGCAAAACAAAACTCCATTAAGTGAAAACAATAAGCACACGTGTGTACATAAACAGACAAACACACACATATACACATATATTCCGAATGCTTCCTCTCCAAAGAAATGGATTTTTCATAGTTCCTTAGACCTTACAAATATGAATTAAATGAATTTTACATTCACCTCCGGCAGAACACAATAGATTCCAGGATCAAAGAGATTTGGCATCTTCCTCCTTATGTTTTATGCCAAATTTCAGTCCAATCGTGATTTGTAACAGACTAGCTTGGTATATTCAGTGATTAAGATCAACCAACGTTGTGTCTCTACGGTCTGCGTTTTATTTGAACTTTTGAATTTGGAATTGTTTGGAGTTGAGAATTGTTTTGAATTGTTGATCAATTGATCTTGGAGCCATCTGTGATCAATCCTAACAAACAAGTTACTCAGAAGTCTCAAATCGGTGATCCTAAGTCCCATTTTCCAAGGTTGGTAGAGATTCCAAGATAATATTTAGAAAAACAATTTCTGTAGCTTTCAACTTTTTTTTTCAGCTGGTCAACAATCTA
The DNA here is from genome assembly GCF_059756535.1 of Pantherophis guttatus. Classification (NCBI taxonomy): domain Eukaryota; kingdom Metazoa; phylum Chordata; class Lepidosauria; order Squamata; family Colubridae; genus Pantherophis; species Pantherophis guttatus. Next base: position 24,838,334 of record NC_142074.1, read on the forward strand.
CAAGTATTTAGATTAAGCTAGAGCACAACAGAGGAAATTGCCTTAAACACGTAACCATTCTTTTTTTATGGCAACTGTATTGTGTTGGCATTTATATGAAATCAAAATTATTTAGCAATTATTTGCAAACACATAATTTTCTGAAACTGCCTCAGAAAACAGAATCAAAACATAGCTTTTCCCTATTTTACACAAGTTTTAAAATAAGCCATACAAAACTAAAAATAAAAAACATTTACTCTTGTTTCCCGCAAATAAGCGGATTTAAATCATGAATCCCTTGAAAGCTATTCATCAACAGCCAACATTTTAGATATCAGAAATGATTTAACTGATACCCAGTTTAAACCAACCAATAGCTACCTAAAATTAGCTGCTGTTATAAATAAAATAAGGAGAGTAGATTTCAATATTAAACAATCAGCTTGCAGTGAGAATATATATCATCAAACATATTTTGAAATCGTGCCTTATTTTGCAACTGAAATAAAAATACAAAGAGGAATCAGATCATGTTTTTGTGTGTGTGTGCCCAGAACAGAAAACTAGACAGCATTACAAGAAACACAGTTACAAAACCAGCTCCTTTTTTAAAAGAAGAGGCTTTGATTCACAGTTAAGGCCAGAACGCTTGTTAAAAAAAATTAGCTGAAATGAACAAGCGAGAATCAAATCTTTGCATCCATTAACAAAGCCAGAGAGAGAAAACCCTTCAATTAAAGATTTCTTATGCATTCAAACGAAGATTTTTTTTAAAAGAAGTCAATTTTGTCAATTTTATACCTAAGCAATAACCAATTTGCTTCCGCAATCAATATTTTGCATTCAGATGGCAGACAACCCCACAAATGTCCAACAGTCTTATCGTTCTGCTTTGAAACAAGAAAATGCAGGTAATGGCACCTCTGTTTAAAAAGATGCTATTTCTTAAAAGAGAATTTTTTTTAAAAAAAGAAGCACACAGGTCACACACAAAGCATCCCAAAGACACAGGCCCAGGGGGGGAAAAATCTGATCTTGCACAATTATGCATTTCATGAAATTTTACCAAGAAAGGCATTTCAAAGACCTTTTACAGATTTCTGTTTATCCTTCCTTGCAGGTTAAATCAAGCCAAGAGTTTTTGAACTTGTAACAAATGAAGACAATTGAACAATAAAGAACACGTGTTTCAACCCACAGGCTACTTTGAATCAGTCAATTGTTTTGAAACACGTATCTTTTAATTTTCTAGAGATTTGTCTCCATTTCTACTTGTCATACTTCAGCCAACCTCTTTAACCATCGCTCCGGAAAAGAAACCAAGGCACAAATGAAATTTTAATTTCACAGATTCGCCCCAAAGCAGTTAAGTTCTCTTCTATTTTTTTTTTTTCAATACCCTTCTGCCCCCTTTTGGTGTGTGAAATTCATTTCCTTTTTTTTTTTAATTAATAACATACAGTAGCGTTTAATTGATGAAGTCTTAATTTAGGCTATTAGGGATTTGACCAGCCATTGCTGGCAGCCTTAAAGAAATCTGCCTTCAGTCATCTTCAAGTTCAAAGAAAAAAAAAATTCCTTTTCCTGATTTTTTATTTTTTTTTTATTTTTTTTGAACTTTGCAAGAACAGGAATCTGTTCAGGCAAATTGGTAGAATCATGCCTTTCCCCCCCAAAAAAACACCCAGCCCAGCCCATTTTAAAAACGCCCTTTAATGTCACACATACACACTTAACACCCAGAAAAATAAACAGGTTGTTTTCCTTTTCTGGGTTTTTTTTTTTTTTTTTGGTTATTATTATTTTTACCTTGACTACAGTTCATTGCCCTTCGGCTTCCCAGCGATCAGGTGTGGACATCCTCCAATTTACATGGAAGAAAGAAAGGAAGAGGAGCGGAGAGGGAGAGAAAATAACAAACTTTTAAAAGTTTAAAAGATCTTTCAAAGGTTGCCACGCTGAAACTTTAGCCAGTCTTGATGGGGCTCATGTTGGAAAAAGCAAATTTAGCAAGTTAACGGGAGGGGGGGAGAGGAGAGGAGGAAGGAAGGGTAGGGGCGGAGGGGGGTGTCCCTGGGGGTAAGGCCAGAAAGAGAGGCTCTTCTAAACTTGAAACTCCGTCTTTTAAGAACTGATAATTATGTCCACATCGAGTTACAAGCTCTTTCCACGTTCAACACCACCGCTGTTCGGAGGGGCAGAGAAAGACGTTACGTCCTGCGGGGCCTTTGAGGCCAAGGCCCAATCAAGTGTGAAGTACAGTATAGTTTTAGCCTGGATTGAATGGAAACGGGGGGCTTTGAGCATAGCAACTTTTATGGATTAGTTCAGATCCTATTCTGTTCCGCTGAATGGCTATCACAGCATGAAGAAAGTTTCCTGCACTCTACATTTAAAAAGCAGAGCAGCTGACTCGAAGCTTGCTTTTGGTCTCTATAGAAACAGGCCGGCCAAAATTTCAAGCAAAATGCAAGTTTTCGGCTGCCTTGGCTTTGCCTTTCAGAAAAAAAAAAAGAGATTCCACCCTGGATTTGAGAAAGGCTGCGGTGTTTGGGGTGGGGTGGGGTGGGGTGGGGTGGAAACAGATCAAACATCTCTGTTTTGGTGGGGGTGGAGTGTCTGGTTTGTTGTTTTTACTACCAGATTTTGAGTGAGTGGACGCCACTGGCCACCGAACGTTCACCCAGAAAGGAGGGGATGTTTAGAAGGAGCAAAAAAAATCAACAAGATCAGAAAAACTACTGAATTCACCCAGGGAAGGATGGAAAGGAGGCCTTTTCGAATTCGTTCTTCCGAACGAACAACACAAGAGAAGAAGAGCAGAGTCCAAAAAATGAAATTCTTCTGGAACTTCCAAGATGCTACGCTTAAATAAAATATTGGAATAAGCCCCATGAAGAATTGGCAAATCTTTCCCTTGGTCCCTGCAGATTCCTGGCCCTTCCCCAAGGCAACTATTTTTTGTAAAAAAATATATATATTGTCTTCCTGGAGAGCAGTTAAAAATACACAAAATAGGTGCCACGCTCAAGAGCAAAATTCCTGGATTCTGGCTTCTGCTTAATTTCCAAACATGCGAGAGTTTTCTAAGGACGTCCAAAACATTCTTAGAAAATCCAAAGTGGTTACGGTCCTGTGTTTTGGCACCAAGGAAGACAAAGAGCAAGGCTGATCAGAAAGGACCCCTGGACAAAAGGGATGTATTGAAGGGCAGATGTTTTCTGAGAGCACCTGGTCTAGCTTGGCAAAGGCCAAAGGAAACTGTTGATCTCCAACTGTGGTTGACGCCCGATGTAGATGATGGGGACTTCCATTTGCTCTTCTCAAAAGAGCTTAAAAGAGAATTTTAAAAAATGGGTTATGTCTTCCTGATGGCAAGAAAGATTCAGGAAATGTCCTTTTCCAACAACATTTCTATTTATTTATTCCTGCTTATTAAATTTCAATTTAATCCTTGACCACTGTGGCCAGTTTATTTATGTATTCGTTCATTCGTTCGTTCATTCATCGTATTTATGCCCACCTCACAAGACCTGGTTTCCACGTGGCATATATTATGATGCGATTTCTCGCCTATCCTAAAACCCAAGAAGCCCTTTTGCCAGATGACAAAACTAGCATGGTAGCTAATGAGTTGGCCGATAATCCAGCACTTGTTGCTAGCTGCCATTTCTAATATATTTTCTTTTAAAAATCATGGTTCAAAAAACGATTAGAATGATAAGCCCTGGTTTGTGTTTCCTTTCTTTCGGACAAGACTTCCGTAAAGCCAGAGGTGAGATTCAAAAATTTTAGCCAAGGGGTTCTCTGCCTGGTTGCTAGGTGGGCGTGGCCATGGTGGGCGTGGCCTAGTCAGCCTCCTACATCATGGTGGGGGGGGTGTTTTTGCCCTCCCCAGGCTCCAGAGGCTTTCCTCGAGCCTCTGGGAGGGCAAAAACGGTCTCCCAGGCCCCAGAAGCTCTCTGGAGGCCTGAAACAGGCCCGTTTCCGGCCTTCCCAAACTTCCAGTAGGCCCATTTTTCACCCCTCCTGAGCCTCCATATGCGCCCTGCACGTACCTGCATCCAAAACGGGCCACGTGGAGACTCCTGGGAGGGGAGGGGCGGGGTGGGCAGGGCCAGCCAGGAGTGCGATTTGGGGGTTCTCTGAACTGCACAGAATCTTAGCTAGAGGTTCTCCCGAACCCCTGCGAACCACCAGCAGCCCACTCCTGCATAAAGCCCCCTCTCTCTGTTTCACAGACTGAAGGGAGAATGTATCATTTCTTCTGCATTAGAACGGTGACTTTGAAGAGTGTTTGAAGGTGGGTAGTAAGAGTGTAGGTGTTTTTGAACTTCGGTGTTGGAAAAGACCGCTGAATATTTGTATATGGTCATTTGTGTCTCAAGTCTGGGTAGATTTGGATTGATTGTTCAGTGATGTTGGACAAGACCGTTGAGAAGATAGCCAAGAGAACAAGACTGATGGATTTCAAACAAATCAACCCATTGAACAATCAAATCAATGCGACTTGATTTGACACAAACGGTCATACTCAAATGATCCTACTTGAGACACATATGAAGACTCGGCTTTCTGCAGAAGGTGGTAATGCCAGATAAGACAGAAGAAAGAGAAGAGGACAACCATCAGCCAGGTGGAGGGTCTCAGTAACAGTGGTGATAAGTTGGGGAATTTGAAAGAACTTGAAAGGTTTAGGGATAGATTGTTCTGCAGAAAATCTACCTTGATGGTGTCTAGAAGTCAAAAACAACTTGATGGTATAGAAACAGCAACCTAGGATCCTTTGGGTCCCATTCCTGGCCCAGAAATGTCGATGGAGATTCTCCGTCATCCAGGTCATGGTTGTCCCATAGATGCTTTTTTTCAAGAGGCTACTGGATCTTCTGGTTTTTTCTTTGAAGACGTTTCACTTCTCATCCAAGAAGCTTCTTCAGTTCTGAACTTCAGAAGCTTCATGGATGAGAAGCAAAACATCTTTCAAGGGGGGGGGACCCAAGAAAGTCCTGTTGTCTTTTGGGGAAAAAAAGCATCTTTGAGACTGACACAGAAATGTTCAGATTTCTCAACTTTACGTCTGAGGAAAATAGTTTTATAATGCTGTATCTTTCACAGATCCACAGCTCAGACTCCAGATTTTCTTGTCATTTTAATTGATGTGGGGGGGGAAATCAGAATCTTTCACTGGCTGGTTCTGTGTGGGTGAGATAAGCCACCACCACCACCACACACATAAACACACAAGACACACAAGATCAAGAATGCTATTTTCTTGGATGGAAGTAGCTGCCCCGGGGCCACAGAAATATCTGTATCAACATGGCTTGTAGAATAGTTAATTACAATTAGCCTGGAGAAAAGATCTTGAACAGATAACACGATGGACACCTTCAAACCCTGGAGAAAAGCCCTTGGTAAAAAATTAAAAAAAAAATCAAGGCTAATTCTGGAGATGGAAGAGTTGATGTAAGCCACCAGGTAGTTCTGCTGTTAGGGGCCTTCTCCTCATCCAACCATGGTGTAATTCATTCTCCCCATGAACACGTCGATGTTACTTTCTGGTTCCACTTTTGTCCTATTTGTAGAGAGATGGAGTCTTCCTCTCCTGTGGGCACAGCATGGGCCAAAGAGCAAGGCCGGGACAACCCAGCAAGAGCTTTCTTACAGCTGGAGTGCTTCCACCTTCATCGATCCAATCTCCAGCCCACCACGGTGGCATCAGACTCCCAAAAGTCCCAGGAGCTTCCCTTTGTTGTTCTCCACCGAAGCCCACCTGGCAAAAACCTATTTTCGCTCTCGGAGACAAAGGGAGACCCGTTTCCATCTGAAGGGCACGAAGAGATGTCCTTTTTCTCTGATCGTTGATGGTTGAAGGTCCTTAGGTTGCACTTGTCTCCAGAGCTTCGTTCCTTCTGGTCAAATATTTGGAGACCTTGGAGAACTTCAGCTTCAACCTCAACAATACCCGGGCAAACAATAAATACAAACTCAAGTGTTAAGTCCAGACACGAACAGAGAGGCAGGACGATCGTAGTGAAGGAAAAGAACTGTTTAATTCAGGCAACAGGAACAACAACAAAAATAACTATGAACTGAGAGCTGCCCGAGGCTGCAGCTACTTTTACCAGGAGCTGTCCAGCCTGTCAGCCTGACGCTTGTTCATTTTCCCGCCGGGGAAAGTGAACCAATGAGTGAAGGCTGGAAACTAGGTTTTATTGCTGGGTCGCTTCTGCCTAACCAGTTTCTTTAGTCGGCTCCATAGATTTTCAATTAAGGGTTAAGGTCTGGACTATTCCCTGGCCATTCCAGCAGTGGAATAGGATTATCTTGAAACTCCAAAAAAAAAAGGGGGGGTGTTATTAGCCATCAAACCTCAAAAATACAGTTTTCCCAAAAGGTTTCCACAATTTTGGCCACTACTGTACAGCTGGATTAAATCTGTTTGACTTTGACTGGCTGGTTGGCTGCCTAACTATCCTGTTTCCCCGAAAATAAGACATTATCCCCTGATAATAAGCCCAATTGGGCTTTTGAGTGCATGGCAATAAGGCCAAGTGCTTATTTCAGGGTTCAAAAAAATATAAGACAGGGTCTTATTTTCGGGGAAACACGGTATGAATCAATGACAAAGAAGTTTTAGGAAGTTTGGAAGTCACAAAGTACATTTTTTCTCATTGGTTTTAAAAGTGTAACGACTTTACTTAGATTCATTCATAGATTTCATTGGTCCTGATTTCCTAACTGGATAGTATTCCTGTTTTCTAATCATTCCCTTGCTGAAGATTTTTAAATCTTTTCCTGTTCCGAGCATTGACGGAACAAACAGATAAAGAAAAGGTTGACTTTCTTTCTTTCTTTTTTCTTTTCTTCTTCTTCCTTTCTTTCCTTTTCTTTTTTCTTTTTTTCTCTCCCTCCCTCTTTTCCTTCCTTCCTTCCTTCCTTTTTTCCTTTTCTTTCTTTCTTTCCCTCCCTTCCTTCCTTCCTTTTCTTTTTCTCTCTTCCTTCCTTGCCTTTTCTTCCTTTCTCTCTTCCTTCCTTTTTTCTTTTCCTTTCTTTCTCTCCTTCCCCCCCTCCTCATAAAAGACAAATGTAGAACTGAGTCACCCTTCCAAAAACAAAACAAAACAAAAACAACTTTCTTTTTGAATGCACTACACACACTTGTAACATTCTTCTCTAGCCCGGGCTCGTAAAGATATGTATATATTATTTATCTTTTGAAGTTGTCATCGGCCAACCGGCTCCCCTCTGGGCAGCAAGATTCTCTTGCTACTTAAGGGAGAATTACGTGATTAAATTGAGACTTGAAAAGTCTCGCCCAGGCTTCCTTCTGAAGGCCGTAATGAAGTGGGCCCACGTCCTCCTTCGGCATCAACTTTAGCCGTAGTTTGTTTTCACTCTGGTTAATCACCCACCAAGGCTTCCATGCGGACCACCAGTTCCCAATAAGCAATAAAAGGCAGATCGGGGAAGTATTGTCCTTTCTCTACAGAGCTTTAGTGGCGAACAGATGAATGCGAACTGTTCAAAGTCAAACCAGTCAAGGAGAGGGAAAAGGGGGCCGCAGAACAGGGCGAGGCAGAGGGACGGAGGGCAGGATCCTGAAAAGTAAATTAATGTCTTCGGACATAATTGATGGCAGGGCCAACAAAAAGGCCGGAGCTCATGCTGTCCCTTGAAATTAAAATATTGGCTATTGCAGGTCTTGGGAGACAATTGAGGCGATACCGAACAAGGCTGCGAATTCCTGAACAAGCTTTGCTTAAAGAGGCTGTTGTTTTGAGGGGGGTGGGGAAGGGCCAAGGAGGGGGTCTCCCAACCTCCCTACCCAACTTGTGAAAGAACAAGCTCGGAAACCACCATCCATGTCCTAGACTTGTTGGTGTCTCGGTTAGTCCTCGACTTACGATCACAATTGAGCCCCACATTTCTTGTGGCTGAAAGATTTGTTAAGTGAGTTTTGCACCATTTTACGGCCTTTGTCACCGTTGTTAAGTGAATCACTGCAGTGGATAATTGAGTAACATGGTGGTTAAGGTTACCCTACTCGCTTAGGGTGTCCAGCCCAAGCGGGAGACCGTAAGGCCATTTCTGACTAGTGTTGTCTTCAAGACAGGGCTGAGCATACCATCATTGTCTGGTTAATTTTTAAGAACAGTCTGGACAACCATTTCTCTGAAATGGTGGAGACTTCCTGCCTGAGCAGGGGGTTAGTCTAGAAGACCTCCAAGGTCCCTTCCAACTCTGATATTCTGTTGATGGCAAGCAAGCCATTCAGAAAAGATGGAAGGATGGGGAGCAGTCAGCAAAAGGATACTCTACGTACCTGCAAGGACTTCAATATTCCACAACCTTGGCCACGTGAAAATGTATGGACTTCAACTCCCAGAATTCCCCAGCCAGAAATTGGCTTTGACCCATTTCAAGTTTAAACAACTGAGTCCCTGCAGGCCAACTGGCTGAGGAAACCCTTGTGAAAGAATTTATCTACGCTTTTTTGACCGCCACGAGTTAGGAGTTGGTTGGTTTTAATTCCCATTTCTCTCAGCCGTCTGGAATAGGGCCAGCTCTCCTACAGCCCTGTTTATGGCCAAAACCGGCCAGTTGATCTTCCTTTTTTTTTTTTTTTTTTTTAATCTTTGCAGAAAACCCTCTGGATGATTGCGAAGGCCAGCTCCTCACTCTGCTTCGTGCCAACGCGAAGGAGTTCCGTGCGTGCAAAAGTTTTCCTTTTATCTTAGAACTTTCAGAATAAATTTATTCTCACTTTGAACGTACGCTAAACGGCGTGTGCTAACATGAAATTTCGTTGCATCCAGTTCTCCACCTCTAATATACACTGCATAAACATGACAGAATAAATAAATAAATACCAAATTACTGTGCTTTTAGCCACATATACGAGATGGAGAAACAACACTGTCCCGTTCAAATGTATCCTTGCATTCTGCACAGCTTTCCATTCAGTTTTGGATCTTGCCAGACCTTGGTCCTCTGTTTGGCCCAACTTGAGTGCCAAAACTTGGGGGTGCAACTCGTTCGCGAAAAGCTCTCCCGATTCTCAAGATTCCGAGGAGATTCCTGACTCTGCTTTCTAGCTCTCTTTCCTCCCCCACCAGATTCTCCTCCCCCACAGATTTTTCCTCCTTCTTCTTCTTTTTCTTTTTGTTCTCACGAAAACATCAATTCCCTTGAAGACGTCCTTAATCCCACGTTTGCCAGCAACAATTGCCAGCTCGAACAGATTAAGTGGGATGATGTGGCTGTCTTGTTTAATTCAACCCTATTCAGGTAACTGCCGTCGCTCAGACTTTGTAGTGCCGGGTTCAAAACTTTCAGAGGGAGACCTTCTGATATCGGGCTTTCCTGGGGTGCACAGCCCCTTTCCCACTTTGAATTAGGCCAGACAAACCATCACTGAAGTCTTTGAGCTTGACCTGCAGGCTTTGGGGTTCTCTTCTTTTTTCTTTCTCTTTCCTTTTTTCTTTCTCTTTTTCTTTCCTTTCTTTTCCCTTTTTCTTTCTTTTTTCTTTTCTCTTTCCTGTCCTTTTTTCCTTTCCTTTCCTTTGCTTTTCCTTTCCTTTCCTTTTTCTGTCTTATTCCTCCTTTTTTCTTTTCCTTTTTCCTGTTCTTTTCTCTTTTCTTTTGTTCTCTTTCCTGTCCTTTTTTTCTTTCCTTTCCTTTGCTTTTCCTTTCCTTTCCTTTTTTTTCCTCTTCCTCCTTTCTTTTCTTTTTTTGCTTTTCCTTTTCTTTTCCTTTCCTTTCCTCCTTTTTTTCCTTTCCTTTTCCTTTTTTCTTTCTTATTCCTCCTCCTCCACCACCTTTTCTTCTCTTTTCTTCTTTTTCTTTTCTTTTCTTTCCATTTTCCTTTCCTTTCATCTTTTCTTTTCCTCTCCTTTTCTCTTTTTCCTTTCCTTTCCTTTCCTTTCTTATTCCTCCTCCTCCTCCTCTTCCTTTTTTTAAATTTCCCTTTCAAAAAGGATTTTTTAAAAAACTTCACCTTGGGTAATACCAACTCACCAAAAATCAAAGGCGAAACAAAATGAAAGGAATGATGAAGTTGAGATACAGAAATTACTGGAGATGGTGGGTTCTGGGTTTTATATATATCCCACACAACCAAAACAATTTTCATAGTGAAGAACCTGTGAAAAAAAAAAATCCAGGCCTGTAATATCTCCATGGCAACCAAAGATTAAGTTCATAGGGGCTGGTGGGAGGGCGGGAGATGGTGGGGGTTTAGGATAAATGCCAAAATCATCCATGATTTTATTTGGAGGGAGGACTTGATGGAAATAGATGGGGCGAGAGATGTTTGCGGGTGAATCTGTCAAATGTTTTGCAGCTCCAGGAAAGCAGCAGATGCTTTACAAAGCATTGGTGGTCACTTCTTCAGTTTACAATTTGGCCAATTTGGGGGGGGGAGAGATTTCAAGCTTAGAAATGCTGTTCGGGGCAAACAGGTAGATGGCGCACCAAAAAAACTCAACCAACCAACCTGTTGTAACTCAACACAACTACCTCTAAGATGTACTCCAGTCAAGTCCTCAACCGCCACTTGATGTTGACCCAACTTGCGTCCTTCAGAAAATTCGCCGGCGCAATTTGTTTGGTTAAACCCTTCGGTTTTCCGTGGGGTGATAAAAGTTGTTTGTGTTTCATTCGGCCACAACCACCTTCGACTCCTTCCCTCTTTCTTGTTCTTAATTGCCCTGGCCCCCTTCCATAATGACCAACACGGCAAAAAAAAAAAAATGAATGAAAAAAAAATCTAAATAACTGTTGAAGGCGACTCTGCCAAAGACTCTCCGACGACGACGTGTCCCACTCTTGTGCCTTTTCTGTGTCTTGAAAAGAAAGGGAACAAAGACTCGGTCCTGCCCATTCAAAAACCCGGCCGGAGTGACAAACAACAGACGCAAAAAAACTGCTCCTTCATCCGTGTCCGAGGTTGGGATGAAAGGACCTTGGTTTTTTTTTCTGAAGAAACAGGACATCACAAAAGAGACAGGAGGGTTGACAAAACTCTTCTTTTTCATGCCTTTCAGGGAAGAGGAAAAGAGAGGCCGCGGCGGAGAAGCTGTGCAAAAAAAAAAAAGATGACCGTGGCAGTGGGTTGGCGGTTGGGTTAATATTATAACATTATTATTATTATTCCAGAAATTCTGATGGTTCCTGCCCGTGCGTCATGGCGACGAGATGGGGCAGTTGAATCAAGAAGTGGCTGGTCTGAATCCCATCATCCCCATCCGGTCAGAAGGTTAGAAGGGACCTTGGAGGTCTTCTAGTCCAACCAGCTGCTCAAATAGGAGACCCTGTATCATTCCAACCCAATCTCTTCTTAAAACTCCCAAGTGATGGAGCACCCATAACTTCTGGAGGCCAGTTGTTCCACTGGCTAATTAGGAAATTTCTCCTTAGTTCTAGGTTGCTTCTCTCCTTGATTAGTTTCCACCCATTGCTTATTGTCCTGCCTTCAGGTGCTTCGGAGAATAGCTTGACTCCCTCTTCTTTGGGGCAGCCCTTGAGATATCAGAAGACTGCTATCTTGTCACCCCTAATTCATGTCACCCCTTTTCATTAGATTAGACCAGGGGTGGAATTGAAAAATTTTAGCAACTGATTCTCTGCCCGGTTGCTGGGTGAGTGTGGCCATGGGAGCGTGGCCTAATTGGCTTCCTGCACTATGGCGGGAAGGCGTTTTCACCCTCCCTAGGCTCCGGAGGCCTTCTGGAGGCCAGAAATAGGCCCGTTTCAAGACTTCCAGTACTTTTGGTAGGCCTATTTTTCGTCGTCCCAGGGCCTCCGCACGGGCCCTGCACTTACCTGGTATCCAAAATGGGCCGCATGGAGACTTCTGGAAGGGGCGGGGCAGCCAGTCTTTGCAACTACCATTAATTAAAATTAACATCTGGTTCTCCCAAACTAGTCTGAACCAGCTGAATCCCACCCCTGGATTAGACCCAATTCATGCAACTGTACTTTGTTATGTTCTAGCTTTCAGATCCCTAATCATCTTTAGTTGCTCTTCTCTGCACTTTTTCCAAAGTCTCAACATCTTTTTTGTAATGTGTTTTGTAATTTACTGAGGTCTTTGCACTCTTGTGTTCGAGACCTCAATAGAGAAAGGAAAAAGGCAAGCAAGCCATAGACCTAATTTTTTTTTTCCCCTTTCCATGCATGGATGGCCAATCTATTCTACCAGAGATAAAACTCAGCCAAGTCCCATAACGGATCGGCAACCAGAGAATCAATATTTCAGCAACTTCAGGAGATCGCAGGGGTCCGGGGAGACCTGACCAAGAGTAAGCAAATTGATTTTTCTTTCGAGGGGAAATTGCTTGGCAAAAAAATAAGGAGAAGAAAAAGCATCTCTTCCGCCCATTTGAAGCAAGGGACTCTTGGAGTTGTGTCATCCTGGGAGTCCCAACAGCTGTTTGGAGGAAAACAACAAAAATTAGGATGACATCGGAAAGATTCAGAAGTTTATTGTGGCATAAGGGTTTTGGGAGCCCCAGAATTTACTCAATCCGAGTCTCAGCCATGAACACTCTCTTTTCCCAATATGTTCCCCTCTTGGCAGTGACAAGAAGGAACTCGACGCAAGTCAAATTGTGCAAAGGATCAGGACCGTAGGTTAAGCTGAAATTCAACGATGCCTTGTTCGAACCTATACACAAGAAATCTAATCAGATAGATAAAGGTCAATGGAATTCAGGAGGGTTGGATTGGGACTGTTGATTGCAACGTAACGATTCTGTGCTAATGACATGCTTAACTCCGCCTCCACCTCTACCTGCTCTTCTATAAATGGCCAAAAGATGCACACTGTTCAATCGAGGCATACTGAAGAAAATGCAAATATGGAAAAGCCAGGTGGCTGGTCTGTCCATCTTTGTAGCTTTCTCCTCCTTATTTAATGTTTGCACCGGCCTTTTTGGGGGATCCACCAAAGATGGATGAATGATTTTATTTCATTCGCATTTCCACCAAGATAAATTCATTAGAAATATGTGTATTATTCCGTGTGTGTGTGTGTCCTCATGTTCATTTTTTGTAATATAGGCTCGGGGAGGGCGAAAAACGGGCCTACCGGAAGTTTGGGAAGGCTGGAAACAGGCCCGTTTCCAGCCTCTAGAGGGCCTCCAGAGCCTGGGGAGGTTGTTTTCGCCCTCCAGGAGACTCAAGGAAAGACTCCAGAGCCCAGGGAGGGCAAAAATGCCCCCCCTCCGCCGCTGTAGTGCATGAGGCCAACTAGGCCACACCCACCATGGCCACGCGCACCCAGCAACCGGGCAGAGCACCCCTTGCTAAAATTTTTGAATCCCACCCCTGGATTTATACCCCACCTTTTTTTCCAAGGTGTTCAGAACCACGTATTAAATATTCCCTCCTCTCTTTTCTTTCCCCCCACAACAATTTTGTGAAGTAGGGAGGGCTGAGAGGCAGGCTAAGACCCTCAGCGAGCTTCCTTGCTTAAGGTGAGATTTGAACCCAAATCTTCCGGCTCCAAGTCCGTTTTTCTATCCACTACTACACTTTGCTGTCAAAATTGCAATATCGGCTCTACAATTCATTGCAATTGATCCCGTTTGTATTGTTCAAACTGATCCATTTTTTTTTTTTAAAGAATTGGTTTGATTCCATTGAGGTGTCTGAATCATCTTACAGCCTCGATTCAATCAAAGTTTTTGGAATCCAGGGTGGAAAAAAAAACTTTTGGTGGGCCTGAAGAAGAAGAAAGCAGCCATCCTACTTTGTTCCTTCAAGGCTCTTGGTCGCTTGCTTTGATTTGGAAGTTCAATGCTATCATGTCAAATTAAATCACCCAACGTATCTCATTATTTTCGCCTTCATCTTGGATGTGGGTTGCGTTATTAGTGGAAAGCAAACGGGTCACGTTAACTCATCGGTTGCACCCGCTGGTAATTTCAAGCAGCATGCTCACGTTCTGTCACCTGCCTCGTGTTTGCTCGGAAAGCATCATTTGATCGGGGACAGGTGCAGTCCGAAATTTGGGAGGGAACAGCGGTGGTATTCAGCCGTCCTATCTGGTTCGGGTAGCGATGGCTGCAGGAGGCTCCCCCCACCTGCTCCGGACATCATGTCCCGTTTTGGACGCTCTGTGCATACACGGAAGGCCTTGCGCATGCGTGGAGGTGAGCATGAGCTCACATTTGCAAACCGTAAGTGTATACCACCCTGGGAGGAAAGGGAAAAAGAGGAACATGGGACTCCGATATTCCTCGGGAGCAGCCGAGTGCACGTTTTAAGGGCTGATCCACGAGCAGCTCTTCACGCACGCCAATTCTGTTTGTATAAATTCTTTATCCTTTAATATGGATTGATTCAACGTCCATCTCGATTTTTTTCTTTTGTTCTTTCTACTTAACTTTTACTGAATTACTAGAATAGAATAGATCCGGGTTGGCGAACCTATGGCACGCGTGCACTCGGTAAGTAAAAGGTTCGCCATCACTGGAATAGATTATTCTATTCCAGGGTGGATTATGGTGCGTCCATATATTCAATTCTATTTCTATCTCTTGTACATCTCTTGTACATTTGCTCTTAATTCCGGCGACATCCATATCACATCTATTCTTGACCATGATTGATGTCTATTTGAATAAAATGTATATTGATTTTTCTTTGGGTTTATATCTCCCCATGTATCTCGAATACATACTTCTGTTGCCATTTTAAAGAAACAAGATGCTTTCGATAGCAATATACGCACCAAATCATAAAACAAGAAGAATTTTACGAAAAACTTTTCGTAAGAAAATGATAGAAATGGACTACGAAAACATTTGTGCGGCAGGAGATTTTAATGCAATTGTAGACGCAAAACTTGATTATAGAAGTGGTAAAATAGGCAAAAAGGACAAGAAAAATTCTCCCACGCCCGGGAATTCTGATGTGGTTGGAAACTTAACAAAACGGTTGGTTACAAACCAAGGCCAGAGAAAGGTCAGCCGATGCCCCCGATGGCTTCTGCACTTTTCCATTCCTCTTTCCTCCGGTGCTCTGAAACAGGCGCCAACAAAAAAAACAAAAAAAAAAAGTCAATTGTCCATTTGAATCAAATCCCCACCTGAATTTACGGCATGGCACGCAGAGGCCTCGACAAGCTCCGAGCCCTTCCAAATGGGCTCGTGCAGATGTCTGCATTTGTCTCCGTGCCCCAGCCGGGGGGGGTGGGTGGGTGAGGTGGGGGGGGTAGGGTGAGAGAACCCAACCACGAAACGGTGAACGAGAAGGACAGGGATGCTCAGGCAACACTTGAACTCAGCCGTAACGAGCACTGGGTGTTTTTTTTTCCTTCTTTCCTTGTGGCACGAAGAAACGTAGCAGAAGAAATTTCACAGAGAGTCACCCCACAGGTGAATTTCAGAAATGAAATTCAATGGTGAGAAAAGGAAGGTTCTAAGTTTAGGCAAGAAAAACAAAATGCACAGGTACAGTATAGGTGGTACCTCGCTCAATAGTAGTAACTGTGAGAGGGAACTTGGAGTCCTAGTGGACAACCATTTAGATATGAGCCAACCATGTGCAGCAGCTGCCAAAAAAGCCAACACAGTTCTAGGCTGCATCAACAGAGGGATAGAATCAAGATCATGTAAAGGGTTATCCCACTTTATAAGGCCTAGGTAAGGCCACACTTGGAATATTGCATTCAGTTTTGGTCGCCACGATGTAAAAAAGATGTTGAGAAAGAGTGCTGAAACATATGAAGAACGGTTGCAGGAACGGGATATGCCTAGTTTAATCAATTAATTAATTGTCAATTAATCAGTGGAACAACTTGCCTCCAGAAGTTGTAAATGCTCCAACACTGGAAGTTTTTAAGATTAATTGTCCTAACTGTCAGGAAATTTCTCCTTAGTTCTAAGTTGCTTCTCTCCTTGATGAGTTTCCACCCATTGCTTCTTGTCCTGCCTTCAGGTGTTTTGGAGAATAGCTTGACTCCCTCTTCTTTGGGGCAGCCCCTAAAATATCGGAACACTGCTATCATGTCTCCCCTAGTCCTTCTTTTCATTAAACTAGACATATTCATATCCATCTGAGAAAATGAGACTATACTTCATATTCTTGATAGCCTGTTTCCCCAAAAGCAATCTTGTGAGGATGCTTGGTGTTACAATTGGCTCTCTCATTTAATCTCTTCCTCAATCAAGTCTTCAAGGAAATGTTGCATGAATTATTGGCAAGGTCGTGGATCTGGGTCCCCATCCTTTTATGTCCTGTACTATCTTTCTTGACACTTTCCAAAGAAAAGCACACATCCTTGACCTTAGTAACGTATTATTATATTTATTATTATGCAGTTCGGCAGTTCGATTCTGACCAGCTCAAGGTTGACTCAGCTTTCCATCCTTCCGAGGTTGGTAAAATGAGGACCCAGATTGTTGGGGGGCAAGAGGCTGGCTCTGTAAACTGCTTAGAGGGGGCTGGAAAACACTGTGAAGAGGTATATAAGTCTAAGTGATAGGAAGGAAGGAAGGAAGGAAGGAAGGAAGGAAGGAAGGAAGGAAGGAAGGAAGGAAGGAAGGAAGGAAGGAAGGAAGGATCGTGGTGGCACAGTGGTTAGAATGCAGTATTGCAGGCTGACTCTGCCCACTGCCAGGAGTTTGATCCTGACTGTCTCAAGGCTGACTCAGCCTTCTATCTTTCCGAGATGGGTAAAATGAGGACCCAGATTGTTGGGGGCAATAGGCTGACTCTGTAAGCTGCTTAGAGAGGGCTGTAAAGCACTGTGAAGTGGCATATAAGTCTAAGGGCTATTGCTGTTGCTATTGAGTTATTTTCCTACAACTGAGGAGTGTAACTCAGCAGGAATTTTCAATCCAAAAGGTCCAGCTATATCAGCTATTATGCCCAGTTTATTCCTATTTTTGCCCTCGATCCATTGATAAAGGGAGAACAATGGTTGGACATTTAACATAACTATGCCGAAAGATCACGCTTTTATGGTGTTTCCTCGCTTTTTGTTATCCTCCCACTTCCCCCCCCTCCAAACAAATATTCAAAATTAAAACATGCATTTCTCTCTTCCCCCCCCTCCAAAAACATGTCTCGGGGAGGGAGTGTGCACGATTAAGCTTTCTTCTTAGCCAAAGCTGTCATGAGTTTATGGGTATTCATTAAAATCCCATCCTAATTGCTCCC
Source organism: Pantherophis guttatus (assembly GCF_059756535.1). NCBI lineage: Eukaryota > Metazoa > Chordata > Lepidosauria > Squamata > Colubridae > Pantherophis > Pantherophis guttatus. The sequence goes on from NC_142074.1 coordinate 24,855,488, forward strand.
TCATCAGCTATGAATTTTAAGAAGCTTAGTTACTAAGTGTTTAAAGTCCATTTATTGACAGAAAACAGAAAATTCGCTAATGACTGCCGAGTGATGTCAGCATTGTCGTGCTGGAACGCTTGTTTTACACAGCTGTACAAAGGAGGCTCGGCTCAAGATTTCACCCTTCCGGATGAAAGCCGTCCCCGTGGGAAGTCAGCGGGGCGCAGAAGGAGCCCAGACTGTTTTCACCGAGAGAAAAGCAGACGGAGACCGTTTCTGAAGCCTGAAAAGACTTTTTTTTTTAAAGGAAGCGAGTCGGGATTAGCCACGAGAGAGAGCAAACTCTACGGTAGAGTTGGTCACCCTTCTTCGGATACAAGCCTCGAGTTCTGGAGACCACGTTTCAAGAAGACGCGTGTCAACCAGGACAGGTCGAAGGAGACCAGGAAGAGGGTCAAGGGTCAAGCTCAACCTTGTGAGAAGTAAAAAAAAAAAAGTGGGGATGTTAAGGAAAAGGATTGGCTGGGAGCAGAGGTGGGTTTCAGCAGGTTCTGACCAGTTCCGGAGAACCGGTAGCGGAAATTTTGAGTAGTTCAGAGAACCCGTAGTAAAAATTCTGACTGGCCCCGCCCCAATCTATTCTCTGCCTCCCAAGTCCCAGCTGATCGGGAGGAAATGGGGATTTTGCAGTAACCTTCCCCTGGAGTGGGAATGGAGAATTTACGGTATCCTTCCCCTGGAGTGGGGTGGGAATGGGGATTTTGCAGTATCCTTCCCTGCCAAGCTCACCAAGACACGCCCACCGAGGCATGCCACACCCACTAAGCCACATCCACAGAACCGGTAGTAAAAAAATTTGAAACCCACCACTAGCTGGGCAGCATCCTTGTTTTCTCTTCAAGTATCTAAAGCAGTGATGGCGAACCTTTTCAGGACTCACGTGAAAATGTTGTGCGCGCGCTCATCGGAACTGCGCTCCAGAAGTTGTGAATCCTCCAACACTAGATGTTTTTAAGAAGAGGTTGGATAACCATTTGTCTGAAGTGGTGTAGGGTTTCCTGCCTAAGCAGGGGGTTGGACTAGAAGACCTCCAAGGTCCCTTCCAACTCTGTTATTCTGAATTGTAGTAAGGCCAGGAGGTTCAAATCGTGACAAGGCTGCATTACACAAGAATCCAAGTCTCACCACAGATTCCTTTGGGGACAATACTTTCTAAACTCTTTAGGTATTTAAAATGGGCATCCCTTACTCCACAGTGTGGACAAGAATAACACCAAAGTCTTTTCTTTCTAGACTTTTTTTTTTGAGAAGCTCTGAAACTTCTCTGGTTTGGACATTTTGACCTGACACCAGAACGTGGATCAAATTATCAGAATATACAAAATTGTAAAAGATTTTTAAATCTTCTTTCTTTCTGCTGCAGCGGAATAATGTGATTTCTTCGTAGAGATAATTTCTGTTTTTAAAACACAAGGAGTGCCCTCTGCTGGAAAGGGGGAAAAAAAACACCAAGTCCTTCAGGATTTTTATATATTGTGCCAGGAGACTTTCGAAGAAATCCGTCATTCTCACGAAGGCGGCCAGTTTAGAACTCCTCTGAGGACGAATAAATAAATTAGCTGTTGGTTTAAGCAAGCCCACCACCCTTGGATTTCTACAGGGTCCTGAAATCCAACAGGTAGAGATGCTCTGGGTGAGAGACAGACGGGCAGACAGAAGTTAATGGAGGAAGATTTGGCCCAATCATGTATTTCAGTTTTCTACAGACCAATAGGCAGAACATTTCATCATAGACCGGGCTTGTCCAACCTTGGCAACTTTCAAGATGGGTAGACTTCAACTCCCAGAATTCCCGAGCAAGCATGGGTGAATATCCCAACTAACCCTGGTCAAGGGAGCCCTTCTATTCTCATTTTTGAGCGCGCTAGCTGTAGTTCCACATCTCACAGCCAACCAACCACAAATTCCTTGTGTGGTGGAGATAACATGGGTCAAAGTACAGAATACAGGATAACAGAGTTGGAAGGGGCCTTGGAGGTCTTCTCGTCCAACCCTCTACTCAAGCAAGAGACCCTATTCCATTTTAGACAAATCGCTGTCCAATCTCTTCTTGAAAACCTCCAGTATTGGAGCACCCACAATTTCTCAAGGTAAACTGTTCCGTTGTGTTGTGGTCCACCAGCAGCCTGCGGAGCTGGCAGTGGAGTCCGATAGTGAGGAGGTTGGGGAGGACAATGGGCCAGTCCTGGAGTCAGGGGAAGGCCAAGACAAGGGCTCTGCATCGGAGGCAGAGATGGGGCCAGGGCCATCTGGGAGCAATGCGCGGACTCCAGAGCCTCCAGAGGCGGACAGCAGAGAGGCAGAGGAACAGGAGGAGCCTGTTCCTGGTGCACGCATGCAAAGAGCTGCCAGAAGGCAAGAGCAGCTAAAGCAAAAAGGACGACTTGGGAGTAAAGCCAGATGATTTGACTGCCCCCATAAGGTTTAAAAGAGCAGCAACAGCTCTTGGGCTCTTTGTAGGAAAGCAACATTGCTACATTTGTTCTTGTAGGCTCTCTTGTTTCTGAACTTCATGGGGCTTTGCCAAGAAAAGCCTTTGGCAGGGTGCCAAAGAAGACAAAGGTTTGTGATAAGGCTGAAGGACTTTTTCTGAAGGACTTGGTTTGGACTTAATTTGGACTAAGCTGAGAATGAAGTAATTCTCAGCTGTTCTAATAAAATATGTTTGTTTAGGACTGATTGTGTCTAGTAATAACTACCTGGGCCTAGGTCATAACGCATTGGTTGATTGTTCTCAATGTCAGGAAATTTCTCCTTGGTTTTCTCCTTGACGAGTTTCCATCCGTTGCTTCTTCTTGTGTCTTCAGGTGCTTTGGAAAATAGGTTGACCCCTTCTTCTTAGTGGCAGCCCCTCAAATACTGGAACACTGCTATCATGTCACCCCTCATTCTTCTTTTCACTAGACATACCCAATTCCTTTAACCGTTCTTAGTCTTCAGCCCACCCACCCACCCCGACCAAAAGTCTGATGCTTTTCTCCATAATGTCTTTTTCCAACCATAGTCTACCCAAGCAGAATCAAATCTCATCTAACCTGGGGTTTTTTTCCCCCCGTTGTCCCCTGTAAAAGGTGACGTAACCTGACCCGAACTCAGGCGCACGTATGGAAGGAGTCTTGTTATGGTAGTGGCTTTCTTGCAGCGAGATTTAGATCACTATGATTAGCTGGCAAAGGCCGAGTAATCTTCTTATGGGATCGCCCCACCTTCTGCCATTAATTTCCAGAAAGCATCCTGTTTCCACCTGCAAGACTTATTAAAGAGCTTTCTTCGTCTTGCAACCCTCCTTGACCGAGAACTTCACGGACACTAGCCTCAAGACTCCCGTTTACCCACACACCCCCTTCCCCAAGAAGCCAGAAAATGCGAAAAATTAGTTTTGAGAGTTCGTTGTTCCCAGGAAAAGCCAAGATTTGAGCTTAGAGATGGATAGAGATGGTATCAGCTCTATTGGGGAAAAAATTATAGGGGGGGGAAATGGAACTAAACTGAGCAATCCCAAAAGTGTCTTTCGTGGAAGATGTTTCACTTGGTTCTTCCAAGAAGCTTCTTCCATTCAGCTCCAGAACGGAAGAAGCTTCTCGGATGAGAAGTGAAACGTCTTCAAAAAAAAAAAAAAAAAACATCAAGGAAGTCCAGTTGCTTTTCTTTTCTTTCTTTTTTTTTAAAGCACCTTTGAGACAGACATGACCTGGATGGCTGAGAATCTCCATGGACATGAAACTCAGCAACGTTGATCTTGCTTGCTTTGCAAGATAAGTTTTATACTCTCCGTTTTTTTTAAAAAAAAATGCTTTATTCCTGCCTTTTATGCCACTCTATAAATAATGCTCTCCGATTGGCGGAAAAGGATTAAGAAAAAAAAAAAGCTGAATGGAACACTTATTTTCGAATGAAAAATGCCTGTAATTTGTGGATTCCCTTTTGCTATTATGGCAACATTTACATTTCAATGAGAGCCCTTTTTCTTCCCCCTCCACAATCCCCGTTTCACCTTGACCCGGCACCGTAATCACGCTCTTTTTTTTTTTCCTTCCTTTCTTTCTCTTTCTCTCTCTCCTTGATGAAAACACAGCAGGTCTGCCGCACAGAAGTATGCCAAATCCAGCTGCTTGCAGGTGAAAACAGGAAGCCGAATTCTGCCCTTGTGTTTTTCTTCTGTTTTTCTTCGGGTCTTGTTAAGTCTTCATTAGAATTAATACATTTTATTAGTTCCCATTGAAAAGAGAGGATTCGGGAAGGAAAAAGGCAAGGGGGATAAAATGGAGATTCGTTTTCTGCTCCTGGCGAACAATATGGTTACATCTCCGAAGTTTCCTTTCCAAAAAGAGGTGGCAGGAATTAGAAAATATTGAGCAGCGCCAAGGTTTTCGACAACACCTGAAAGACGATATCGTTGTTGGTAAATAAATTATTTCCGGATTTGGGCATTTACCTTCCCTGAAGGTTTGATCCTTGAATACAAATTCTGCATGGCTTGTTCGGATGAACGACGGAGACGTACTGGGTGGGGGCTTGAAAAACAATCCTTAATTGTGCTCACTGTGTAGATTGTGATGATTAATTGGGTAGATTTACACATTTGCAACAATAACACCAGTGGTGAAATCCTCCAAGGATCGCCACCGGTTCGCTGCCCACACATGTGCAGCGCGCGCCAAATGCACGCTTCACTAGGTAAGTAGAATAGCGAGGGGGGGGGAACAGCTGTGCTGCGAGATTCAGCTTCGCCAGAAAGCAGGAAATCCTGCTTTCTAGCTAATATAAACCGTGCAGCACAGCTGATCATCAGAAATATTGGTTCGGATGAACTGATAGCTTTTTTTTTTACTACCGGTTTGCCCGAACCGGTAGTTTTTCTCATTACTGGTTCGCCCGAATTGGGGTGAACTGGTAGCATTTCACCCCTGAATAACACCCCTCTCTTTTACAGTTTAGGGCAGAGCAATCCAATCTTGCCAGAATGTCAGAATAATAAAAGAGTTAGAATGGCAGGTTCTCTGATCAAACAAGACTCATCCCTTCCACATCTAGAACGGCTGGCTGTTGGAAACCGGAATACAGGTAGACCCAGACGTACGACCGCAGCCGATCCCAAAAGTTCCCCGTTGCTAAGCGAGACACTCGTTCGGTGAATTTTACGATCCGTTCTTGCCACCGCCATTCCGTGAATTGCTGCAGTTCGGTTTGTAACCCGGTTGTTAAGTGAATCTGGCTTCCCCAGCGACTTTGCTTTCAAGGAAGTGGCCGCGTGACTCTGGGGTACGGCAACCGTAATAAATACGAACTGGTTGCCATGCCTCCAGATTTTGACCACAGGACCAGATGGGGATGCTACAGTCATAAGTGTGAAAACAATCCAAAGTCACTTTTTTCCGGTACTCTTGTAACTTCGAAAAGTTACGATATAAACAGTTTTAAGTCGAAAACTACCTGTCCTTTAGAATTGATCTACCTATGGGTAAAATCTGACAATTGTTTTTTAAGTTTAAAAAAATAAAGGAAACATTTACTTGTATACTAATAGGAAGTCCATGTAGACCAGTTTTGGCCATCCTAAGGAGCAGCCACCTTCCTTCCTGACCATCTCAGGTGACAGTTGGAAGTCTTTCTGAAGTTGTGAAACACGACAGAGCTGGTTTTCTGAGCAGCCGATGCCAGAATTTTAATACGGAGACCTCTGTAGTAAGAACATAATTTATTATCTGTTTGTAACCGGAGAAAAAACACTTAGAAGTTCTGGCTCGCCACATTGCAAACTCAAGATTTATAAGCCTCGGGGAAGGGTAGAGAGGCCCTTAGGTGACTCTTTTCTTGCTGTAAAACCACAAGATTAATCCGTTGTGCGCGTTGGCCATATTTTTGTGTTTTGTTTTACTTTTCCCTCTTGTGTTGCTTGTCGACAGGCCTCCTGATATATTGAAAGCCCGTGGAGCCATTGTTAAAATGCCTTGCGCATTTTATGGGGCAGAAATGGTATACCTATTTTTTTTATTTTTTTTTTACATCTCAGGAATAGCAAATAATGAGCAGATAAACTCATAAATGGAGTCCAAGCGCTGACTAAAATGGTATTTTCTATTTATTTATTTATTTTTAAATCACCTTAAGTTGCAGAAAATGACACTATCAAAGCTAAGCTGGTAATTTATTGGTCCCGTTGCTTTTCAGAAATTGTAGCCCCCACATTGCCTAAGGCAAGGCTGTCCAACCTTGGCAACTTTTAAGACCTGTGGACTTCAACTCCCAGAATTTCCCAGCCAGCCTGGTAACGTTAGTAAGTCCACAAATCTTAAGAGAGAAGAGCAGCAAAGATGATTAAAGGAGGCTAAAGCATACGAAAAACGTTTGCAGGAATTGGGTATGTCTAGTTTAATGAAAAGAAGGACTGGGGGAGGGACATGATAGTCGCGTTGCGATATTGGAGGGGCTGCCACAGGAATTTACTTTGCAATGTGGAGGAAGGACTCGAGACTTGCTTTTCCAAATATACCATCGTTACATTTACACAGAATATTGTCTATTGTTAAGATTAGATTCTGACTTCAATTGAGCAGAAATTTCTGGTCTTATTTGCTGGGGGGAAAAAAATAAGAATTTGAGAATACATGAAGATTTTTGCATGGATTTTGTTCTAACATTACGATGAGTTCAAAATGAGGTGATTTTCAACATTATTTTAATAAAATAGTAAAAAAAATAAGGACTCCGGTTAAAAGAGAATGCCTGGAGACCCTAACAGGGCATCACTGTATTCAATATACAGGACTGCACACAGCTTGTACTTGTCTGCCCACCCACTCAAAACAGCTAAAAGGCAGCAGCATAAAAAGAAGAAGAAAAACACAAGTTTGCCAAGTATAAATAGCAGCAAAACTCCCTCACTCAAGGCTGACCATCTGCCGTCCAACATCCACCATGTGTCGGGAGTAAGGTTTGTGCTCAAATAGTTCTTATTTAGAACTATTTAAAGAAAAGGGGGGGAAAAAAACTAAAACTGGCTAGAGAGAATTTCTCCGAGAATGGGCTCCAGCACAAATCCGAAAGCTCAGAAGACAAAATCTCCGGTCCCGGTACCCAATCCAGATTAGATCCTGTAACATTATCCTGGGACACGGAAATTCACTTTTATTTGTGAACTAACGGGCCATTTTCAGGTTGCAAAAAATGACCCAAAAACTGGGCAAAAAGGGCACTGAAAACAGCCCCAAAACAGATGTGGGCGGGGCCAGCCAGTGGTGAGATGCCCCAACCGGCTGAATCCTACCTCTACCTTTGAAGCGAGTGGCCAGGAGGCGGGGCTGTGTGTGATGAATGACGTCACCCACCTAGTCACATGATCAACCGGCCACGCCTACCCAGCCAGAGAACCGGTTGTTAAGTTATTCAAGTCCCATCACTGAATACAGGTCACGATGCCTCAACTTGTGACCGCAATAATAGACGGCTATAATTCCGGGCTCGATTTTGGTTGTAAGCCGAGGACTACGGTACTACTCAGCAAGACAGTGCCTTCCGTGAATGGGGAAAAAAAATCCGAAATCTCTCTTGACCAGTACAGCCAATAGGGGACAGGAATACCCACTGTCTGAGTCAGTAAAAGATCGTTTCCTCCATGTCTTGAATTTGACACTATTAAAAACATCAATGGATGAAATAGAAAGACGCCAGGCTGCTGGAATTGGGTCGTTTTATTTAAAACAGAGGAAATGTTGCGGTTTTTCCTCCCACCCCTCAGAAATCTGCACTAGACACTGAAACGGCTGTCCTCTTGAATCAGGGGACAACCAACAGCGAAAGAGATCCAAAATTGATTTGTAAGTCACTTTTTTTTTTTTTGGTAACCAGACAGCCCCTCTTCCGTGACAAAATAATCAGTTAACCATGTAGAAAACAAAAGATTTATGAGAATTCTCCATCGGGACAGAGAAGTGTCGAACATAATGTGTTTGGCTTTTCGTTATTAAATCGGTGTTGGGTCTTTTTCGAGCAAACCAAACCAACCAACCAACCAGCCAACAAATATATATATATATATATATATATGTATATCTCTCTCTGGATGAAGTGTTTGGGGGGGGAAAAAAAGCAAGTTGGGTTTTTTGGAAGGATCCACGCTACTTACGTCCATTCCATTTAAAACCTGCCTTTTTGATGCCAAGAAAGAAGCTCTGGGTATACCGTAGCTGTTTGAAGATGAAATGCTTTTGTGTCTTTTGTACATGGTTAATGCCTTGGGTCTCCGGCAACTCAAGACACGTGTTCAAAAGGAAGACCTGGGATTCTTCAGTCTACTTTCACCACGCTGTAAATCTTACTGACGAACCAGAAGCAAGCGAAGAAACCGATTGTTCCTGCAAAACATCAATAAATTAATTTATTTTTTTTTAAAGAAAGGAAGACACGAAGAGGGTTAAATCTTTTAGTTAAGATTATTTGAGTTAAATAATAATATCAAATACTTAAATAATATTACTAGAAATAGAAATAGGATAACAGAGTTGGAAGGGACCTTGGAGGTTTTCTAGTCCAACCTCCTGCCCAGGCAGGAAACCCTATTATACCATTTCAGACAAAGGGTTATCCAACATCTTCTTAAATACTATTATTTAATACTATTATTTTGTTATTAGTATTGTGTATTAAAACATTGAATAATTAAATGGCAGGGGGTTGGACTAGATGACCTCCAAAGTCCCTTCCAACTCTTGTTACTGTTATTATTAAGGATTATATACAGGGGGGAGCAAATGCTAACATGTTAATAACTTCAATTCTAATATTTATAATATTACTATAATTATGTATTATTAATATAACTAGGATTATCAATATTACTATTATTAGGTACTAAAATCAATGATACCCAGATGCCACACTGTTCATGTATTTAATACTTATGTATATTTAAAAATAATAGATATACCCGTTTCCCCAAAAATAAGACCCTGTTTTATATTTTTTTTGAACCTTGAAATAGGTGCTTGGCCTTATTTTCGGGGAGCAAGATGGGGTTACTCTTGCCATCTTACCTGATTTCCAGCTCTGCATTTAAATATTTTTGGGAAGGGCTTATTTTCGGGAGGAGGCTTATTTTAGCACATGCGCTCAAAAGCCCGATTGGGCTTATTATCAGGGGATGTCTTATTTCGGGGAAACAGGGTGTGGGTATACATATACATATATATATACATATATTATATTAGTAAAAAAAAAAAAAGCAGACATACTGCGAACTCCGGAACTTAAGATTTTAAAATTTTAAAAAAATTAAAATTTTATTTTACTAAGCTTTTGTCAGCCATCTGCTGACAGCGTCAGAGTATTAAACTACCATTACAGAGATCTCTGCCTTTATATGCCACTAATATATTATATTCCTCAACTTAGAAAAGTTCACTTAGCGACCATTTGAAGTTACAATGACCATTTTTCACACTTACGGTGGTTGCAGCGTCCCCATGGTCACGTGATCAAAATCCAGAGGCTTGGCAACTGGCATGTACTTATGACAGTTGCAGTATGTCGGGGCCGCTTCCTTTTGGGACTTGCTGACAAGCAAACTCAAGGTTCACACTTAACAACCGTGTTGCTAACTGAACAACCGCCGTGGCAATAAAGGATGTAAAAGGGAGCAAGACTTGCTTAACGAATGTCTCGCTTAGCAACATAAATCCGGGGCTCAATTTTGGTTGTAAGTCTACCTGTACAAAGTACGGCTGGATCAAATGTGGCCCCTTTGAGATGTGTGGACTTCAACTGTGGCCATAAAGCTGAGGAATACCTGTAGGATGGATGAATTACTAGTTTCTCCAGATGTTCCCTATTTAAGGAACGGGAGAAAACTGCAGCTTGGTTAAGCACCTAATTTTTTCCTCCGGAGCCTGGAAAAGTGATTATTCAATAGAACATTAACCAGAGGAAGATGTGCCCCAAGGCATTGCACAGTGATCTCACAAGTTATAATGGTGATGCAAATAGCAGTGGCATCCGGGGACTGATCTCGACAAAGAGAAATCCTCATTTCTAAGGAACATATTTACAGAAGCTGCTTCTCTAATTACAGCCAGTCTGGAAAGCCATAGACCGGATTTTAAAGCAATTTATCGACTGGGTTCAAAGTGGGTTTTGCTACCTTGGGTGCAAAAAAACCAAAAGAAAGCCGTACAAATCTTGGCTAAAGAGCAAAGTCTGTCTTGTTATTGTTGGATTATTATTTTTTTCCAAACAGGAGTGGCTTGGGTCACGTCAGTATGGACTCACCTGTGAACAGGAAGAAAATCAAGACCATGATCATAGTATACCCGAAGTACAGGATGGTGCTAGCAATACCAGTAATCTGGAGTTTCGAGAAGAAATAATGGATGGCGTAGATGAAGAGATAAACGGCGGTGAAGCTGCTGGTCAGGAATGATCTCCACCACCAGTGATAATCCTAGGAACACAACAGAGAAGCTAAAGGACGAAGAGCAAATATGTACGAGGCAGGGGGAAAAAAATCCCCGAGGTTAAGGGATTTAGATAGTTGTTTTTAATTAGAATTCCAAAGTCCACCAAACTGACGCAAAACGAGAAAAGGAAGCTAATTATTTTAAGAGTTTCTTGCACCAACATCTGGTTACATCTGGAGAACGTTTGTAAACATTTGTCCCCAGAAAACCTAACTGTCTTTCACTGCCTCTCTTACAGGCCCCCCTCTAACTCTGGAATGAATTTTGCATTATATCACAGGGATATACAGTAGTGGCCAAAATTGTGTAAACCTTTTGAGAAAAGCGTATTTTCTAAAACTAGCTAATAACACCACTTTTTTTTGGAGTAGTACCATAAAATTATATATCAATGGAAAGATAATTTAATCAAGAATGTACTGCCATAACTTTTATGAAGGATTTGCTTAGAATAGCAGTTACAGTATAAAGAAGAAAAGTGAAACACGGAGAAAAAGCGAGATATATAAAAACTATCATCATGTCAGTTAACACTTCGTTGGGTAACCTTTAGCATGAATGAGGGCCTTACAACGTCTTCCCATGGAGTGAACCAAGTCTTTTAGTTCTGCAGCTGTTCTAACGTGAAACCAAGATTGAAGGATTGCTTCTATTAACTGGGTTTTATTGCTGGGTGACTTCTGACTAACCAGTTTCTTTAGTCGGCTCCATAGATTTTCAATTGGGTTAAGGTCTGGGCTATTCCCAGCAGTGGAATAGGATTAATCTTGAAATTCCAAAAAAAAAAAAAGTGGTGTTATTAGCTTATCAAACCTCAAAAATACACTTTTCCCAAAAGGTTTCCGCAATTTTGGACACCACTGTAATTGACCCAACTTCCAATCGATCAATCTTTCTGATTTCCAAGTTAATCTTGTTGTCTTGTATGAACTGCACCAGTAGAGGCTAAAGCAATTTGGTTGTATACATGATGTACAATGACAATAAAAACGTTGACTTTGACTTTAATTCTGGCACATTCCCTAAATCTTTGTGTGTTTTTTCCCCACCTTTCTTCTGCAAAAAAAGGGACAGGGAGAGAAGCAATTGTGCCCCACACTTTTTAATTCCTGCTCTATGCAGTTAAGATTGGTATGTCGGCTCCACATTTTAATAGGGTTGTTTAGCTGGGCATAAAACCCCTCAAAAAAACATCTTAGGAAATGCACATTGGGGGACCAGCCCTACTTTTTATGCTCCATCTGGCTGGCAGATGCGTTTTTTTTAATGACGGGACGCTGAGAAGGGCAGCTGGGCACTGGGAACAGTCACAGGCTCTTGGGCTGGCAACAGCAAATAAAAAAACATTCTGGTTTGCCTTTCCCTGGCCTTTTGCCACCATGTGTAAGTATTTTCCTTTATTGCCACTCTTAAAACAGTTGCAGATCCCCAGATGCTTATTATGGGGAAGGGACTCCTGGCGTTGCAGACAATGTGTCACCAGCTTCTCATTCCAGGGAACGGTGCCTCACCCACTGGCAGCCCAGACACCCACAAATCCGTCTGACGCAGCTTCATGCAGAAGGAGCAGAAGCCACCAGAATTACCAGTTATCACTAATCCGCTCTTAAAATGCAGAGAGCCAGTTTGGTCTAGTGGTTAAGGCGCTGGGATAGAAAGCAGGAGGCCGGGAGATCCAGTCCTGCCTTACCCATGAAAGCTGGATGGGTGACTTTGGGCCAATCCCTAGGAGATGGTGAGTTCTAGTCTCACCCTAGGCATGAAAACCGGCTGGATGACTTTGAGCCAATCACTAGGAGATGGTGAGTTCTAGTCTCGCCTTAGGCATTAAAACCAGCTGGGTGACTTTGAGCCAACTAGGAGATGGTGAGTTCTAGTCTCACCTTAGGCTGGGTGACTTTGGGCCAACCCCCAGGAGATGATGAGCTCTAATCCCACTTTAGGTACAAAAGCCTATTGGGTTGGGTGACTTTGGACCAGTCTCTCTCTCTCTCTTTTAGCCCAACCAGCCTCACAGGTTGTTGTTGCGGGGAAAATAAGAAGAAGGTATGTTGGATATGTTTGCTCCCTTATTTTCAAAATAATAAAGGCGGGATGCAACTTAATAAATGAAGTAAATAAAGAAATACACACACGTATCTGGGTCTCGAACTGATTTTTCTGCTTACCTCAGCACACAGGTGAAAGTAACAAAGCAGGACGGTGGCCTCCGAACAGGTAATCAGGAGAATGATAAAGACCAAGAACAAGAAGCCGAACATGTAGTACATTTGGTGAGACCTGAGATGGGGAGAAAAGAAAAAAAAGAGGCATCTGGGTCAGCCCTTACGTAACCGCATCGATTCTCTTCTTAAGGGCAGATTTTTTTTTTATTAAAAGTTTTTTATTTTTTAAACAAACAAAACATTTAATACATCAGTCATTCCTTCCGTGTGACATCTCGGTGTTGCCTCCAATTGTTCTCCCTGTTGTTGTTACTTCTGTCTTCATTCTCATCCAATCAATTACAACAATTCATCACTAACAAAATATTCCAATTATAGCATTTTTATACATAACTACCGTGTTTCCCCGAAAATAAGACCCTGCCTTATATTTTTTTGAACCCTGAAATAAGCGCTTGGCCTTATTGGCATGCGCTCAAAAGCCCGATTGGGTTTATTATCAGGGGATGTTTTATCTTGGGGGAAACAGGGTATTAATTTACTTATTTGTATCTCTTTTCTAACCAATAGTAGAATTGATTCCATATCTTAAAAGTATTCCGAATCTTCTCTTTCTTTAATCATCAAAGTCAATCTATTCATTTCTGCACAAACTAAATTTTTTTTTAATTACTTCTCCTTCCAAAGGTATTTTCTCTGCTTTCCAATGTTGTGCATAAACAATCCTTGCAGCTGTTATTACATGTATAATCAAATAAATATTTTCTTTGCTAATTTTCTTAAGGGCAGATTAAGGGAGCACGGAAAAGGGGGGGGGAAACAACTCACCAAATGCTGTTCAGGATGAAAAAGAGCTGGATGAAGATGCACCCGAAAGGCAGGATGCCACCCATGATGATGCCCGGCAGAGGCTTGGTGAAAAAGGATTGTTCGGGGATCTGGCGAGGAATCTGGTTTGTTCGCACGGGGTGCTCGAGGGGCTTTAGGAAAGCAATTCAGGCGGTTAATTAGAGCAGGCTTTCCCTCGACTCTAATTAACTATTACATCTTGCAATGATAATATTCTTAGTGTGAGCATTTGTGTGTGTGTGTGTGTGTACATGTGCGGCAGTGGTGGGTTGCTCCCGGTTCGCACCGGTTCACAAGAACCGGTAGTAAAAATTTGCAGTGGTTCGGAGAACCGGTAATAACATTGGCTGGCCATGCCCCTGAACCGGTCCTGGCCGCTCGCTTACCCCGCCCACCTCATCAGGCTTTTTTTTTTTTTAACTTTTAAAAGCATTTTTTTCTACCACCTCTTCAGCCGAAAAAATGCTTTTAAAAGTTAAAAAAAAAGCCTCTGATGATCGCGGGGCTCAGCTGGGATCGTCAGAGGCTTTTAAAAGCATTTTTTTTCTGCAACCTCTTCAGCCGAAGAGGTTGTAGGAAAAAAAAATGCCTTTAAAAGCCTCTGGTGATCCCAGCTGAGTTGCCTGATTGTCAGAGGCTTCTAAAAGCATTTTTTTCTGCAACCTCTTAAGGTTGTAGAAAAAATGCTTTTAAAAGAAAAAAAAAGAGTTGGCCACGCCCACCGTCACATTACCCCCCCCCAACAAGCCACGCCTACAAAATAAGCCACACCCACAGAACTGCTAGTAAAAAAATGATGTGCGGGCGTATGGATTGCAAATGGGTGGTCTGAGCCATCTCAATGGTGCCACGTTAGGAAAGCCAAGGGGCAAACGAGGACACCTTTGCAACCTGTGGACTTCAGCTCCCACCATTCCTGAGCCAGCATGGAATTCTGGGAGTTGAAGTCCACAGGTGGTCAAGTCTAGAGTTGCCCATCCTGCCCTGGACAACTACAATTAAGAAAACCCAAAAAGCAACCCAGTGGGAAAATGGAGTGGGGGTGGGAATCTTGCCAGGAAAAAAAAGGTGAAAAAAAATACTGATTTGTTCTTAAGAAGTGCAAACAAAGTATTCCAGAGAGGGAAAATGTGCCTGGCCTAAAATCCCTAATTTTGAAGAGTCATTTGCAAAATCCCTGAATAATAGGCTGGAATTCGAGATCTGTTCTTTTTTTTTTTCATTGCTATATGAAAATATAGTTAGAGCCATGGTGGCGCAGTGGTTAAGAGTGCTGTACTGCAGGTGACTTCTGCTGACTGCGGGCTGCCTGCAATCTGGCAGTTCGAATCTCACCATGCTCAAGGTTGACTCAGCCTTCCGTCCTTCCGAGGTCGGTAAAATGCGGACCCAGATTGTTTGGGGGGCAAAAGGCTGACTCTGTAAACCGCTTAGAGAGGGCTGTAAAACACTGTGAAGCAGTATATAAGTCTAAATGCTATTGCTGTTTCTGTCTGTCTGTATATCTGTCTATATATCTGTCTGTCTGTGTATCTATCTATCTATCATCTATCTATCTATCTATCTATCTATCATCTATCTATCTATCTATCTATCTATCATCTATCTATCTATCTATCTATCTATCTATCTATCTATCTATCTATCTATCTATCTATCATCTCTCTGTCTATTCCAATCTATCTATTAGAATGCAGTATTGCAGGGTAATTCTGCCGACTGCCAGTAGTTCGATTCTGACCGGCTCAAGGTTGACTCAGCCTTCCATCCTTCCGAGGTGGGTAAAAGGAGGAACCAGATTGTTGGGGGCAAGAGGCTGACTCTGTAAGCCGCTTAGAAAGGGCTGTAAAGCACTGTGAAGCGGTATATAAATATAAATGTTATTGCTATTGCTATATTCCTCTTTTCCTTTTCCCAACTCGGGACCCCCCTCAAAAAACTGGAGGGCCCCAAGTTGAAGATGAATGCTGTGATAACACCACCTCACCCCAGAATAGGGTTGCATTATGCAGCCCATGACTATGCACAGAAACATCCCTCCCAAATTCTCTGGATTCGAACACAGTGGATGCTTCGAATTGAGAAAAAGGTTCTCCCAGAATTCAATGAGGCTTCTCGAAAGACTAAAATGGCCTGTTTTATTTCTCACTTTACCTTCTCCTTGAACCCAAAATAGGCGCCAATGAAGGTGAGCGGGACAGATATTCCAAACCACATGGCCAAGATCGCCACCAGCGTCCCGAAAGGAATCGCAGCTGAAGATCCCTTCACCCACAGGATAAGGTTCATAATGAAGAAGTCAGCAAACACGATTCTGGGGGAGCAGAAGGAGAAGACACCCCAAGGAAGGGCCAGGGTTAGCACAAGATGTTAGGGTACAGTTCAGGAGCATCTTGGGAGGATGTGGAGAATTCTCAGGTGCAGAAAAAAAACAGAATGGGTATCCACCACAGTGAACATCAAACCTTAACTCTATGGAGATTCTCAATCATCCAAGTCATGGTTGTCCCAAAGGTGCTTTTTCCAAAAAGCAACTGGATTTTCTTGAGCCCCCCCCCCCCCCAAAAATGTTTCGCTTCTCATCCAAAAAGCTTCTTCAGTTCAGTTCTTCAGAACTGAAGCTTCGTGGATGAGAAACGAAACATTTTCAAGGAAAATAGATACACAGATCCACAGGTCACAAATGATGGTTGATGCTATCCCAAAATAACGCTTCGTTCGGTTGTAAATAGACAATCTTTTATCCGAGTTATATGTCACCTTTCTGATTTGGGGACCCATCATGCTAGATATTATGGGATTGCAACTACGAGGAGCACCATCCAATCCATGTGTCTATGTATCTACATCAGATACAGGTAGTCCTTGACTTATAACCATTTGTTTAAAGATGTTCGAAGTTACGACAGCCTTGAGAAAGGGGATTTACCACCTGTGTCCTCGAAGTTACAAGTGTCACACCGGCCTCATGGTCAAAATGATCACAATTCAGGAGCTCAGCAACTGGCTGGCATTTACAATACAGACAGTCCTCCACTTATAACCACAAAGGAGCCCGAAATGGATGTTGCTAAGTAAGTCAGGACTTTTGCAAACCGTCATTTGTTTATTATCTGTTTTAAAAGTACCCTCTTTCATACGGAGCAAACCAACATACAATCTGCTGGGCTTCTACAAAATTAAACATATTTTTAAAAGAATGAGAAAAAAAAAATAGAGGCGCAAAAAGTCATTCATCCTGCCGTCACTGCAGTGGCCACCTGCCATCAATTGAATTTGGGAACCGTAACTTAACCGTGTTCATATGGCCTTCTTGCTTATTAATTCGTGTTCAAGGACAAAAATATATTCTATTTATCAAAAAGGGGGTGTGGTTACTAACCCAGGACAGAAGAGAGCCGTCAGCAGCACATTGGTCTTCCATTTTTCACCCCTAAATGCTAAGAAAGAAAAGAAACAGTGCCATTTATCATTTCTGTATCGCCCATCATTTATCATCTCTGGAAAATGATTTCGCTTAATGCCAGCCAGGTTTTTAAACCTTGCTGCCGCCTTATTTCTCTGTGCCATCTTACTGGCAGTTTTTTTTTTTTTTTTAAACCAACCTAAAAAAAAAAAAGAACACAATTATTGCAAAGATGACTTATTTTTTTCCGGATCTTCATGGAGTGGTTCCAGCCTCTTCCGGTCTTCATTAGACCTGAGATGATTACTAGCAGTGACACAAACTGTAAAAGCAGGGGTATCCAACCTTGGCAGCTTTAAGACTTATGGATTTCAACTCCCAGAATTCTCCAGCCAGCCACGGGGAATTCTGGGAGTTGAAGTGCACAAGTCTTTAAAAGTTGCCAAGGTCAGATACCCCTGCTGTGGAAGTTTATTTATTTTAGGACATTTATATTGTCCCCTATTCGCACATGGCGAATCAAGGCAGCTTTAAAAGGTAAAGGTTCCCCTCGCGCATATGTGCTAGTCGCTCCTGACTCTAGGGGACGGTGCTCATCTCCGTTTCAAAGCCGAAGAGCCAGCACTGTCTGAAGACGTCTCCGTGGTCATGTGGCTGGCATGACTCAACGCCAAAGGCACACAGAACACTGTTACCTTCCCACCAAAGGTGGTCCCTATTTTTCTACTTGCAGTTTTTTACGTGCTTTCGAACTGCTAGGTTGGCAGAAGCTGGGACAAGTAACGGGAGCTCACCCCGTTACACGGCACTAGGGATTCGAACCACTGAACTCAGTGTCCCTTTCAAGGCAGCTTACAGAAATATAAAAACTTCATATATAAGACAATAAAACTAATAAAAGAGCTAATCACATAATAAATTAATGAAATAATATAATAATTCCCCCACCCCGGCAACAACCCATCGGACAAGCCATTTAATGGGCTCCATCCCGCTCTGGGTTTCCCTGAACCAGGTCTTCAGTGCCTTCTGGAAGAGTGTTAGAGTGGGGGCCATTCTAATCTCTGGGGGGATGATGTTCCAGAGAGAGGGAGCCACCACGGAGAAGGCCCTACTTCTGGATCCCACCAGGTGACCCCTCCCTAGGGGATGGGACCCGTACCATTCCTTGCCTCCCCACTCTGATGGGTCGGGTAGATGTGACCGGCAAGCGATGGTCCCTCAGGTTTAGCCAAGGAAGTTCAAGGAAGAATGTGGAATGACTCCATCCCTCCCAACTCTCGCTACCTCTTAGGCAGCTGCGGTCAAAACACACAACGACATACTCACTTTTGTACATCCGAGCAGATACGTATCCCGCTGGGGTCCCCAGCAAAACCCAGAGCACCACTGCGCATGTCATCAAAGCCCCTCGGTTGGCTGGTGAAAGGAAACCGAGGCAGGCAAGGACTAGAAAGAAGACAAATAAGGAAGTGTTGGAACGTCGTTCAGGCGTTCTTTTTCTTACAGAACAAAGGAAGGATCTGAGATCCTAGGTATCCTTCCGGCTACGGGTCAACTGCACCGATTGGAAAGTATTCTTCAGCGTTTGAAGGAGTCTATCTTAGTCCGGCTGGGGAATTCTTGGAGTTGAAGTTGACAAGTCTTAAAAGTTGCCAAGGTTGGACACCCGTGATTTTAAGAGCCTGCCTCCCCTGCCCAGAATAATCTTCCCCCACCCTTCCCAAAGAAGCTGAGGATTTCATTCCGAGCTTTGGAGTAAGGTTGCCAAAACTCTCTCAGGATTCAGCAACCAACTTTGCAATTATTTCTGATTGTTGATTTATTTATTTGTTGTTGTTGGATTGTGATTATTATTTGGTTTAATCTAAGAGAGCAGTGTGGTGGCCTCACGCTATTGCCTCTAGGTTGTGAGTTCGATCCTAGGTAAGCAGCAAATATTTCTCTCTCTAGGCGCAAAGGAAAAAAAAAAAATCTGCTGTGAACTGCATGTAGGCGTCAGGAAGGGCATCCGGCCAGCAAATGCTCAGCTCCATTCAATCACCCCGATTTCACCCAGATGCAAGGAATTACAGGGTTATTAAAAGAAAAAAAAATGGTTTAATCTAACAGGGCTGGCACATGCAGATGGCACCCTTCTACCAACCCGGGTCCAATATTTTTGCTAGCATCACAATACACACACCCCCTTTAGCCCATCAAGCGACACTTACACAAAGTAATGAACGTCATGATAAAAATCTGCGTCCCTTGGCCTAGGAAGACGGAGAGCAGCATGCCTTTCCGGGGCGGCCTGAACACGTCTCCGTGGACCAACTTCCACCCAAACTCCTCCTGTGCATCTTCCTGTAATAACATCTTGATTAGACGAGCCCCACGCAACAGGGAATTAGCACATGCCAGACGTGAAAGTTGCTTTGCCTGCCTGATTATCTTTGGCGAGGGCCAGGGGGGGTCGTTACTAAAAGGGTCTAATTTCATCGGCATCATTAACATGCCAATTTTACAACTCCCCAAAGGCGAGCCGAGAAGGGAATGGGGGGGGGGGCAGGGACAGAGAAAACGCAGATTTATTAAGGCTTGCTTGTGTTCGGAACAAGAAACAAGCATTAACAGACTTAGCTCAAAGGCTAAGTTTGTGGATATTATGCAAACGACTGTGGTTAATGTAAGCTATGTATGACAACAGCATTTAATGTATTTGTTTTTTATTATCCAAATCATTTCAGATCTGAAGATGCACCTATG
This sequence comes from Pantherophis guttatus, assembly GCF_059756535.1. NCBI lineage: Eukaryota > Metazoa > Chordata > Lepidosauria > Squamata > Colubridae > Pantherophis > Pantherophis guttatus. The sequence goes on from NC_142074.1 coordinate 24,875,149, forward strand.
TGCCATATTTTCCTGCTCTCTCCCCACATTAAAAGCAACAGAATTCTCTTCACTAAATGGAAAATATTATTTCGAGACAAAATGCTAAATGCCACCTAGCCAATATAACTATCAAAAGTAACCCTGCCTCTATTTTATGAATGGTTTTGTCCCCAGCATCTTGATCGTGATGCAATTCGATTCGTCCAAATTATTTTCCCTCTCTCTACCTAGCAGAAATAGGATGCTTCACCAGAGCGTTTTCATAGCCAAATACCCTGTTTTCCCCAAAATAAGACATTATCCCCTGATAATAAGCCCAATCGGGCTTTTGAGCGTATGGCAATAAGGCCAAGCGCTTATTTCAGGCTTCAAAAAAATATAAAACAGGGTCTTATTTTCGGGAAAACACGGTATGTAGTGTGGACACGAACATCAATGACACAGGAGAAAGAGGCAACTCCGGAACCTACATTTTCCAAGTGTTCCACCTATTCGGTCTGCAGGTAACAGGATAACAGAGTTGGAAGGGATTTTGGAGGTCTTCTAATCCAACCCCTCTGCTTAAAAAGGGGACCCTATACCATTATAAACAAATGGCTGTCCAATCTCTTCTTAAAAATCTCCAGTGATGAACTGTGGTGGTGCAGTGGTTAGAGTGTAGCATTGCAGGCAAACTCTCCCCAATGCCAGGAATTCAATCCTGACCGGAATCAAAGCTAATTTAGCCTTCCAACCATTCGAGTTCATTAAAATGAGGATCCGGATTGTTGGGAGGCAATAGGCTGACATTGTAAACTGCTGAGAGTGCTGTAAAGCACTATTAAGCGGTATATAGGTCTAAGCGCTATTGCTATCCCCCATAGGTTCAACTATTGCACACCCCGTTTCAATAGCAATAGCACTTAGACCTATATACCACTTTACAGCCCTCTCTAAGAGGTTTTACCCACCTCAGAAGGACGGAAGGCTGAGTCAACCTTGAGCCTGATGGGATTTGAACTGCTGAATTGAAGGCAGCCGGCAGTCAGCAGAAGTAGCCTGCAGTACTGCACTCTAACCACTGCGCCACCGAGGCTTTTCAAGTGCCCGGTTTATTATGGAAAAAGTCTGTTCAAAGAGAGATTAGTGACATTTTGGAAGGCTCTGTGAGTGTTGTGGCCCGCCAGCGGCCTGCGCGGATTGTGGCTGATCCCGACGACGAGGAGGCTGGTGTGGTGTCACACCAGCAGCCTGTTCAGCCGGTGCTCGAATCGGACAGCGAGGAGGCTGAAGAGGATGTGGTGCCAGAGGCAGAGACTCAGCCAGGGCCTTCAGAACCTTGAGAGGCTCCTTCAAGTGAAGAGAGTGAAGTGGAGGAGCCTCTTCTCAATGCTCGAGCACGCAGGGCTGCCAAAAGGCAGGAGTGGCTACTCAGGAGGAGGAGGTCTCCTCGAGACTAAGGTTTGAGGATAATTGGCCACTCCCTTAGCCTATTTAAGTTCGCACAGAGATAGCAAACGTTGCTGCGCAGAGCATTTTGAGAGTGAGTTTTTTGTTACAACTTGGTTTCTGGGCTGATTGCCAACCCTTGTCGGACTTCGTTTAATCTCTGTAATTCATAGCAGGCTGATAAGGCCATTGGTGGTTAAAGCCTGCATTTTGAAAGGGGTCTGTTTGTATTAAACAGAGTTTTTGGAGCTGTGTGTATGTGCTACACTTCTTGGGACCCGTAGCTGCGGCAGAACAGTGTGCAACCTCTGGCATGCGTGCCATATGTTCGCCATCACAGTTATGTTCTATTCTATTTTCTCAATTCCTATTCTTATTCTCAGTTCCTATTCTATTCTATTCTATTCTATTCTATTCTATTCTATTCTATTCTATTCTATTCTATTCTATTCTATTCTATTCTATTCTATTCTATTCTATTCTCTATTTATTCCAATCTCTCTTCTCTTGTCTTCTCTTGTCTTGTCTTCGCCTCTCCTCTATTCTGTTCTATTCTGTTCTATTCTATTCTATTCTATTCATTCTCAATTCCTGTTCCTGTTCTCAATTCCTATTGCTATTGTTATTCTCAATTCCTATTCTATTCTATTCTATTCTATTCTATTCTATTCTATTCTATTCTCTATTTATTCCAATCTCTCTTCTCTTGTCTTCTCGTCTTCTCTTGTCTTGTCTTCGCCTCTCCTCTATTGTTCTGTTCTGTTCTGTTCTGTTCTGTTCTGTTCTGTTCTGTTCTGTTCTGTTCTGTTCTGTTCTGTTCTATTCTATTCTATTCTATTCATTCTCAATTCCTGTTCCTGTTCTCAATTCCTATTGCTATTGTTATTCTCAATTCCTATTCTATTCTATTCTATTCTATTCTATTCTATTCTATTCTAAAAGCAAAAAAAAGCTTGTTTTTCGTAGAAATGGGAATCTACGTTCTAGCTTGCACTGGAAATGTGGCTGTACTAGATAGGGAGGAAAGAAATCAAATTGTTAACTACAGTGGAGCTTTTGATTTCTTTCATAGGAAGCCAGGCACTCTTCAATTTAGGGAAGCAGGGTTTCTACGAGCCTACTCATTACCTCCAAATGACCATTGATGAAAACCCCAGCTTTTTTTTTTCCCTTTCCTTTCCTTTTTTTTTTTTTTTTTGTGCAGACTTTCATTTTAATTAGTTAAGTAAATATGGACTATTGGGTTTCAGTTTTAACAGTTCTTCACTAAATCAGCCGCAGGAACTGTTTTCGCAAGAGGACCACCTGGGGCTTCCTAGCAAACAGTCGAGCAAATGAGAAAGAAAGAAAAAGGGGAGGGGGGAGGAAGAGAGGAGAGATTCACCAAGCAAAGTGTCAGCTCTAGAAATACTCTACAGATTTTACACCCCCTACGCAGTGGGGGCTGGTTTGAGTGTGAACCCAACCGGCCGCTTTTAATCGTGGTTTAGTGTCCAAGCACAAGCCACGTATCTGAAGGAGCATGAAAACAATTGTAGCTTGGTCAGGTATTCTGCCTTTCAATTAATGGAGGCTGCCCCTTCCCAATATCCATCAAGGTTCTGAAGCTGCTAAGTTCACCTGTGGTTTTTTATTTATTTATTTATTTATTTTGCAAAATTAAAGGTTCAAGTTCTCTTTTAGTTTTGAGGGGTGACTCACCGAAGAATCGATCTTGTTGTATCTCGCGATATCTTTATGAAGGGTCCTTAGGAGAATCATGGCGACCATCCCGGATAAGAAAAGGACGATGACAAGGGAATTCATGATGCTGCGGGTTAAAGAGGGAAAACAGGCTTCAGAACCGGTTCCGGGTACCGCAAGCAGCATTTAAAGATGGCAAGGAGGTAAATGGCTCAGGATGGACTACCGTATTTTTCGGACTATAAGACGCACCGGAGTATAAGACGCACCAAGATTTCGAAGAGGAAAACAAGAAAGAAAGAAAAATAGTATTTGCCCTCCCCGGCCCCCAGGAGCACTCTGCAGGCCTCTGAAACCTGCTGTGTGTCCTGTTTTTGCAAAATACAGGCCATTTTTTGGCCTCCCAAACCCCCTATGTGTCGCGTTTTTGCCCTCCCCAGCCTCCAGGAGCACTCTGCAGGCCTCCCAAACTCTCTGGGCATCCCGTTTTTGGAAAAAACGGGCCCGTTTTTGGCCTCCCAAACCCCCGTGTCGCGTTTTTGCCCTCCCTAGTCCCCAGGAGCACTCTGGCCTCCCAAACCCTCTGTGGGTTTTGGGAGGCCTATTTTTGGGAAAACGGGCCTATTTTTGGCAAAAATGGGAGACAGGTGGCTCGGATCAGAGTGACGGAGAAACATCATTCCTGGACGCACGCCTCCGAAGGCGTGATAAACGATTGCAGCAGCTCAGGAGGCGTGCTAGGGATTAGAACTGAGTCACTGGACCACACCCCAGAGACTATATAATAGAGGGTGGTGGTCAGTGATCCTTGTGACGAACAAAACTAACCTTGGATAGTCACTAAAGCCTCGTTCGGAACTGCGGAGAGAAAGATTTATTGTTGTCGGACATTTGGAAGTTGAGTATTTGTCTTTCTGTTTTTCTGTGAAAATAAAGGCACTTGGCAGACGGTGTGTCTATCGCTGCCAAGTTGGAGTAAAAGAAACTGGGTGCATTCCAAAGTGTTTCCTTAACCCTCGGCTGGCTGTGTTTGTGTGTGTGTGTGGACGGGGACAGATCATTAACAATTGTTTGAACAGCACTGAGGAAAGTTAGACTTCTGATGATTCTCGCATAGCATGGTTCACGGGATCAAAATTTGGGCGCCTGACAATTGTGTTTGTGACCGTTGCAGCATCCCTGGGTCATGTGATCGCACCTGTGCCCTTCCCAGCCGATTTCTAACAAGCAAAGTCAACGGAGGGGACAGGGACCCAGATTTGCTTAACGACAGTGAGATTCCCTTAACGACTGCAGCGATTCGTTTAACAGTCATGTCAGAAAAGGGTTGTAAAATCTGGGGCGACTCACTTAACACCCCGTTGCTTAGCAAGGGAAATTGTAATCCCAACGGCGGTCCTAATTCGAGGACGATCTGTAAAACCGAGAGGACAACAATATGATGGGGGGAAAAAAACACAACCATCAGGCATGGGATTTTCAGGGTGGAATGTGCACCTTTGGGCTGAAATTCTTTGGGGAGTGCAATAAACTCAAAATGGTGGTGTCGTCGTTGTTTGGATGAATCCGTCTTTGTCTCAAATCTGTCGACAGCATTTTTAAAATGTTTTTTTTAAAGAATTTGCAGCCCAACCTGAATGATTTTTTGCATATTTGCTTTCAAAGCAGAGTCGAAGAGGCAAGAGTCCCCCCCTCCCACCCCCCACCCCCCGTATTAGCTGCATTTCGTCTTCAACAGCAAAAGGGAGAGGAGGTTCCTAAGCAAGGCTTGTGGTTTTTTCTTTTTTTTCTAAAGAATGCCGGTCAACCGTCACATCTCAGAAAAGTCTCGTAAAGAAAGCACAATAAAGGCGAGTCTATTTTCTTCAAAAGGCGCATTCTTGAGTGAAACTCAACACTCAAGAGGGGTTCCCAGGAGGGACAAAACTGGGCTAAGCCTCCACAAAGGTAAACAGGAAAAGTCCTGCCTTAAAAAAAAAGTTATTTTTCACGAGAATTCCTCAAATAAATGCAGGCAGACCTCGAATTATGACACCCCCCCTCCCCAAATTGAGCCCAACACTTCTGTTGTTAAGTGAGACCTTTGTTAAGGGAGTTTTGCCTTATTTTATGATCTTTCTTGCCACAGTTAGTAACACGTCGTTAAGTGAATCTGATTGCCATTGTCTTATCAGAAGGTTGCAAAAGAGAATCACAAGGACCTTGGGACTCAGCAACGGTCGTAAGTAGGAAGCCGACGCCAAGCATCTGGCTTTTGATCACGGGGATGCCGCAAAGGTCGTAGCTGTGAAAAAGGGTCAATTTTTTTCAGGGCCGTTGTAACTTTTGAACGGTCACTAAAATGAACTGTTGTTGAGTTGAGGACTACCTATAATGTGAACTCCTCCTCACTCCTATCTTTATAGGCATTTATTTCAGAAGTCCATGTTCCCTTACTAAGATGCAGCATGTAAGAGCTTTGGTGGCGCAGTGGTTAGAGTGCAGTACCGCAGGCTATTTCTGCTTACTGCTGGCTGCCTGCAATTTGGCAGTTCGATCCTGACCGGCTCAAGGTTGACTCAGCCTTCTGTCCTTCTGAGGTCGGTAAAATGAGGATCCAGATTGTTGGGGACAAGAGACTGACTGTAAACTGCTTAGAGAGGGCTGTAAAGCACTGCGAAGCGGTATATAAGTCTAAGTGCTATTGCTAACTCTGTCCACTGCCAGGAGTTTGATCCTCACAGGCCAAAGGCTGACTCAGCCTTCCATCCTTCTGAGGTCGGTAAAATGAGGACCCAGATTGTTGGGGACAAGAGGCTGACTCTGTAAACTGCTTAGAGAGGGCTGTAAAGCACATTGAAGCGGTATATAAGTCTAAGTGCTATTGCTATTTCTTCTTTTCTTCCTTCTTTCTTTCCTTCCTTCCTTCCTTCCTTCCCTCCCTCCCATTCCCTTTCTCATTCTCTTTCCTAGTGGCACCATGGTTAGAATGCAGTACTGCAGGATAACTCTGCCCATCCGCGGGATGCAGGCGGCACAAGAAACGGCATCCCCTCTGGTCCATGGAAAAAAATCTCTCTCCACGAAACCGGTTCCTGGTGCCCCAAAGGTTGGGGGGCTGCTGTCTTACCTGAACCACTGAATGTTGGTGTGAGGCATGGATTTCAAGATGTAGTCCCACCGGGATGCCCATTTTATATTGTTGTTCTCCTGCGCGGGAGGGAAAAATTGGAGCAGAATCACAAATGTCACTCCCCAAAAAGAAAAACAAATTTTACGACAACCTTCGTCCTTGTGAGTACAAGACTTCAAATGTCAGGTCGTCTCTGCTGCGGTGACCCCCGATTTCCCACACAGGGACAAACATGATTTATACACAGATGGGTAACAAACCACTTTCTTGACCTCTTAAGAAAAAAAAACAAATCCTCAACCTTGGCTTGGGGTTGCTGTATGATGGGCGTAGGTTGAAAAAAAAAGTGATTTATAGTTTCAAGAAGTTGTATAACGGCAACAGAGAAGAACTGCCAAAAATAATTGAGGAGAAATGCTCAATTCTTATGTGAGAGGGCACTGGAAGAATTGTGCAATACATAGCACACAGCCCAATTGTGGAAAATGTATTTTGAGAAAATATGAACAATATTTGTAGGGTGTGCCTTTCGGTAATACTGTTTATACTTAGCACCGTAACGTTTTAAAATACACACACACACACACACACACACACACACACACACACACAAAATTTAAAAGCTTATTGTGAAGTTCAGTACATACTATCAATCTATTAACCACCAAGATCGGAAAACCTGAATCATTAAAATGGATGCAATTTTAAGTCTACAAGTTATACTTACTTCAAATTTCACAGAGTATGTATAGATCACGTCCAGTTTGCTATTAAATTCTGCAGGAATTTCCATAGGGGGACCCTTACAGGATAAATTGTTTATATCTGTATGCTTGTAGCTGCAAAGATAAATATATACATATTTCCAGAATGAGCTGGACACCTTCCTTCAAATGTGTTCCAGTTTTTAAAAATCAAAACCTCTTACTTAAGATCTAGGACTACTTCATATAATACTTATGCAATGTACCGAGTTTTTTGTAGCCGGGCAGCTTATAATAATCATAAACAGACTGTTAAACCAAGACCCCGACTGGATTCGCAGTTTCAAGATAATGGAAAAATCATAAACCTGCATTTTATACATTACATTTTATTCTAAGTGATCGATCTATTCTATATCTACTGTAGCCCAGTCCTGAGAATCTTATTCTAAGATTCAAAGGAGGAAAATATACAGTTCAAACAGGCAAGAAACAGAAGATTATTCTGCAATATATTCATAAAGAATAATGCTAGTGAATGAAGTGTTGGAAAACACTCAGTCTTATTCCTAAACTAACCACAGAGTAGGACTGTATTGTTATTATTATCCATCTCATCCTTCCTATCACCTACTCCTATTGGTATCTAATGACTATCTTTTGTGGACTGTATTTTATGATTTATCCCTTTGTTCTTTGTATGTACACTGAGAGCTTATGCACCGGAGACAAATTCCTTGCGTGTCAAATCACACTTGGCCAATAAAGAACACTCTATTCTATATTCTAGTTTTGATGAGCTCGGCAACCTAGCCATCGATAACACAAGGGTACACCTTTATAACAGAATAACAGAGTTGGGAGGGACCTTGGAGGTCATCTAGTCCAGCCCCCTGCTCAAGCGGAAGATTCATTTCTGACAAGCAGCTGTCCCGTCTCTTCTTAAAGCCTCCAGGAATGAAGCACCCACAACTTCTGAAGGCAAGTTTCTTTATGAAACTTTTGCGGTGGAAGTCAAACTCGACAACCAGCTGTATTAAAACCACAACAGCACACCATCTTATCTTTCCATTATAAAACGTGATTCTGATTAAGCATTTCTGGGCCCCTACCACCCCCCAAAAAAAGTTTGAAGCAATCACAACAGTGAGCATTCCTCCCTCCCAATTTTCAAATCATCTTGAGATTATTCTCTTGTAGTACCTTCAGACTTTGGAATGTTATTCCAAGGTCTGAAGGTACTTTGGAATGTTTACCAACTCCTATTTTCCAAGGAAAATAGGAGTTGGATTTGAGGACAAAGCATCAATTAGATGCCCTCCTCCTCCTCCTGCAAAGGAACAAGAGATGGGCGGAGGCAACAGGAAAGCCGTTCAAAGGGCTTTACTGTGCCTACTCCGCCCTCTTGTGGAGCACACAATCACACACACAAAGGCCAATTGTGCAGTGTCTGACTTTGTTCCTGCCCAGGACGGCTCGATAAATTGACTAGATAAAATAAATCCAGCATATCACAATATCTGTATTACCCGGACTTCAAGGGTCATGGGTTAAGGTCAGCAAGGCTGATCGATTTCACTTGCCACCTTTAAAGGCTTCCGATCAATCAGCAGAAGTTGATGCCCTGCCTGCAACACACACACACACACACACACACTGTCTGGAGGGTTGCCAGTTTGGAAGAAAGCGGCACACCGACAGGTTTTTAAGAAAGTGCTGAGAACTAGTTTGCCCTTCCTTTTCTTCTCCCCAATACGGAATGAGTGGATTATTTTTAAAAAATATTTTAGTAAAAGGAATGCTATTAGAATTAGAATAGAATTAGAATTAAAAACATTGGCATTAGAATGAATTAGAATTAGAAGAGAATATAGAATTAGAACAGAATTAGAATTAGAAACATTAGAATTAGAATATAGAATTAGATTAGAATTAGAACTGAATAGAACAGAATAGAATTAGAATTGTAGGAATATGGAATGGAGAATGGAGAATGGAGAATGGAAGAGAAGAGAAGAGAAGAGAAGAGAAGAGAAGAGAAGAGAAGAGAAGAGGCCAAGTGTGACTGGACACACAAGGAATTTGTCTTCGGTGCATAAGCTCTCACTGTACATAAAAGCTACAAGTGATAATCATCACTTATAGTTACTGAGTTATTTAGTGCCTCGAAAGTGATACCTACTACAATTAGCAAGTGAGTAGTTTACCGTGGTGGCTCAGTGGTTAGAAAGCAATACTGCAGGCTAATTCTGTTGACTGCCAACTGCCAGCAGTTCGAGTCTCATCGTCTCAAGGCAGACTCGGCCTTCCATCCTTCCGAGGTTGGTAAAAGGAGGACCCAGATTGTTGGGGGCAAATAGGCTGACTTTGTAAACCGCCCAGAGAAGATCATAAAGCAATGTGAAGCGGTATATAAATCTAAGCTTGGACACGATCAGTGAAGTAAAGACAAGGATAGAGAAAGCTCGAACAGCATTCTTCAAAATGAAAAAGGTCTTCTGCAGTCACAACGTAAGCCTAAAACTGAAAATCAGACTTGTCAGATGTTACATCTTTTCTATCCTGCTCTACGGAGCGGAGAGTTGGTCTCTGACAGAAAACCACTTGAAGAAACAAATCCACATTTGAAATGTGGATTTACAGACGGTTGTTACGGATAAACTGGGTTAACAAAATCACAAATGAGGAGGTGATAAGCTGCCTGGGAAAGCCAAGGGAAATCATCAAAGCCATTAAAAAGCAAAAGTTAGAATATTTCAGACATGTGATGCGACACTCAGAAAAATACAGCATCCTTCACTTAATAAATAAATAAAAAAATAAATAAAAGAAGATGATATAAGTCTAAGCGCTATTACCTCTTGGGCTCCAGCTGAGCTGCAACGAGCCTTGCTCCAGGCCAGTTCTCATCTTTGCCACTATGGTAGGTGATTGTAATGTCTACGTGATTGAAGAGGTAGAAGGTGTTCTTCTTGTTGAATTCATCCTGAAAGATATTAAGACACCATGAAATACTTCTAAAACTGGAGGGGGGAAAGATAGCAACAGCCACAGCCAATGCTGTTGGCCATACCAAATTTACGTCATAAACAAAAGAACGGAGCCAGATACTCTAAAAATTTGCTGATTTACAAATACTAAGGATTACATAAATTTCCAACTAGTTTTCCAGATGGAGCCCATTCCCAAAGAACAAAAGATGGATAGGACAGTGTTTGGAGCTCATATAAGCTTGCAATAGCTCATTCCTGCATATATCTCTATGCATTTACTGTGGGGAGGGGGGGGAGAAACCCTAAATAAAATTCCCTTTCAAATATGGTATGTCTTCCTTCCCCATACAATTTGTAAGCATCTTGTTTTAAAACCTGCCTTTCAGCATGCCCATTTGCTGGCTAAAGAACGGCATCCCAATATTTCCAAAATGCCCAGCGTTGAAGGATTATTTGTTTTCTGAAATGAATTCAACCTTGGGTAGCGTTTCTCAACCTTAAGATATGTAAACTTTCGTTCCCAGAATTCCCCAGCCAGCACGCATATAAATTTCAGCCCCTAACATGGGGGATCTTAGTAAATATCTGGCTAACATACTACACCTGCATTGTGGCATCAGTAACAGCACCTTGGAAATTTACTAGGCCTAGGAGGAATTGTGAAGCACACAGGTTGTTAGTTCAGAAAGCATGGTTGGCTGGGGAATTCCGGGAGTTGAAGTCCATAGGGTCTTAAAAGTTGCCAAGGTTGGACAGTCTTGATATAGACTTTCATCGTAATTACTGAATAAACTAGAATTTGCTAGGATGACTAATATTCCAAACCCAAACCAGGCACAAAGCCACTGCTTGTACCAGTTCCTGATCCTTCTTGAAATCTATTTAGGAGAAATATACCGTTGATCACTTACACTCATTATACAAAAATCTTTTATCCGGCCATCAGATGCAATGTAACAGCCAACTGGAAATCCAGGATTACAGTATTTAAGGTTGTCTTCCACATTGTAACACCAAGTCACAGGCATGTTATCTATAATCCTGAATAAGAACAACATTTGTATCATTCTATCTTTATAAATAGCATGGCATTTATAGGCTTTTAAAATAGTCTTCAAACACTTGCACTCTTAATGAGAAGACTAACACCGCTTCTTCCATGGTCTTCATCTTTCTATTTTTAGAACACGGCTGGACAACACTTAATTCTTCCCTACACAGATCAGTGATTTTTAGAGAACATGTTCTCCTCACCAGTGATGCTGGTAATTCAACTGCATTCCCTTCTTCAAAAAATCCAGTTTGTTTTTGTCTTCTGGCTTCTGTGGGTCGTAAGATTTCACGCAAACTTTCTTGCACTCTTCATCTTTTTTAAATGTAAACTGTCAACAAGACAAAAGAGATGCAAATGTTTCGATCCACACCATTAAAACGATTCAGCTGGCACTCATGCAAGATTGTGGTTTTGAAATAATCTTTTTGTCCAGCCAGAGGTTAAAAGGTGTCATTTAATACTTCCTTATCTAAAAATTCCCCAGGATTTAATTTTCTGCTCAGTGTTCCCTTACTTTCTTCCTCTTCCTCTCTCTCTCTTTCTCTCCCCCTCCCTCCTTCTCTCTCTCTCTTTCCAACACTCAAAATATATTGCTTAGAAGAGTACTGGCAGACAATTTGGCATCATTCAGGAGAAAGATAGAAGGCAACTTCTTATCCTCATAAAATTAACTAATGACAAATGAATTAAAAGCTGGAAGTAAAAAAGCTGGGAAATTCAAGACCCTTTTCCCTCTGCCCCACAAATTTATCAATGTTTTATTGTTTTATTTCCAGCGATAGCAGCCGCCGCCAGCAATATGCCCTTGGGAAACTCACATAGGAGCAATAGTGATTCTGCAATAATTATATCTCCTTTCTAGCCTGCCTCTGGAAATTCTTTTCAGCTGACCAAGAGTCAGCTCCATTCAGAAAGAAACCGAGTTGGCCTACAATTTCTAAATAGTCCTTTATATTCTGCATAAACACGTCCTCCTAACAGCCATTCAGCATCTGTGACCCCAAATGCTTTCCGTGAAGCTTTTGTCAAAAGCAGGAACAAGCGGGTCACCGAAGAATCTCACAATCTCACAAAACCAGCTTCTCCAAAGCATTTGGAAGTCTGTGATCACCTCGTAGGGGGAAGAGGCTATTCTCTCGCCAAACAGAACTTGTCCGAGGTTTTCAGAAGGTCTCTCTTCCGTTTGGTCTTTGCAAAAATCAAAACTGTGCAAGAAGAAAGGAAAGGTTTAGTCTTTACGTTATCACGTTTAGGAGTTATGACCCTTCATCTCTTTTCTCTCAGCTGGAAAAGCCGTACCCAGCCCCTTTCTAGACGCAAGGTGTACTTACGCGTCATATTCATACGGTAAAACAGATTCAACCGAGTCCAGCCTGTTTACAAACAGCTCAATTTTGGGCTAGGATTAAAAAGAGACATTTTTTTTAAAACAGTTGGCAACATAATTTAAGTTTTCTTGAATACTAAGACAAACCCCGAACTCGCTCACCAGCAATAGGGGAGGAAGGGGATTTTAACAGATTAACAGAGTTGGAAGGGACCTCATAGGTCAGTCATCTAGTCCAACCCCCTACCCCAGCCCAAGCAGGATTTGTGGCATCTCGCACAAAATTCAGGGTTCAAAAAAAAAGACTTGACATTTCGCAGGTACGTCCCTCTGATTTCTCACCTGCAAATTAATGGCTGGGGGGGAGAGGAAAAACCTTCATGGGTCACAACGACCCCCCCAAAGAGGCCTAATTAGATGATTAGACTAATTAGACCAAGGATAGATCGATCTATCTATCTATCTATCTATCTATCTATCTATCTATCTATCTATCCATCCTAACCCTCTCTCTCTCTCATCTATCTAAATACCTATCTATCCTAACCCTCTCTATCTCTCTCTATCTCTCTCTCTCTCTCTCTCTCTCTCTCTCTCTCTCTCTCTCTCTCTCTCTCTCTATCTAAATATCTATCTATCCTAACCCTCTCTCTCTCATCTATTTATACTAAACCCCCCTCTCTATCCTAACCCTCTCTCTCATCTATCTATCAAAAAACCCCTCTCTATCCTAATCCCCCTCTCTCTCATTTATCTATCTATCCATCCTAACTCTCTCTTTCTCATCTATCTATCTAAATATCTATCCTAACCCTCTCTATCTATCTAGATATCTATCTATCCTAACCCTCTCTCTCATCTATTTATACTAAACCCCCCCTCTCTATCCTAACCCCTCTCTCTCTCATCTATCTATCTATCTATCTATCTATCATCTATCTACCCTAACCCTCTCTCTCTCTCTCTCTCTCTCATCTATCTATCTATCTCTCTATTTGTAGAAAATTTATATTGCCGCCTACTCGCCCAGGGGGTGACCCAAGGCAGCCTACACAACTATAAAAGCACCCTATAAGAAACGAAATATAATAAAAGAAAATAATAATAAATGAATAACATTAATTTCCTCCCCCACCCCACCCCACCCCAGCTTCAAGGGTTTCCCCTGAAGGGCTGGGAGGGGATTCGTGTGAATTTGAGACACGTGTTCTCCCTCGAGGAAGCGTGTCGTGTAAACATACACAGACCCTTCACTCACACACACACCTGTCACACAACCCCCCCCCACTTCCCCACCCAGGGAACTACAACTCCCAGGGCCGCGCAGAGGATGCTGGGAGGTGTAGTCCCGGCTCCTCAGGAGGATACTCCGCTTCCCCCCATCATCCCATCCCATCCCGCCCGGCGTCCCACCGAACAACCGGCGGCGGGCCCCTCCTGCTTGGTGTCCGAGGGCTCGCAGAAGCTGACGGGCGCCAAGCCGGGCAGGTAGAAGGCGGCGCCGAGGCCTGCGCGGCCTCCCAAAACCATCAGTAGTAGTAGTAGTAGCATCGGGACGGAGAGGCGGCTAGGCCGCGGCCTCCCCATCGTAGCGCTTCCTGGCTCGCGGCAACTCTCTGCGGGTCGGAGGGGGCTCCAAGGTCGGCGGCGTCGTCACAATCGCCCGGCAGGAGCTTCGGCAGCGGCGGCCTCGCACTGAGGAAACGCGGCCGGGCCTGGGTGGAGCGCTTCGCCTCAGCCACCCACGTGACCCGAGCGCGGCGGCGCCATCTTGGGTCAGGGCAGCCTTCGAGGGCCCGTTCAGATTCGGAGGGTCGGCGCTCGATCCGGGGCGGAGCGGAGCCGGCGGCGCCATTTTGGCTGAGGGCAGCGGTCCCTTCCTGCATCCCAGCAGTTTGGGTGCGTGAAGCCAACGTAGAACAATGATGGAATAATATTAGCTGCAATAATAAGCGAAAAGTCTTCAAAGAATAGGATAGGATAGGATAGGATAGGATAGGATAGGATAGGATAGGATAGGATAGGATAGGATAGAATAGAATAGAATAGAATAGAATAGATATTGCAATATAGAATAGAATAAATAGAATAGAACAGAATAAATAGAATATTGTAATATAGAATAGAATAGAATAGAATAGAATAGAATAGAATAGAATAGAATAGAATAGAATAGAATAGAATAAATATTGGAATATAGAATAGAATAGAATAGAATAGAATAGAATAGAATAGAATAGAATAGAATAGAATAGAATAGAATAGAATAGAATAGAATAGAATAGAATAGAATAGATATTGGAATATAGAATAGAATTCTTCTTCTTTTGTCCTCAATCTTTCCCAGCACTAGGCTCTTCTCCAGTGAGTCCTTCCTTCTCATTAGGTGGCCAAAGTATTTGAGTTTCTTCTTCAGGATCTGGCCTTCTAAAGAGCCGTCAGGGTTGATCTCCTCTAGGACTGACCGGTTGGATGGCCTTGCAGTCCAAGGGACTCGCAGGAGTCTTCTCCAGCACCAGAGTTCAAAGGCCTCCATTCTTTGGCACTCAGCCTTCCTTATGGTCCAACTTTCACAGCCATACGTTGCAACTGGGAAAACCATCGCCTTGACTATACACACTTTTGTTGGCAGGGTGATGTCTCTGCTTTTTAGTATGCTGCCATAGCTTTCCTCCCCAGGAGCAAATGTCTTTTAATTTCTTGGCTGCAGTCCCCATCTGCGGTGATCTTGGAGCCCAGGAAAATAAAATCTGTCACTCCATTTCTTCCCCATCTATTTGCCAGGAATTGGGAGGGCCGGGTGCCATGATCTTAGTTTTCTTAATGTTGAGTTTCAAGCCAACTTTTGCACTCTCCTTCTTCACCTGCATCAAGAGGCTCTTGAGTTCCTCTTCACTTTCTGCCATTAGAGTGTTACATTACATTACAGTACGGTACGCTGGTTTAACTGCTGCGGACAGGAAGGCACTACAGAGAGTGAGCAATTCGGCACAAGAAATCATTGGTTGCCCTCTAACACCAGTGGATGACATCGCCAGGTCTCGCTGCTCTAGCAGAGTAAGGAAGATACTCATGAGATGATTCACACCCTGGTCAGTGTCTCGTCGCACTTCTACCATCAATGCATAGCCAGCCGAACAAATAGGTTTAAAAATAGTTTCTATCCTTGGGCTGTCAGACTCTTAAAACACAACCACAATTACTCCATGCACACGTGGAAACGTATGACTAGTTTTTCTTTTTCTTTCCCCCCCCCTAATTATTTGCATAGGGATTATTCTTTATACTATTTATGTTGTTTGTATTTTTTGTCATGGATTGCACCAGTGAGGCTAAAATCAATTTCTTTGTATACATGATGTACAATGACCATAAAGGCTATACTACTATAAACCTGGCTGGGTGACTCTGGACCAGTCACCAGGAGCCTAGGAGTTTTAGTCCCGCCTTAGGCACTGAAAGTCAGCTGGATGTCTTTGAGCCAATCACCAGGAGCCTGGGAGTTCTAGTTCTGCGACTTTCCTAGCCGACTTCCAATAACTGGCACGGAAGGTCACAAATCATGGTCTCATTTAGCAACTACAACAAAAAAGATTCATAAAGATTCACCGCCCTGAGTCCCTTCTGGGAGAAGGGCGGTATACAAATTAAATTAATTAATTAATTAATTAATAAAATAAAATTTGGTGCTGTCGCATGATGCTTCAATGACCGCACAACTAATTTTCTGGTCAGAGTTGCGGTTGTTAAGCCAAGGACCCCTTGAATGGTACTTATGATTCTAGTCCAAAGTTGTATTTGCATCGATCCATGAAGATGCACTCTTCAATGACCCACACATTCATGCTTTTTAATTTATTGCAGAGTTGCATGCTTCTAGAGAACCACAAAGAAGAGTGTGGGCAAATCTTTGAAGGAAAGCATCTCAGGCTGACATGCAATCAACAAATCTACCGTCTTCCAAGGCGTATTTATTTATTTCCTATAATTTTATTCCAAACTCCCAACTCAATCAAGGCACACAGTCACATGCACGCCCTTATCAGAGAAGAGGGTCGCGCATGCGCAGACACCCCCACCCGCCGTTACCCGGACCCATTTCTCCGCTCTCCCAAACCCTGGCCACGCCTCCTCCCTTTCGCCATGCTTTCATCCGGGCTTTTCAGCTCCGTTCGAACGCGCTGACGTCATCTATATAAAGGCCCTCAGCCCCTTTGTTCCTCTTCAGTGCGTCGTTGCAGGCCGGCGGGGAGGAGGTAAGGATGCGAGGTAGCGGATGAGGGAGGCTTTTTTTTTTTATTATTATTGAATGAGGCCTTTTTGATATGATATGTATGTGCTTTTTTTTTTTTGTCTCACGCACGCAACACCGTTTAGCGGACCCCCAAGGCCGTTATTTATTTCGCTTTCCGTTCCCTCACACCCCTCAACGGTTTTCACCCTTCCCGCTTCTTCTCCTCAAGGGGTGGCTGAGGCGCCATTTTAAAGCTTGGGGAGTTAGGTGGGTGGCGGGAAGTGCTGTTTCTTTTTTCCCCCCCTCCTCCTCCTCCTCCTCCTCCCCCAAACACGGGCTCCTGAGGGAGGGTCGCGGGAGCCGCCATTTTGCGGCCGCTTTTAGAGGCGCCTCGATGCTTCGCCCGCCCCCTTCTTCAAGGCGCGTGGGACGGGAGGGGGAAGGGCGACGGGAGTGCGCACGCGCCGCTTTTTCGGGAGGCCCTTTTTTTTGCGGAGGGCGCATGCGCTCCGCGCGGTCTGTTCGGCTGCCGCGCATGCGCGGTTTGCACGAAAAGGCTCCGGGCTTTTGTTGCTCGCTATAACAGAACGTGGGAATTGCTTTTCTTAAAGGTTGGGTGTGCTTTATTATTATTATTATTGCTTTTCTTAAAGGTTGGGTGTGCTTTATTATTATTATCATCATCATCCTCATTATTATTATCATTGTTAAAGGTTGGGTGCATTATTATGGTGCACCGACCAAATTCGAAAACTGAATTTCTTGGAAATTTGCTCAGGTTCCTTAGTTAGGGCGTTATATCTTTTCTACCTCTCCCTTTGAATTTAAACAGTCCATTTATATTTTGGAATAAAACCCTTGCAGAATGGATTGGCCGATGTGGTTGGGCCTTCAGCAGGCTCGATGCTTTTATTAGGGTTTTTTTTGTTGCTGTTGAAATACCTGGGTATTCTTCAACGGTTTGTTCTTTTGGAACAGGGAAAATAGTGAGAACTGTGCAGGGAACTATTAAAAACAGTCAGAAGAGAGTTGAATGGAGCTTTTCATTCAATAGAAGTGTCAAGAAATATATTAATAACTGCTAAATTTCACAATACTTTAGTTGCTATTTAGGTTTTGGGGTTCTAAATGAACCTGTTTGGAGGGATTGGTTTGGATAGACCAGGGGCGGGCAACTGTGGCCCTTTTACAACCTGTGGACTTCAACTCCCAGAATTCCTGAGCCAGCTGGGCTGTCACGGGAATTCTGGGAGTTGAAGTCCACAGGTTGTAAAAGCCACATTTGCCCACCCCTGGGATAGACTTAAGTTAGAAATTAAACTCATTTCATTGTTTTAGGACGATTGAGCAATATTTGTAAAAGGAGCTTTAAGAAAAACAATTATGGAATGAGGCTTAAAAGGACTATTATGAGGAAATGTGGTTTGTTAATGGCCATTCTTGGTTCATGCTTAAACTAGAAGAAAGTTATTTTACCATGTCATATTGTGTTTTTTTCCCCCTTCTTGATTGTAGGAACGGGTTGGGCCACTTGAAAATGTACTCTTTATAAAGGGCATTTTAGTGCAGCAGTAGGAATGAAGTAATTGACTAGTAATGAAAATGGAATGTTATCAACAATGTCTTTTCTATGCAGGAAATCCCAAAAATCGTATTGCAGTTGGATGTGACTATATTTTTTATGGTTTCTGAAGGTTGGTTGTATTGTTCTAGATTCCAAAACCTGTCAAAATGGTTGAAGCAGATCGGCCTGGGAAGCTGTTCGTTGGTGGATTGAACATTGAAACGAATGAGAAAGCTCTTGAATCTGTCTTTGGCAAATATGGCCGTATCGTAGAAGGTAAGGGCAAGGCATCTTGGTGGGGTTTTCAATTCTGCTGTGATGAACTCAGCTTTTTTGATCGGCTGAAGTGATAGAACTTACCTATCCTCTAAGAAGTTCTGAGCAGGCTTCTGTGAATCCTGGGTTGTACCCCTGTGAGATCAGCAAACAAAATAATGCTTGTATCTCTCTCAGTTCTCCTTATGAAAGATCGTGAAACCAACAAATCCAGAGGCTTTGCTTTTGTCACATTTGAGAGCCCAGCAGATGCTAAGGATGCAGCAAGAGATATGAATGGAAAGGTAAGAATTAATGTCTGGCTTTTATTGTGGTAAAACTCAAAAGGAGAGTACTGAAATAGTTTCAAAGGATAGTGTCTGTTGATTTTCTAAGAGATATCTTAAGAAAATTGTTGTCTTTCGAATTGGATAGCAAAGGTTGCTTTCCAGCATCTCTTAAAAGGGGGGGGGACCCTAGTATACGATATTGTTTTTGCAGTGGTAATAGTACCATAAGAAACATGCCAGATATATGATAAATGTTTGTTGGATGCTCCTCAAAAGACAAGAGGAAAAGATGTCCCATATAAACAGGACAGCCATATGTTTACTTCCAAAATTTTAGTATTGCAATTTGAAGTTAAAAAGACAAATTGCTTAAAACACTGTAGTAATGTACTTGCAAATCCTACTTAATATTCTCTGGTTTAATGCAAGTACAGTGACAACCTTGGTAACTAACCAGCAATCAATAAACATTAGCATTCTGAGTCCTCTGTGTGCACTAACCAGCTAGGATTGGATGGTGATGATAATCTAAAAGTCTAAAAATGTAATAAGCCTAAAGGCAGGCGTTATTCACAAAGATTGAATTAGATGCCTTTGTTCAGTCTTTAGATGGAAAATCCATTAAAGTTGAACAAGCTACCAAGCCAACCTTTGAAACTGGTAGACGTGGGCCCCTCCCTCCAAGGAGCAGAGGACCCCCAAGAGGCCTTAGAGGTGGAAGAGGCAGCAGTGGAACCCGAGGGCCTCCTTCAAGAGGCAGTCACTTAGGTATGTTTAAGTTCCTGTGTATTGACGGCACACAAGATGTAGAGAAGTTGAATGGAAAGAAGGAAAATAGCTGGACCGAAGGTAAAGTGCTCTGAGCAAGAATTATTACACTTTGAAATGCAAAAAACAAAAAACCAGTCACAGTCCAAGTAGTGCTTCGGGGTGTCCATGTGCTCTTGTTCTTAGATGAGATTGGTGGTCTTTAAAGTCTGGCTTGCCTGAACTTGTATTTCAAAAGCAGGTCCAGAGTAAATATCTAGAAGGCACCATACTACAAATTCCTGCCTTAATATGCAAAAAAAAAAATATGTCAGTTTCATATTGATAATCAACAGGTAATTTTTTAAATCAGAAGGAAGCTGGAACATTAGCCATTGTATGCTCAAGGAGCAGGTTTCTTGATTTTAAGCGGATGCTGATCAGGCTGTGGGTAGTTCCTGGTATGGATGGCTATTTGCTATCTCTCACAGCTCATCTTAAACTGTAAACAAGCTTTAACAACCAACAACCAGGGTATTCCTCTGGAACAGAGCTGTCATCCTAAGTATGCTTGTGAGCTTCCTTGAAAGTAACATTGGCACCTGAAAAATGATTGAATGTCTGCTGACCTGCATTCTCACCTGTGCTCTGAGTTTACAAGAACAGAGGCTCTACAGTTAGAAGATGGGTGTAGGTTACCAGTTTTAGCTGCTTGCTGCTTTTCTATAACTTGTTTTATTAGTGGCCACAGCCATTGCATATAAAATAGGTTTGCATAAATCTGTCATACAGGTTGTGCAGGTTTCTATTTGATCCAGAGGGTTGACTGTTTCTCAGGACAAAGGGAATCCTGAGCATGCTTGTTCTTAACCCCTTTTCACTTCTGGTGCCTTTCAGCATCGTGATGATGCTTTCTGAAGCTGTCATGCTGTCTTCTAGGTTCCTCTAGAGGCCCTCTTCCAATGAAAAGGGGCCCGCCTCCCCGTAGTGGGGGCCCACCACCCAAAAGACCTGCGCCATCTGGACCTGTACGCAGCAGTAGCGGAATGGGTGGTAGAGGTAAGCCTTGTGCAAATGTTGCTTTAGTTTGCTCATAAAGTTTTAACTTGAGGGCTGTGGCACATTCAAAATTTGGGGCTTTTAAATTCTTAGTGCTGTTTGTGTGAGGGTTCTTTGCTCTCCAGGCACTGGATACAGCACAGAATAGCAAATCTATATAAAATACTTTATTGCAACATACACCTTGCCCAGCAAGCTAATGCTCTGGGTCAACTCTGCTCTTCCAGGCTTTACAAGATGCTGCCACCGTGTAAATGTGTCTTTAATGCTCAGTTCCAACTAAAATCTTTATGGGTAACATGGAACCTTTTGCCTTCTTTCAAATATTCTTGCACTAGTTCAGGGGTTGGCAACCTTAAACACTCAGAGCCACTTGGACCCGTTTCCTACAGAAAAAAAAAAACACCAGGAGCCACAAAACCTGGGTGGGCCTGGCCAACTCGATGTCACTCACTCCCACCCAGTCACATGACCACCTAGCCATGCCTACCCAGCCACAAAACTATTCTCTGTCTCCCTCTCTCCTCTCTGTATCTCTCTTCCTCTCTCTCTCCCTCTCTGTGTATCACACTGTATATATCTGAGCGGACAGCGGCTCGCTTAAGGAAGGTCTCTCCACATGTGCGCACACTCCCAACTTAGCCACAGCCAGCTAGGGGATTAAGAGAGGAGGAGGGGGGAGGAGACTGCAGGAGCGAAGCTGCCCTGTACCTGCTTCCACGCCACATTTGCGTGTAAGGCAGCCTTCACTTCCTGCCGCTTCGGGCTGGAGTCCAAAAAAGAAATGAGGGGCGGGGCGAACCAGTGATGGGACAGGGAGCCGCGGCAGAGGGCCCAAAGAGCTGCTTGTGGCTCCAGAGCCGCAGGTTGCTGACCCCTGCACTAGTTGCAATGAGATTGTGCTTAATGTGTGGTTCTTCCTTCTAACTGCTATTGAAGAATTTGTATAATTGTGCATAGACTTTTGCCTTCATTAAAAAACAGTTCAGTATAACATTTCTCCCACTCAGAATAGGGACAAATGGCTTCTCGTTGCCTTGTTTCCAAAATACTCCAATTTGGGTTTGTTTGTTTTTTAATTTTAGCGCCCCTGTCCCGTGGCAGAGACAGCTATGGGGGGCCTCCACGAAGAGACTCCTTGCCCTCACGAAGAGATGTCTACTTATCTCCCAGAGATGATGGCTACAGTACTAAAGACAGGTAAAATAATGCTTGTTGAAGCAGATGTTCTCGGACTTTGCGCTATTTTGCTTGTCAGTAATCAAAAAGTAACTTAATTTTTAATTTCTGTAGTTATTCAAGCCGAGATTATCCAAGTTCCAGAGATACCAGAGATTATGCCCCCCCACCAAGGGATTATGCCTATCGTGATTATGGACATTCCAGTTCCCGTGATGAGTATCCCTCAAGAGGTTACAGGTACCTAAAGTTCCCTTGTATGTGTTGATCTCTTTATGTTCTATAGAGACTGTATATATTCTATAGAGGCAATATTTATTTAGAAACATTGTTGGCTCTCCGTAAGGATCTCTAGAAAAGCCCAAAATAAATCAATTCCTTCAGTCATCTCATCTGTAACAAGGAAGGACCTGGGTTGGTTACCAGTAGTCCTCTGCCTGGGACCATTTTTCTTTTCGAAGTTAAAATAGCCCTGAACAAATGGTGGTTACAGAGAAGCTTTGGAGCTCCAGCCTTGCAGGATTGTGGTCTTTGGCCTCCCCTAACAACCATGGGATTTGATTAATAAAGGCAGTCAACATAACCAAATCATGGATGGCACGGATTGCCAACACTAAGTGAGGGGGTCACACTTCAGGATGGTAATTCCAATCGTCATTATTGCAAGTCTGGAAATACCTATACTTGGTGATCAGTACGCTTTTTGAATTAAATATTGATGGCAGGCTTGGCTTTGATAGCCTTTTAAAGATCTCAGTGCAGACCATGCATAACTTAGTGTGTACATCTGTATAACCTGGTGGTGAATTGGTTAGAGTTTGATCCTGGCGGGGCTCAAGGTTATTCTTTTATCTGGCCCCACCCCCAATCTATTGCTGCCTCCTGAATCCCAGCTGATCGCCTAGAAGGAGAAAAACTTTAAACTCTTGCGGAGGGGCTTCAAAAGGCCACCCTACAGCTGATCAGTGTTAAAAGGCAGTTTGGTGGTAGACCGGTGCCTCCAAAAACAAATGAGTAGACCGGTACAGCTCTGCAAGCAGTTAAAAGCCTGGTAGACAAGTACCTCTGCTAAATCCTAAAGAATTGTCACATGATCATCAAGCCATGCCCACAGAACTGGTAGTAAAAAATTTTAGAACCCACCCCTGGACAGTATATAAGCCTAAATGCTATAGCTGTTGCTATACCTCATGCTTTGTAGAGGAGAGATGGAGAAAATGTTAACATAGTTTAGAAATGCAGAGAAAAGCAAATCAATGGAAGCAAGAATAAACTAAACTCATTTCTATTTATTATTTATTTATTTATTAATCAAATTTCTATACCGCCCTACTCCCGAAGGACTCAGGGCGGTGAACAGCCAAGATAAAATACAGATAATACAAATATTTAAAAAAATCCCTTAAAATTATTAAATATTTCGGCCGAAACACAGATTAAAACACCCAATTTATAAAATCACGAATTAAAAAATTTAAAAATTAAAAAGATGGGAGTTAGGCCAGGCCAGCTTGCTGAAATAGAAAAGTTTTGAGAGCACGGCGAAACGTGCGCAGGTCCAGGATCTTACGTATCTCTGGGGGGAGCTCGTTCCAGATGGTAGGTGCCCCCACAGAGAAGGCTCCCCCTGGGGGCCGCCAGTGTACAGTTTGGCCGACGGCACCCTGAGGAGCCCCTCTCTATGGGAGCGTACTGGTCGGTGAGAGGTTATTGGTAGCCTCTGGTATCACTGGACATTCGGTACTAAATCCTAGTAGTTATTCCTCCTACAGCGATCGGGATGGCTATGGAGGGCGTGACCGGGATTACTCGGACCATCCCAGTGGAGGCTCTTACAGAGATTCCTATGAGAGTTACGGTAAGTGCTGACTTTGAGGGCTTCTAAGGAATGTCTTAGGCTTCTTCCTTGACTCGCTAGAGTGCTGCTCCTGGGGGGTGGGATTAACATGATGGGTTTCTCTGCTGCAATGGAAGAAAAAAAATGTAAAAAAATGTTTTTATTTTAACAAAACGATTGAATTGCAGTTCTCTTAACCTATCGAAGCAAAGTTCAACAATTCTGAATTGCATCTCTCTCACTGGAAAAACAATGGCTGAGTTTCTACTATAAAAATAGCAAGCAGTTCTGGAATAATCCCAAAAAAAAAAGAGCTACTTTGTGAAAAACCAGCATCTTCAAACAGCCTGTTTAATTCCTTCTCTGCCCGATCCTTCCCCCTACCAAATATAATGTGAGATTATATTTAAACTACTCCTCAGTTTAAAAATCCAAAAAAAAAAAAAAAGTCAGAGAAGCCATTGATGCATTTCTTTTAAAAACTCAGATGTAAAATTGTGGTGATATGATTTATAGTGTTGCCCTATTACCTGACCATTGAACCTGCAGGTAACTCACGTAGCGCTCCCCCTGCACGCGGGCCCCCTCCATCATATGGTGGAAGCAGTCGCTATGATGATTACGGAAGCACCCGTGATGGGTATGGTGGAAGTCGAGAGAGTTACTCAAGCAGCAGAAGCGAGGTCTACTCAAGTGGCCGAGACCATGTGGGCAGACAAGACAGAGGCCTTCCCCCTTCTATGGAACGGGGCTACCCTCCGCCACGCGATTCTTACAGCAGCTCGAGCCGCGGAGCACCCCGAGGTGGCGGCCGGGGAGGGAGCCGCTCGGAAAGAGGTGGAGGCAGAAGCCGATACTAAAAAACCTTTGAAACTCATGGACCAAATCAAGTTTTTTCCTCCTCCTTCTCCTCCCCCCAACACAAGGAATGTGGAAGTTTTATCTCGTTCCCATCCAGAGGACTACCGAAACGATGTTTTTAACTTTTTTTTTAATTGTTGCTTGTTAAGTTCCCCTTCATTACTGATGTTTTTTGTGAGGAAAGAGTAAAAACATGTTTAATTTCATTTCAAAATTGTTAATAATTTCTCTCAAAAAGCAGATGTTAATGTATGCCGTTTTGAGCCTATGTACTAGTGTTGTAACCTTTTCAAAGTAAAAGTTAACCCTGAAATGCCACACTTCTCACTTCATCAATGCAACAGCCAGCCTAAGGCACCCCATGCATCTAAAATGGCCGTGGATCGTTCTGCGCATGCAAACATGCCTTCTCTCGAGGCAAGATGATTTGTTGGAAGGGTGGGGTGGGGATGGATGCCAACCCTAAAACTATTAACTGTCCTCTGAAATGCAAAGATGCTCCCAAATAATGACCAGTCTCCGGTCCTGTGTAAAATTCAGGATGCCATTCAGCCTTTTAAGTCAAAACCACCAGTGGATAAAGCTGAATGTACACGGTGCCATTCTACACATTTCCTTAGGCAATTTGCAAGAACCTCGCCCCCCCCTCAGTAATATATTAAACCTGTAGCAAGCAAGCTGCAGAGTTCTGTAAGTTTAAAAAAAAAAAAAAAGGTTTGGCCCATTCCATCCAAGAAGCTGCAGAACGTACTTGCTCTTACTGTTTCAAATTTTTGCAATCCTGTAGTGTCTCATTTTTAAAGGAACATCTTTGACTCCAAAGGCAAAATGGAGAAAAGTAAGATAAGCAAAGAAGTCTTTCTCACCAACCTCTGAAAAGCTCATGGCTTCAATTAAACAAGTGAAAACTTTCAGCAGCCCACAACAGCTTTAAAGCATCAAATGCCCGTGAAACAGCAAAAGATGGTAAGCAAAGCAAAAACTAGTTTTTCGGTCTAAGTCAAAACGTGAAACCAAAGCTATCGTCCTTTGTAGTACAGTAGGACATTCTGTGCATCATGGCAATGGAAGTTTTTCTAGCTTTTAAAGAAAGCGCCAAATGGAAAAAAAAAAAAATACCTGTGCTGGAAAGCCTTAGGCGAAGCCTTCTAAATTCATCATAACCTTGTCTTGGATGAAAATATGTATGGCACAAAGCTTTTGAAAATGATGCTAAGAAAGCAACTTGTAAACAAAACGTCCCCATAAAGGGTTGGGAGGGACTGTTGCTTTTTTGGCCAGTATGTTTCGATGAAGATATTTATAAAAAATAAAAAAAAAAGCAAGCTACTTGTATTTTTTTAATTAAGAAATATAAAACCGTAATACAATCAGAACTTGGCTTAAATTGCCAAAATCTGTGTTAACAGCTTGGGAAATGTCAAGCAAGCCATGATTACGAACTTGATGTTTAGTTGGATGCCTGACTTCTTTTCTTTATACTGTAGTCTTGTTTGGGAGTTTTGGTACCTGGGCCGAGTTGTCATGACCCAGGTGCGGCCAGGAAGTTCAAAAGATGCTGTTGAAATGTAGTAAGACCTGAAGACCTCCAGCTAAAAGTGCCTCCTCTAAACCTTCCAAACACATTTGCCAGTCAAATGGACTTACCATGAGAAAAGCACCATTGGAAAGAAAATCAGAATCCATAAAGCCATGCGACTTTTTCACTAAGCCATTCCAGTTCATTCCAGTCCAATGAACCTTCCACCTCTCAAATGTGTAAAATGTTAGATCGTGACAGACTAAATCGGCAAGCCCAGGTTGTTGGTTTTTTGAGGGGTTTTTTTTTTTCCTGTTTCGGGGGGCGGGGGTTGTGGGTTTGGGCGGTTGGGCCCACCGGAACCTTTACACCGTCTGTAATTGTTGCAGGCTGAACGCTCGTTCCCTTTAAGATGAGACCCGGAAAGCAGTGCACGTGTTGGAATGAACATCACGTCGGTGAGCTGCATCAGAGCAGCAGGTAAGCTTGGAGGTAAGGGAGGCTTGTTTCAGATATCTTGCAATTTTTTTAAAAAACTTGAAGTAGGACAAATTCATCGTTGCTGGTTTGTGGAATTAGCCCAACTTTTAGTTCTACAGTTCAGTTTGAACAGGCTGATAACACGCCCCGTTCCATGAGAAGGTTGCTTTTGCAAGCGAAAGGGAACAAATACATTGATTATTAAAGTCAAAAATAAATACTGTATCCAATATGGTTAAAGTGCTGATGTGTGCTCTGTTAAAAACTTCTAAAGAGGGAGTTACATATGAAACAGGATAAAGAATATTCAGTAGAAACCTTCCAAAATAGCACTTGGAACTACCTTGTTTCCCCCCAAAATAAGACATAATAAGTCCAATCGGGCTTTTGAGTGCATGGCAATAAGGCCAAGCACTTATTTCAGGGTTCAGAAAAATATAAGGCAGGGTCTTATTTTCGGGGAAACACGGTATCTTGGTTTTCCCCAATGGACATTATCGTGCACCTAGGTTTTGTGTAGCTAGTTTCTTAAATCACTTCCTTTTTTAAAAAAAAATGGAGATATAAACTGTTAAACAGCTGGAGAGCTAATGTGCTTGTGGGCTAATATCTCCGTTGACCTTAACAAGGGTAAGTGGACAGCTCTTAAGCTTTTGCTGAAAGCTGTTTATTGTTGAGGCCCAGCATTTCATAAGAGATGATCTGTCACTTGAGAAGGTGTTACAAGGGAGGAGTCGTGGTCATTTATGGCAGCTTGTTCAGAAACCGCAAGCAGCCAGGTATGTTTTAAGTGCAACAAAGTAAAGATCCTAAAATGATTCTTTTTGTGCTATGGAGTTGTTTCATTTTGGCAATGGCATTAGCTAGTCTATACTAACGATCATGTTTTGGCAGCCTTTCTGTTCTGACAGTCTCCTAATGTTTGTATTCTAGGTACAGAATTGTGTGGAGGCCTCCAAAGAAAGAAGCAGACTCAAAATATGGATATAAAGTTTAAAGAAGGCAATTTGCAGGAAAGTCAAATGCCATTGTCTGTTGTGACTACAGACAAGGGTCGTATGTGAGATAAAGAGTCTTAAATGTCAGATGGAAATTATTTCTGTCTTACAAATGTGATTGAAATCCTGGCAGGCAGACATCCAACAAAAGCTGTGGCTTGTGATTTAAGGGGGAGTCGGGAGATAGAATGGGGAAACCTTCAGTTAGACGAGGTGAAGTGTATGTCTTCCTTAACTGCCAAGAGACTAGACAGCAGTGCAGGAGGCAGATTTTCAAAACGTGGCCAATTGCAATACTGAACTTTTCCCCAAGAAGAACTATTAATTAAACCCTCATGTTCAGCATGATGTTTAGCCATGAGTTGAACAACAATTTTTGATTTTACAAGAATGCCGCAACCATCTATAAATGGTTTGGGGAAATCTCATATGAACGAGACCTCATACAGTCCGTAAAGTTACCAATTCCCTTTTCGTGAAAAGCAATTGTGAAAAGGAGCTAGTGCCATAAATTTTAAGAAACAGGTAACGTTTTGGTGAAATCAAAACTGGCGCATCGTGGAAGACACTCAACAGCTGAAGCTTGGGATCCTTGTATTCACTAAACTCTCAATAAAGCGTTGATTTCCTCCTGAGCTCTTCATTACTGTGTGTGGACCATTAAGTGGTCTGTGATAACAGTTCTGGCTTTCAGAACGAACTGGCGCAGGAGTGGCCAAAGGCTACTAGAATATTTATCGGATTCAATATTACTGATTCGATAACCAATTTTACTGGCAGGCTTTTAAGTTACGGGTAGTTTTGAACACATTACAAAGTTTGAAAGGGTTTCCAAAAAGGATATAACTTTGTAAGCTTTTCTACCGAGGGAGATAGAACTGCACTGTAGACACTGCTGCCTTTTGCTTTTAAACAATCTAATAGAAGCTCACGAGGTAGACAAGAACAGGCCGACCCAACAATGTGCCTGCCAGTACTTTTGGGTAGGTGCTGTAATCCAGTTAAAACAGATTGGAGATATGGGCAAAAACAGGCAGAGAAAGATACTGTGGCATTAACTCCGGCCAATTGCGGAGTAATCAAAATGCACAAGGATGGGGGCAGAGGAAATGGCCCAGGAAAAGGTTCTAGAACTTCTGTATAATTGGGCCCTGTTCATTGAGTAAGTTTGTCGCCTTAGGACAGTTTATGGTCCTAGGGCTTCTCCGTGACTAAAAACACTGCATTTTGGGGCCAGACCCCACCCAATTACTGCTTCGGTGAACTTGTGTCTGATCACAATCCTTTGCTTTGAGTAATGCAAATTCACAGAATGATTCCACATGCACAGAAGGAAAATCTTTCTAACAAGTATCTTTTTAGGGGAAAGCCATCGTTCCATTTTAAAAGAACTTGCAGCAAAAATGAAAAAGATTGCGTAGCATTTGTGGAGTGTGCAAAACAATCGTCAGTAGAGGGAGACCTAAGCCAGTGGGAATGGATGTGTGGGGCTCAAGCGCTGGTGGAATCTGTTCCTGCTCTGGCCCACAAATATGTGGGTGAAAGGGACGTTTCTTGCTCAGCCAGTTGGCCGGCATGCCCAGAAAAGGGGGCAAAGTGCAATCATTCCTGGTGAAACAGCTAAGGGTCTGCTTACATTGTACATTATATGCTGGGGGATCCACCATCCTGGACACCTGGCTTTTACTTCAGAACATTTTATGCCACCCTTCGAATTGCAGTATTGCACAGAGGGAAACGGGTATTCAAAGTGCTTTTTTAAAAAAGCCCCAACAATTTTGAAAGTGAAATTTGTACAGAGTTTCAAACCCTACCCAGTTTTCAGTTCTTGGCCTGCTCTGCAGCATCTGGTGAAGCTCATGGGCTCAGAGGAGGGGTGCAGCCTGGCACAAAACCACAAACCAGAAATAGACAAACCTTGAAGCTTCAGCACAGCTGCCTCTCGAGTGGCTCAAGTGGCAGTTTCAAGACAGGAAGGAGGGCGAGTAATAAAGGGGCTTCCCTTTTTTTTCTTTTGCAAAAGGCAGCCATCCACCAACACAACTCCAAAGCCCTGCAGTTTTTATCATTGGGGGGGGGCTGCAAACCACAGCCCTCCCAAAAAAAGAAATTTGAGCACAACTCCCAGAAACCAAGAGTTAGCCCACTTTTGGCCTTCATGGCTCAAAAATCACAAGATGCTACTTTTTGGATTAAAAGGTGTGAATCCAGCTGTATCCGTGAACTCTTTGTGTTCCCTTTTTTTTTAAATTATGTGCTTGTGATTGTTTTACATACAAAACAGTCAAATGTGGAAGGGCTTTTCATAACACTGAAAGAGTGTTCATATCTTATACTTAAAAGATGTAAACCTTTTAAAATATTTAACCTTGATTTGATTTACTTGGGCATTGTATGGATTGATGACTTATCACAGAGGTCTTCAAACTTGGCACCTCTAAGACTAGTGGACTTCAACTCCCAGTTAAAGTCCACAAGTCTCAAAGCCTTAACAGATCCTTGACTGAATCCTAATCCTTGACTGGCCTGTATGTATTGTCACAGATTGTACACAGTCTGAAGTTGAATGATGGCAACTTAAAATAGTGGATAATTCCCTTCCCCCTCCCCATTAAAAAGTAAATTACTTTTTTACTTTTTTAAAATGCATCTTTCAGATATGTCTGATGTATACAGCTCAGTAAAAGTCTTTTAATACATTTAAAACCATCCCTGCAAGTAGAAAAAAATACCAAGATTTAAATGAAGCCACAACACTTTATCCCCTGATAAGATTCTTAATTTTCCTCATGCAGGGAATTTTTTTTAACCTTCCAGTTTTCGCACACTTCCAGTATCCGCTCACCACCCATCACAGAATTAGGAGAAATTTTACTATTTATTGCAAACTGCAGGCAGTGTTTTCTCACGCCTGGTAACTTTAGGAATTCTGGGAGCTGAAGTCTACCCATCCTCAAGCAGGCTCGCTGGGGGAATTCTGGGAGTCGAAGTCCAAGGTTAAATTTAATTGCTTTATTTTGCGACGGTGGTGGGAATGTTCTGTTTTGTTCTTCCGCAGAAGTAATTGCATAAGGCGATGGATGTAAATGCAACAAACTTGTTCCTCCAGTCCAGGCCACTTCAAAATGTTGCTTTCTTGCTGGGTTCTTTTGGTTTTTTTTTTAAAGTATTCAACAAAAAAAAGTCCTCTTATAGGTGGAAGGTAATAGGGGAACCTCTTTAACTGCTCGTTCACCCACCACAGAAGAAGCAGGAAGATGCAGCCACGGATGTGGGTTTGGCTTTACCGTTGCACAAAAGAAGCTTAAGAACAGAACAGGCTCCGGTCATGAATCCAGAGGAGCGAACGGTGACTTGGTTGATTTCTCTGGGGGCTTTGAATTCCCCCAAAATGATGGTTGAGGACCCCGTGCAATTCCTCAAGACGTCTCTGAAAGACGGAGTTGTCCTTTGCAAACTCCTTCTCCGACTTCTGCCCGGCTCTATCGAAAAGGTACGACAGTCCGCGACTTCATTTGCTTGCTTTAGAAAGAAGGGTAGCTAAGAGATGGACTTTTTTGGAGACCAGCTAGAATTGCTCTTCAATCATTTTGCTCTTCAGTGGCGAGGGGTAAATTTTAATTGCATGTAGTCGGGAGGGGTAGGGGGAAATATCCTGCTTTCTAACACTGGGACAGGATCCCATATCACTGGGGAAACGTAAGAAGCCTTGAAGATCTTGGACCGGTGCAAAGAAACCAAAAATATTCTACAATCCAGTAGAAATCTTTTAGTGGAAGAGCCTGCCCAGTTTCTGGAATATAACAAAGACAAAATCGAAGAGGTTTCCAATTTATAACAAGAGATATAAAAAGGTCCTTTTTAGAGGGGGAAGAAGAGAGAAAATGCCTGGGTCCAACCCAAAACATTAATTTTCTTGAAAGCGTTGGCTCAAGGACAGCTGAAGGCAGAACTCACCAGCTCAAACAGGACCCTAAAAATTATTTCAGTATATATATATATTTTCCTCTCCTTCCACTCCTGTATCCAGACTATTGATTTCAAAGGAGGGATGACATAAGGGAGAGATATTAACATGGATTTAGAAATCCATGCGCAGAAAATGAGAAGTGGAAGAACTATGAACTTTTAGACCCACCGAGAAGCATTTGGAACGTGAAAGAGGCAAATGGGAAACACCAAAAAGAAAGAAAGGAAGGAAGAAATAAACCCATGTTTGTCGTCTCTTCGCGTTGCCTTGGAAGTCCCTTTCTTTCTCTTGAAAAAGGAAGCGTTTCTTGGGGTACCTGCGTGGACCGCCTCCCTCTCTGAATTGTCCTATAGAAGGGCTTAAAGTAGGGATCGCCAAACTTGGCAACTTTTTAAGACTTGTGGACTTCAGCTCCCAGAATTCCTCATGCTGGCTGAGGAATTCTGGGAGTTGAAGTCCACAAGTCTTTTTTTAAAAAAAAAAGCTGTCACATTTGAAGGTCCCTGATTTAGAAGACTCCTTCGACCATCTAGATCTCCTCCCCTACCACTCCAAATGAGCCAATTCTGAAGAAGGAGGAGGAGGAGGAGGAGGAGGAGGAGGAGGAGGAGGAGGAGGAAGAAGAAGAAGAAGAAGAAGAAGAAGAAGAAGAAGAAGAAGAAGAAGAAGAAGAAGAAGAAGAAGAAGAAGAAGAAGAAGAAGAAGAAGAAGAAGAAGAAGAAGAAGAAAAGAAGAAGAAGAAGACAGGACTCATGTACTGCTGTGATGGGGGCACTGCTGGTAGTAGTAGTAGTAGTAGTAGTAGTAGTACTGTAGTGTTATTGGCCTGGGTTTAAAAACAAAACAGATTATTCCAACATTTGACCGCCTGGAGCTTCAAATCCGCTGCTGTGTTTTCAGCCACATCCTGCACACATGACTGTTGATCTCAGCTACTGCTTCATTAGCTGTGGAAGATCTGCTGATGTTGCTTCTCACGGGGCAGAGCAGAGCAAGATCTACGGGCAGGAAGTGCACGATGGTGAGGGCCGTGCACTCCTGGCCTGGAATTTGAGGAATCTCAACGAGACAGCTGCTTGCAGACTTGATGTGAAAAGTTTGGGCATCCCTTGGGCAACTTCAGAGCTATTTTATTTTTCCTCCCAAAAAGATAAAAAAAAACGTAATGGAACCTCACAGCACACAGAGTGATTCTATTTCGATTCCAGGTTTACTTGCGCAGCTCAATCCATTCAATCTTCCTTGCGGTCATTAGAACCAGCATAAGAAAGGTGGGATATAAACAATCATTTTAAAAGCTATTTTTTTAAAAAAAAGTATGAAATGCACAGAAGGGACAGTCCCTGTCTCCTTCGGTCTCCTCATCCCTGCACTTCGCAAGTCCTTTCTTACGTTGAGCTCTGCTCGAAAACCAGAAACTATGATTTGGGAATCCGACGTCCCTGGTTCTGTAACCGTTCTGAAGTGCTCAAGGGCTCCTGAAGGACGGAGTCATTATCTGACTTCAGACAAGCCATCTTCCTTTGGATCTGCTGAACCAGAATCGTTGAGAGTAAAATCTCCTTTTTATTTTTAGCAGAAAAGCTCGGCGTTAGAGGGGGGGGCCATTCGTTTGCAAAACGCTGACTCAGGCCTGCTGCAAATCGATCCCTCTTCTTCACGTTTGCTGCCCTGAAGCTGTTGCGTTTGGATCCCAGTCTCAGCATGTGAATCTATATCTAGAAATTATGGGTTAGCCATCCTGGGAAGTCCCCTGTGACTTGTAAACAGTGACTGAGTTTTTAGGCATCACTCTGCTAGCAAAAAGGGGGATTTTATTCAAGGAGCTGCGTTTTAAAACACGCAGTGATGCAACTGGATGTGAGAAACTCCTCTGCCCGGATGATTGACAGTGATGTCAGCTGAGCTCCCCGTGAATCTAAACCCCAACATAGAGATAATGGAGGGCTGTGTGAGAATTGGAGTTTTAACATATCTGCAGTTTGGACAGATCAATATGCAAGCTAGGCAAATGCAGAGGCTTAATGTAAATCTATTTATTTCTGAAATAGTCTTAACTCATCTTATGTCCGTCTTTTGGAAAACATCCTTCTAAACTAGAGGTCACCAACCTTTCGGACCTCAGGGACCAATAAATTCATAATTTTAAATTCCACAGACCACTAATATGATCTGCCTAATGACCGCTTGGGTGGGTGTGGCTAGGTGGTCACGTGACTGGGTGGGCATGGCCACCTCAATGTCACTTCGAGAGGCGCCTCGCCAGCGCCCTCACCCCTCGCCTCCCTGCCCAGGCTCCTTAGAGCCCCAACAGGAAGCAACTGTTGGAGCTAAGCAGCCACCAGGAGAAAGAGTTGGCAAAACAGCTCAAATTGGATCTGACCGAGAAGGAGGCTCAGCAGAAGCACCTCACTGAGGACTAGGAGCATAGGCTTTCCAAGCAGAGGGAAGTCCTGCGGGAGTGCAAGGCCAGGTACCAGCACCTGGAGGCTCAGCAGGCTGAGATAGTCAGCCAGTTCCAGGCCATGATGCAGTCCCACTGGAACTGTCCCACTGTCCCTCTTCGCCACCAGTGGCACTTCCCTCCAGCCTTTGCCCAAAGCCCCACCAGGAGGCCGAAGCTGAGCCCAAGTCGGAATTTCTGCCCCCCCCTCCGACCCGCACAAAAAGACCCCAAAGGGGGTGACTCTCTGCAGCAACACAAACGTTCATTGAATGTATCCGGCCAGCCCAGGGGCTGTAGTTTGAGGACCCCTGATTTAGTGAAATGCAAATAATTTTTCTGTGGACCACCAAAATTTTCTCACGGACCACCAGTTGGGACTGCTGTTCTAAACCATGACTGTTATGGCCAGAGGCAAGTCCATCATCGGTGCTTCAATCAGTAAAGCAGGAAATCCTAAGAGCAGCAACAAAGCAAAAGATTTGAACATCACCTCCCCATAAACAAAACAGCCTTCACTCAACCTCTTTTTTTTTTTTCCCTTTCGTGGCAGTTCTTCAGAAATGCCTTTCAGAAACGGCATCCTAGCAAAGGAAGCAGGATGTTTTTCAGGTTCCGAGAGGTCCTCGTGGGCTTCGGAAGACAGTTTCAGGTGATTTATTCCATCTGAGTTGAGTTGTTATGCGCATTTCTTCTCTTCAAAGAACTTCCCCGTTTCTCAAGAAAACAAAAGAAGAAAAAGAAAATCCACCAGAGCAACAAAACCAGAAAGACCAGAATTATAATTGGAAGGTTTGCCAACCCTCGTCCAAATGCAGCTGTAACAGTTTTAAGGATCAAATTTGCATGGGAGCAAGTCTTTGAAATACAAGACTCCATACCTGGCTTTAAAGATTGCCATTATCACCTGAAATTAGGCTAAGCAATAGCCTGGTGCAGCAGAGACAAAGTCTCTTGTGTAGCATCTATCCAACTGGCTTCCAAGAAGCCCAACTGAATCAACCAAGCAGGTCAGAAGCCACCTAAGAAATTACTCTTTCCCTTGAGAGGATCCTTCTCCTTCTTGAAGGACTTGCATGTTCTCACTTGTCTTGGCTAGGTCTCTGTAGAAGACCTTCTCCATTGACGCTAAAGATAGATAGATAGATAGATAGATAGATAGATAGATAGATAGATAGATAGATAAATAGATAGATGATAGATAGATAGATAGATAGATAGATAGATAGATAGATAGATTGATTAACAGAGTTGGAAGGGACCTTGTAGGTCATCTAGTCCAAGCAGGAGAACCCTACACCATTTCTGACGGATGGCAGTCCAATCTCTTCTTGAAAGCCTCCAGGGATGAAGCTTCCACAACTTCCGAAGGCAACTTCTGTTCCATGGGTTGATGGTTCTCACGGTGAGAAAATCTCTCCTTATTTCTAGGTTGAATCCACTTGGTCCATCACCCATAAAGATTCCCAGAATTGCTCTGCAGAGGGATCTCTCCTTCCAGTTCACATGTCTTCATCTCCAACAATCTTTCTCTTCCTAGCAAGAGGGCATCTTATGGGGCCAGCCTTCAGCACCAAGTCCTAATCGCTGGGCGGCTTTGGGTTCATTTGTTCCACGGTTCTTCCTGAGCTGACAGCTTGTCTTTCCCCCCCCTTCCCCCGCCCACCCACAGCCCATCTTCTTGTGAAAATCCAGTGAGCACCAAGCTGTCTCCTTCCTTCGTACAAACACTAGGGTAATGTTCTTTGAGAACAAAAGTGAGCCAGCTGACAGGAGTTGTCACAAGCTTCCAAATCTGTTGACTGTCAAATTTTGATTCTTTTTTAGTATTGCCTAGAGCCCAAGACGGAAGCCGACTGCCTTGGCAATATCCAACAGTTTTTAAATGGGTGTGCAGCGTTGAAAGTGGAGGTAAGCGGCAACGGATAACAGCGCCGGGAAGGGTCTGGATGGATAGGCAGTGGGTGGGTGGGCATGGAGGTGGTAAGGAAGAGCTGCTGCAACCGGATGCCCTGACCCAATGGTACCCCTTGAGGATGTCTTCCTTGGGTTGAAGAAAGACGGAGGATTGTGTGTGTGGCTGCTGTAGAGGGCCAGCCATGCTTTGTCCTCCATCTGCGAAATAATATAAGTCCATTTTGGTTTGCGAAAGGGGTTTATTCCCAGTCTTGGCCTTTCATTGGAAATAACCAGCAACTGACTCCAATACGTTTTGCAAAGTAAGATAGATAGATGATAGATAGATAGATAGATAGATAGATAGATAGATAGATAGATAGATAGATAGATAGATAGATGAGAGAGAGAAATGATAGATGGGTTAGGTAGGTAGGTAGGTAGGTAGGTAGATAGATACTGATAGATACCGATAGATAGATAGATAGATAGATAGATAGATAGATAGATAGATAGATAGATAGATAGATAGATAGATAGATAGATGAGAGAGAGAAATGATAGATGGGTTAGGTAGGTAGGTAGGTAGGTAGATAGATACTGATAGATAGATAGATAGATAGATAGATAGATAGATAGATAGATAGATAGATAGATATAGATAGATGAGAGAGAAATGATAGATGGGTTAGGTAGGTAGGTAGGTAGATAGTTACTGATAGAGATAGATAGATAGATAGATAGATAGATAGATAGATAGATAGATAGATAGATAGATAGATGAGAGAGAGAAATGATAGATGGGTTAGGTAGGTAGGTAGGTAGGTAGATAGATACTGATAGATACCGATAGATAGATAGATAGATAGATAGATAGATAGATAGATAGATAGATAGATAGATGAGAGAGAAATGATAGATGGGTTAGGTAGGTAGGTAGATAGATACTGATAGAGATAGATAGATAGATAGATAGATAGATAGATAGATAGATAGATAGATAGATACTGTGTTTCCCCGAAAATAAGACCCTGTCTTATATTTTTTTGAACCCCAAAATAAGTGCTTGGCCTTATTTTCAGGGATGTCTTATTATTTTGGGGTGTATGGAACAAGACGGGGCTCCTCTTGCCGTCTTACCTGATTTCCAGCTCTGTCTCCCTAACCCTAAACAGAGGAAATGGTGGGGACCAGCTGTGCATGCATGTAAATATTTTTGGGGAGGGCTTATTTTTGGAGGGGGGTGTTATTTTAGCGCATGTGCTCAAAAGCCCGATTGGGCTTATAATCAGGGGGTGTCTTATTTTAGGGGAAACAGGATAGATAGATTAGATAGATAGATAGATAGATAGATAGATAGATAGATGGATGGATGGATGGATGGATGGATGGATGGATGGATGGATGGATAGATAGATAGATAGATAGATATAGATATAGATATAGATATAGATATAGATATAGATATAGATGATATAGATATAGATGATATAGATATAGATATAGATATAGATATAGATATAGATATAGATATGGATGAGTGGGTGGGTGGCTGGATGCCTGGATAGATAGATGTGGGTGGATGGATGGATGGATAGATAGATAGATAGAGGTGGGTGGATGGATGGATGGATGGATGGATGGATGGATGGATAGATAATGATGGGTGGGTAGACAGACGGACGGACGGATGGATGGACGGACAGACGGACGAATGGATGGATGGATGGATGGACAAGAGAGAGCTGGGACTGGGGAGGATTTCTCTGAACCCGGACAATCTCCAGCCTCGGAAGCAGCTCCCCAGTCCTGTGACTCTCTCGTAGCCAGGCCAATTCCGAGTTCAGACATTCTCCCAGGCTCTTCTTCCCTGCCGTGGCACCAATTCGACACTTCTCCGGAGTCCAGCTAATGCAAGAACCAGAATGTCAGGTTTTAGGCTTCCCAAGGGCGAGCCGCCTTTTCCCGGTCTTGTCTCCTTCTGTCTACCTTATCTTTAAGGCGGCTTTTTTTTTCTTTTTCCCCTGCCCCCTCCCTGTCCTCGCTCCGCTTCCTGGGTTTACAGACACATCTGGGGAGGGGGAGACACGGGGGGGGGGTCGGTTGGGGTGGGAGGGCATGGAAGAGAGGAATACCACAATAGAAAAATCCGGTGGTTGCAGCTCTCTCTGCACTGCCAACTCCCACCAGGTGTCATTTGTGAGTCTGGGGAGGGGATTTCGCAGCCCACTCCCATTGTTCCCGGCGGCAGATTGTGTCTGGGTAATGATTCAGTTCCTGCCCCAGAGCCAGGAGGGGCAAAGCCGAAGCAGATGTCTGGATTCCATCTGGTTGTCATTGAGCTGGGCTTAGGCGAGATAATTGGGGGGGGGGGTCGTGGTGAAAAATACCAGCTTCCAAGGGGCACCGCCTGTATCTCACCCACCCACCCAGTTGCTTTCCCGGCTGCCAAGTAGATCATGAATCCCCTCCTCTCCCCTCCCCCCCCTTGCAGAAGTCTAACTCCTGCAGGAGCCTTGGTAGTACAGTGGTCTAAAGCACCTTGTTATTAAGACCTGCAATTACTGCAGGTTCGAATCTCGCCAGGCTCAAGGTTGACTCAGCCTTCCATCCTTTCTAAGGTAGGTAAATTGGGGACCCAGTTTGTGGGGGCAATAAGCTGACTTTGTATAAATATACAAAAATATGAAGGCTATTGCTTAGCGCATTGTAAGCCGCCCTGACTCTCCGGAGAAGGGCGGCATATAAATCAAATTTTTAAAAAAACAAAACAAAACTCCGATTGCCTGCCAGGCTGAGCAACAGGCAGCCGAGTCGAGTGGCAGGGAGTTCCAACGGAGATCTCCCCACCCCCCACCCCACAAACAGAAGTTCGCTTCTGCCGGACTGAGCACCTCCAGGAGGGGTAACGTTACATGACATTTTGCAACGCCGGAGCCGCTTCCCTTTCTCGGGCTTCTCTCTACAATCCCGAACCGCGGCCGAAACGACAGTTTCGGCCGAAACCAGCTGCTCATTGCTAAACGGCCGGCAACCTGATCCCCTCGCCCGGGCTGTCCGTGTTTGCAGATCCGGGGCAACGACCCGGTTGAAAGACTGGTCTCTAAGTGGGGAGGGGGGGCGGAGTTCGTGGCGCCCTGGAAGGGGAGGAGGGGGTCTCTCCCTGCTTGTCCTACCTAGCGAGGTTGTTGTAAAACAGCTTTGCTCGTTTTAGGCAGGGACTTGGGGGTGGGTGGGAGGCATCTTTCCCATCCAAGCCCCCGCAGATATCACCACTACCATCATCATCATCATCATCACCCCGCCCGGGCTGGGGGAGGTGAACGGGAGCCCGCGGAGCCCCCTGCCCGCCTTGACGCAAGTGGGTGGCGTGGGGGAAAGGCCGGCTCCGGAGAAGGCAAGCGAGGGCGCTGCCCGGCAGTCGAAGCAAGCGGCGCGGAGGGGGCGCTCCGGAGCATCACCCCTGCCTGGCTGGCTGGCTGGCTGGCTGCCTCCCGCTCCCGCCGCCTGTCACTTCCCCTGCTTTGCGCCGCCCGCCTGCGATCCAGCTCCGGGTCAGGCCGTCCCTGCCCAACGGGGCTCCGCGATCGCAGCCAGGCAGGCAGACGGAGCGCAGCGCAGCGCAGCTCTTGAACCACCGGACGGACGGGCGAGTCTTTCTCTTCTTCTTCCTCCTCCTCTTCCTCCTCCTCTTCTTCTTCTTTCCCCTCCTCCTCCTCTTCCTCCTTCCCGTCTTCTTCCTCCTCCTCCTCCTCCTCCTCTTCCTCCTCCTCTTCTTCTTCTTTCCCCTCCTCCTCCTCTTCCTCCTCCTCTTCTTCTTCTTTCCCCTCCTCCTCCTCTTCCTCCTTCCCGTCTTCTTCCTCCTCCTCCTCCTCCTCCTCCAGCTGCGCATCCCCTCCGCGCCTCTCTCGACCCGCGCAGGGGCTCCCCGGTGCGCCCCTGGCCCTGCTCCGTTCCTTCCCGGGGCCTGCAGCTCTTGCTTTCCCCAGCGCAGGTAAGACGCTCCCTCCTTCCTTGCCAAGTTTTCCTTTCCTTTGGCCCGCCGTTGGGCCGGCTTTCGGGGGGCGCCCCCCTCCCCCGAGGGTCCCAAGGGAGAAGAAGTCGGCTGCGGCGGAGCGCTTGTCCCTTGTCTTCCCCAACGAAGAGTCCCCTGAGTCTTCTTGCGATGCCCTCCAGATGTTGCAAGGCGAGCCCCAGCAGCCCGAGGAGGGCAGCCGCGGGGACTCCCTCCCCCCCTCTTCCACATCTGGAGGGCGTCCTCTTGCCGGATGCAGCTGTGCCGTAGTCCTGGGGTGCCTCCCGATCCAATTTGCCGGGTGGTTTGACCTCCAGGCCCATCCTCCTCCGCTTTGCTCTCCATCCATGGGGGGGGGGGTTGGGGGTTGGAGGGGGACTTCCAGCTGGAAGGGCTCCTTGGTCCTTGCTTAATGACCGGCCATCCATCCGGTCAGTCTGACTCTGCACCTCTTAGAGGTCAAGTTGGGAATTCTGCTGTCGGGGTCCAGAAACAGTTTAATGATTTCTCCGCCTTAACCCAAAATTGCATTTTTGGGAGCCAAGAGGCAGAAGAAACAAGGGGGAGAACAGAGGGAAGAG
The DNA here is from genome assembly GCF_059756535.1 of Pantherophis guttatus. NCBI lineage: Eukaryota > Metazoa > Chordata > Lepidosauria > Squamata > Colubridae > Pantherophis > Pantherophis guttatus. The sequence goes on from NC_142074.1 coordinate 24,915,360, forward strand.
GCTGCGGGGGAGGGGGGGGCTAGATCTCGTTGTAAAAGCAGGCAAGGTGATTGGCAATCGAAAGTCCGGAAGGGCTGAAAAAGGGTGAAGGGTGAAAAAGCTGGAACAGTTGCACAAAAGAGCCTTGGTGGCGCAGCAGACTAAAGTGCTGTTAACTAACACCAGCTGCCTGCAATTACTGCGAGTTCAAATCTCACCAGGCTCAAGGTTGACTCAGCCTTCCATCCTTCCGAGGTAGGTAAAATGAGGAGCCGGTTTGTGGGGGCAATAAGCTGACTTTGTATAAAAAAGAACACCGCTTGGGGGGGCCCGAAAGCCCTACTAAGCAGGTATATACAAAAGTATGAAGGCTATTGCTTAATGCATTGTAAGCTGCCCTGAGTCTCTGGAGAAAGGCGGCATATAAATCGAACCAATAAATAAACAATAAATAAATAATGTCTTTTCTTGGGAGGGGGGAAGGAGTTGCACAAAGAGGAGCTATCCAAAGCCCAAACATGGGAACTTTTAAGACTTGTGGACTTCAACTCCCGCAATCCCCCAGCCAGCTAAGTCTTAAAATTGCCAAGTTTGGAGCCCCCCCCCTGCTCTAGACACTTAAACCAGGAAGAACTTGCTTTTTTTAAGAGAGGGAGGGGGCAGGCCCACACATTCAAGCGGGGAAGATCCACCATGGTTTCAGTTCTGCCTACATGCTCTTCGATTGACTTGTAAGTTCTGGAGGACATCAGAAGATCTTCCAGGTGGGCCTGGGTGAGGCCTAGCAACCTCCTTCCACGAGGTTCTTCCTTCTGTGGCTCTCCAGGTCTCAATCTGCCACTCTCCCCTCCCTCCCTCCCCACGAGATCTCTTTTCTAGAGGCGGACCTCTTGCCTCACAATCAGGAGGTTGTGAGTTCAATCCTAGGTAGAGGCAGATGTAGGGTCTCTCCTGCTTGGGCAGGGGGTTGGGCTAGATGACCTACAAGATCCCTTCCAACTCTCTGTTACCCACGTTGCTTTCCTTCCAAGAAGGCATCGCCATTTTTGTCTCCCCCCCCCCCGACTGCCTAATCTTTCTTTTTCACTTCTGGAAACCCCGAATGCAAAGTGTAGGATTAAAACAATCATTTGCTGCTTCTCTTTTTGCTTGCTTTTGAAAGCGTTCCGTCGAACAGAGAAATTGGTTGGTTTTAAGGGAATTTGGCTGCTTACGCAGACAGGTAAATCAGCAAAATGTCTTTAGATCCATAGCGAGGACCTTTCTGACTATAAATGAAGATAAATTCTTTTTTTTTTTTTTTATTTGATGTATATGCCGCCCCTTTCCAGAGACTCAGGGCAGCTTACAATGCGTTAAGCAATAGCCTTCATACTTTTGTATATTTATACAAAGTCAGCTTATTGCCCCCCACAAACTGGGTCCTCAATTTACCTACCTTAGAAAGGATGGAAGGCTGAGTCAACCTTGAGCCTGGCGAGATTCGATCTTACTTTAATTGCAGGCAGCTGGTGTTAAATTACAGTGCTCTGTCTGTTGAGCTATCCAGGCGTTCTGGGTTGGGTTGGATTGGGTGGGATGGGATCTGTGTTGGATGGTAGACGTGATGCCATTTATAACCTGAGCATGATTAATCTCCTGTAGGGGCGGTGATTCTTCCATAAATATAGGCTACCAATAATATGTTTTGGGAGAAGAAAAAGGAAATTTTTCCAATTGTGCACACGGTGGAATGCCTCTTATGAAATGATGCATGCCATGCTGGCTGCCACAGATGGTGTCCCTTCCTCTCCCCTCTTGTTTTAAAAGCTTTCCCCCCCCCCCAAGGCCTTTCCTTAGTCATTTCTACTGCTGTTGCACATTCTATCCCTGGTCCGTCTTAACAGGAGAAATCATAGAATAGAATAGAGCTGGAAGGGATCTTGGAGGTCTACTAGTCCAGCCCTCTGCTCAAACAAGAGATCCTATACTATTCTGGACAAATGACTCTCCAGTCTCTTTTTTAAAAACCTCCAGTGTTGGAGCACCCACAACTTCTGGTGGCAAGCTGTTCCACCGGTTAATTGTTCTCACTGTCAGGAAATTTCTCCTTAATTCCAGGTTTGCTTTTCTCCTTGATTCGTTTCCATCCATTGCTTCTTCTCGTGCCTTCTGGTGCTTTGGAGGATAAGCTGACCCCCTCTTCTTTGTGGCAGCCCCTCAAATACTATGCATGTGATTATTTCAAACCCTGGAATACTGCTCTGTGATTTTGTTTCTGATTGCATCGGTATCTGAGTGCGTATTTAATGGTGTGCTGTCTTGGGTAGATAATAATCTTGGGAAAAACGGACTATACTTGTTTGCAAGAACAAAATGGATCCCTCCCAGACCATGCACCGATCCTGCCATAAATCGGCCATAAATGCTGCCTCTGATAATAAAGTCCCAGATACCTCCGATACTCAAACTTCCAGAGAAGATATGGACCACAATCCAGAATCATGGAGTGGCACAGATTATAGTTTGGCCTTGCAAACCGTTGTTCGAATAAACAAACTCCTATTCCCTTCTTTAGAACTCTAAATTATAGTCTTCAGGCCACAGAATAGCTCTGGGTTGGCCGGGTAAGTAAAGAAAACCACAGAAGCATAGAGTTTTTTGGGCGGGTGGGGGTCAGCTGCAAAACAGCTGACGTAAAGGGAAAAAAAAGTTACTTTTAAAATTTAACTCGCTTTAGTAAAACAGTCTTTCTGGAAGATGGGGGAGAAGCCGTTTGCTTGAATGAATTCTGCATACCTCTATTTTAAGGAGCAAAAATGCACCAAAGCCAACCGGTTGCTACCAGACAGAGGGGGAAAAAAATGCAGAAAATTCAAACAAATCTATACCAACCCACCCCAAAATGAAAGCCAGAATGGTGCCGTGTTAAAAGCATTGGGATTGGCTGATTGATGTGGCTGTTCAGTTGTTTTTGAGAAAATCCCAGCATTCTCCACTCCTGTAGTCAAGGATTTGGGGAATCGAAGTCTGCACATCTGGAGGGTTGGGAAAGCTGGGTTGATAATTAGAAAGTGAAGGTTTGGGGTGGCCCAGTAGCCCCTGTTGCTAGCCAATATCTCTAGGAAGCTCTGTTCTGACCTAGGCTTCCCCAAACCACGAAGCAGACTCCTTGTTCCGACAAAAAACCCTTTTTATTAAGTTACTGTGAATTTCTCTCATTCCCATTCAGCAAAGTCTTTCAAGGGGGGAATTTACAGTCACAGACCTTATCTGGCTTGGAGAGCTGCCAGGCCAATATCTTCAAAACTTGGCAAAGAGTCTCGAAGAGTCACGAACCAATTAAGCAAACTAATTGTCTCCTGCAAACTCCCCTCCTATTTCACTCCTCTTTTATTCCCTCCGGGAGGGGCCATTCATCGTCCACCTGTGGCTTTACTCCTGAGTCGACCCTTGTTCTTTAGCTGTTCCCTTTGTCTGGCAACTCTGCGCATGCACACACTGGGAACAGGCTCCAGCTGCTCGTCTGCCTCACTGTTGTCTGATTCCGAAGGCAGCAAATAACTGGCATCCGGCCCTGGCCCCCTCTCTGCCTCAAGACGCAGAGCCCTCATCAGAGCCCTCCCCAGACTCCAGGACTGGCCCATGTTCCTCCCCAACCTCCTCACTGTCCGAATCTGCTGCCAGCTCTGCTGGCTGCTGACAGGCCACAACAAGCTCACCAAGAGGGCTATTTCTGTAGCCTCCAGCCTTAGCAACAGGAATTGCAAAGTAGACTGCCCCTAAACATGCAGCTTTGCATACTCGCAGCAACTGAAACAACTCTAAATGTTTGGATTGCGTTTCCTAAATTACATTCATAAATTCTATTTACTAAGACTGTGTTACTACCATTCTTCTCATCCTTCCTATTACCTATCTCCTTCTACTTATGACTATAACCTTGCTGCTTGTATCTTTACGATTTATGTTGTTTTATTTAGTTTCCTAGTATGATTTTGATTGCTTATTTAATATCCTATGACTATCCCTAAGTGTTGTATCTTATGATTCTTGATGAATGTATTCTTTATATACACTGAGAGCTTATGCACCAAAGACAAATTCTCTGTGTGTCCAATCACACTTGGCCAATAAAGAATTATATTCTATTCTACCGTGTTTCCCTGAAAATAAGAGCCAACCAGAAAATAAGCCCTAGCATGATTTTTCAGGATGTTCGTAATATAAGCCCTACCCCAAAAATAAGCCCCAGTTAAGATCATCAATGGACGGAGGCGTTTAGTACTGTATTTCCCCCAAAATAAGACTTAACGGGAAAATAAGCCACAATGCGTCTTTTGGAGCAAAAATTAATATAAGACCCGGTCTTATTTTGGGGGGGAAACACGATATTCTTAAACTGCAAAGGTTTCTTTGCCATGATGTTTCTTCTTCTTCTTCTTTTGTCGTCTTTCTCTCAGCTGTTTGATGCCCACGATCTCTACTCCGGAGAAAACTTCACCAAGGTATTGACTGCCCTTTTGTCTCTCAACAAAGCCACGGAAGGTAAGGCAGAAAAAAAAGAGGATGTCACAATATTTTCCTGCAAGCATCTCTTGCCTTTCGTTTCCCAGCTTTGCTCTGAGCTCCAGAGATTTTTTTTCTCCAGGTGGGGCAGCTCGCTGAAGCCAACCGTAGCTAGTTTCAAAAAGCTAAGCCGGGTTTGCATGCGGCCGCAATATCTCGGGGCTGTGGGCCAGCTCTGGGAGGCGGGGAAAACATTGAGAGAAGACAGAGGCAAACTTTCCATGTTGTTGCTAAATAAAAGCCAAGGACGTGTCCACAGAGGACTCACGAGACAAGCGAGGCTTGAAAGAGACTTTATCTTGACAATGTGGGGCATCTACACATACCCCCCCCCCTCCCAGCCCCATCTATTTGCAGAAGAACAATAGAAGAAAAATGCGGCTGTTCCTATAGAAACTGCTGCTCATTCCTTTTCAAAGATGAAAGTGTGTTCCAGTTTTGTTCTTTTCTCGTATCCTAGTCATTCTTTTCTTTTCTTTCTCCTTCTTTTCTTTCTTCTTTCCTTCCTCAAAATTAATATTTCTTTTTTCTTTCCCTCCTTCCTTCCGTGTCTATCCTTTCTTCCTTCCTTCCTTTGTCAAAATGAATCTTTTCTTTTTTTCTTCCTTCCTTCCTTTCTTTCTTCATTCCTCAAAATGAATCTTCCTTCTTTCCCTTCCTTCCTTCCTCTTTCTTTGTCAAAATGAATCTTTTCTTTCTTTCTTTCTTTCTTTCTTTCTTTCTTTCTTTCTTTCTTTCTTTCTTTCTTTCTTTCTTTTTTTTCCATCCTTCCTTCCTTCCTTCCTTCCTTCTTTCCTTCCTTCCTTTCTCAGCATTGGACTTCTAATAGAGTAAAATGCACGTGTCAGTATTTTCTCTACTGTTTCTCTACTGTTTAGATCATTCTTGGAGGATTTGGCAAGAATCCGCTTAACATGATATGGTCGGGCTGGTAATGCACAATGAAATCTTTATTTAAAGCTAAAAGCGTTAGGAGATGCAAACAGTGGAATCCTACTGAACAGATGCTAGATTTTAACAAGATTCAGAGCGAGTTGAAGAATATAGGAAAGGATTGAGGCTTCCTAAGCGTATCTGAATAGATTTTATGTTGTCCTGCTTGGTGTGAAACAGATGGCAGACCTTCCAGAGGGCCCCATCCTGTCCCACCAGTGGAGGCTTATATATTGATACCTCTGGGGGTGGCAAGAACACCTGTGACACTGAATGAAAAATGTTGAAGGTTATAATTTGATACCTGAAAACAGAAACAGATAAAGCTGAATGGGCCTCTTTCTCAAGTACTGATTTATTTCTTGGCCAATGTGTTCTGATGTCCATTTCTTGGATGGATGGATGGATGGACGGACGGACAGATAGATAACATGGATGGATGAATTGATGGATGGGTGTGATAGATGGATAGATGGATGGACAGACATATAACATGGATGGGTGGAGGGAGGGAGACAAACAGCATGGATGGATGGATGGATGGATGGACAGATGGATGGATAGACAGATAGATAACATGGATGGATGAATTGATGGATGGGTGATAGATGGATAGATGGATGGACAGACATATAACATGGATGGATGAATTGATGGATGGGTGTGATAGATGGATAGATGGATGGATAGACATATAACATGGATGAGTGGAGGGAGGGAGACAAACAGCATGGATGGATGGATGGATGGACAGATGGATGGACAGACAGATAGATAACATGGATGGATGAATTGATGTACGGGTGATAGATGGATAGATGGATGGACAGACATATAACATGGATGGATGAATTGATGGATGGATGATAGATGGATGGACAGACATATAACATGGATGGGGGAGGGAGGGAGACAAACAGATAGCATGGATGGATGGATGGATGGATGGATGGATGGATGGCAGGCAGGCAGACAGATAGATAACACGAATTGATGAATTGATGTACGGGTGATAGATGGATAGATGGATGGACAGACATATAACATGGATGGATGAATTGATGGATGGATGATGGATGGACAGACATATAACATGGATGGGGGAAGGGAGGGAGACAAACAGATAGCATGGATGGATGGATGGATGGATGGATGGATGGATGGATGGCAGGCAGGCAGACAGATAGATAACATGAATTGATGAATTGATGGATGGATGATAGATGGATAGATAGACATATAACATGGATGGTGGGAGGGAGGCACAGATACCATAGATGGATGGATGGATGGATGGATGATCGGTCCACCTATCTTAAAATGGTTAAAATTGAGAAATGCTACTTTAGTGAATTCCTGCCCGGAACAGGGCTGGACTAGATACCTCTCCAACTCACGCAATCTGTGAGACCATCTGGTTAACGGAGAGGACGACACGTGGACTCCACACTTATAAACCACCCACACTTCCCTCCTTCCGAAATGGCTCACCATATGATGCTGAAAGCTGTTCTACTTAGCAACACCCTTTTTTTTTCCTTCCGAAGGCTGGGACAGGGAGAGGCTTTTTTTAAGCCCAGGTGTTGTGACCCTGGTCCAGAGGTGGTATTCAGCCGGTTCGTACCGGTTTGTGTGAACCGGTAGCGGAGATTGCGGGTGGGCTTCCCACCTGCCCAGGCTCTATGCCATCCTATTTAGGCATGTTTTCAAGGCCGGGTGCTTGCATGGAAGTGCGCACGCGCGCAACGAACCGGTGGTAAGAATATTGGAAATCCACCGCTGCCCAGGTCATGTAGACGAAGATTCCACCCCACGCTTTCCTGAAGACAGCTGACCTCAATCCAGGGGTGAAATGCTCCCGGTTCAGACTGGATCGAGCGATCCGGTAACGATCGTGGCGGGTGGTTCGGCGATGCGGTAGCGATGGCGGAGCGAAGCTCTGCCCACCCGCCTGAGTGTCGTTCTTTACCTTCTGCACATGCGCAGAAGGTCTGTGCATGCATGTGACGAACCGGTAAGGAAGGTATATAGATTTCACCCCTGCCTCAATCCCACAAACAAAAACCAGGAAGCAACAAAACAAAAGCAGAGAGGAAGTCCAAAGAGAAGGTCCGAGCTTACGGGGCAAGGTCTAGAGTCAAGACAGAAACACAAACCGAGTTGTTCCAAAGCAAGTAATTGTTCCCAACAAAGGCAAAATCCCCCAGCTTCTACTTAAATCAATACACACCAGGTGTTCCTTGTGAGGAGAGGTGTGGCGACCTTCTCCCGAGCAACCTTGCAGACCTCCTTGCCTCCGCTCTACTCTCCGTGTCCTCGGATCAGTGGGGGAGGCAGCTGTTCCTCATCAGAGGGGATCTGCTGCCCTCTCGACACCCCTGTGTGTCTGCAGCCGATCCCCTCCCATGTCTGTGAGGGCAGGCAGCTCTCTATCCAGCTCACCACCTTCCCCAATGCTTGAGGAGCCTGGGGCAGCATTATCCTCAGCCCCTGGACTCTCCAAAATGCCAAGGGAGACGTGCCATCCCCGTCGGAGGGTCCTGATTCCAACTCCTCCTCCTCCGAACCAGGATCCGATAGGGCCATAATACCTGGTTCTGAATATTGTTCCCCCTTTAGGAAGACCCTAACATGAGATAGGTGGGACATGGTGGCTCAGGGGCTAAGATGCTGAACTTATCGATCGAAAGGTCGGCTGTTCGGCGGTTCGAATCCCTAGTGCCGTGGAATGGGGTGAGCTCCCGTTCCTTGTCCCAGCTTCTGCCAACCTAGCAGTTCGAAAGCACGTAAAAAATGCAAGCAGAAAAAGAGGGACCACCTTTGGTGGGAAGGGAACAGCGTTCCGTGCGCCTTTGGCGTTGAGTCATGCCAGCTACATGACCATGGAGACGTCTTCGGACAGCGCTGGCTCTTCGGCTTTGAAAGCACTGCCCCCTAGAGTCGGGAACGACTAGCACATATGTGCAAGGGGAACCTTCACCTTTACCTTAGTGTGAGGTTGTGGCCCAGGAATCAAGCCCTGTTTAACAAGAAACTATGATCTACTGGCTGGGGAATCCTGGGAGTTAATGTCCACCCCTCTTAAAATGGTTAAAGTTGAGAAACGCCCCTCAAGGAGTTTTCAATTGGAGTTCAAAGGATGTGGGGCTTTCATTTGACCCATTATAGCTATTTTTCTAGCCTCAGCCCAGCAAGGGTTATTTCCTTCCGCTTTTGACCTCTTCTCCTTTTTAACAGATCCAGGAAGTTCTACCAGGAAGCCATGTTCTCAGCTGCCTTCTCCGGCCCCCGGTGACTGCCAGCCCCTGACCCAAGCGGCCTCCGCTCGGCCATCCAGAGTGTTGCAGAGACAGTCAAGAGTTGGGGTATGTTTTCAACGCGATCTCACCCAAAGCAGGAAAGCCCAACTTATACCTAGCACCTTTGGGTGTGTGGCCTTCTCAGGTCCACTTTTCTGCCATCTCAGAAGGTGGGGGACATACGAAAAAACGGTTTAGGGATTGGATTTAATTAACGCAATGTTGTTTTAATTGACATTCATGATAGTTTAGATTTTGAGCTGGCTTTCTCTGTCCTCTAGTTGTTTATTTATCCCTCTTCTCCTGGCCTATTCCTTCTTAGAGGCTGGCCCTGCCATGGCAAGCCAAGTCAAGAATAATACGCCATCCTAAAAATACGTTGGATTGGCACAGGAAATAGCAGGCAGAGGTCCAAGGCCTGGTGTTAACCTGGTGTAGAAGAATAGTTGTACAGCTGAATGGTGAAGCAGGAATTTCCTTGTTCAAACTCAACGTTTTTGGAGAAGCTGTCAGCTTCATAATTTCATCCCTTCCTGACATCAGTTGAGCAACGAAGCATCTCTCTTTCGTTTCTTCCTAACAAAGCTTTCGTATTTGCTATTCAGACATTAGAATCACAGAGTTGGAAGGGACCTTGGAGGTCTTCTAGTCCAACCCCCTGCTTTGGCAGGAAAACCTACACCATTTCAGATGAATGGTGATCCAACCTCTTCTTAAAAACTTCCAGTGTTGGAGCATTTACAACTTCAGGAGGCAAATTGTTCCATTGAATTCTAATTGTCAGGAAATTTCTCCTTAGTTCTAGGTTGCTTCTCTCCTTGATGAGTTTCCACCCATCGCTTCTTGACCTGCCCTCAGGTGCTTTGGAGAATAGTTTGACTCCCTCTTCTTTGGGGCAGCCCATTTATTTATTTATTTATTTATTTATTTATTTATTTATTTATTTATTTAATCTAATTTTTATACCGCCCTTCTCCCAAAGGACTCAGGGCGGTGTACAGCCAAAGATAAAACAAACGCATATATAAGAGATATATGCGCATGAGATATTGGAAGACTGCTATCATGTCACTCCTTTTTTAAAAAATAATTAAGCATTAAACATTCATTGAGTTGTCTGGAATGGATGATTCCCTTTCTCGCTTCTTCTTTCGTCTTTCTCTTCCGGAACCAACCGTCCTCCTGATCTTGCTTTTGCGTTTAGGAGATGACGGAAAATGGCAGTCATCAACTGGTGGTCAAGGCCCGTTTCCAGTTTAAGCAGACCAACGAAGATGAGCTGACCATCAACAAGGGGGACATCATTTACGTCACCCGCACTGAGGAAGGGGGCTGGTGGGAAGGGACCCTGAACGGAAAGACGGGCTGGTTCCCCAGCAACTACGTCAGAGAAATTAAATCCACCGGTAAGAGAGATCTGCTGTCATCCTTCCTATCATTGTTGAGGTTGACATTCAGGTGTCTTTGTTGGCATCTGGCATCTGCTTGGATGTGTTTGATTTGCATGCCCAGATAGATTGGCAAGGTCTATTTTTTTTTATTTTTTATTTTTTTATTTTATTTTAATTTGATTTATATGCCGCCCTTCTCCGAAGACTCAGGGCGGCTTACAATGTGCTCAGCAATAGCCTTCATCCTTTTTGTATATTTATACAAAGTCAGTTTATTGCCTCCACAACTGGGTCCTCATTTCACCTACCTTAGAAAGGATGGAAGGCTGAGTCAACCTTGAGCCTTGGCGAGATTCGAACCCTGCAGTAATTGCAGGCAGCTGGTCTTAATAAGCTTAATAACAGGGTGCCTTAAACCCCTGTACTACCAAGGCTCTTTAAAATACAGAGCAGCCTATATGGGGTTGCTTATACTTTAACATAGTATGGTTTCCATAGGTAGTTTTATGCGTTCTAGATTCTTTCTGCATTTGTGAAAAAAACCTTTTCCTCCACCTCCACTTCAGCCTCCTCCCCTTACTCCTTCTCCTTTTGTATCTCCTCCTCTTCCTCTTCTTTCTCCTTTTCTTTCTATCTTCTCCTTTTCCACCTCCTCTGCCTCCTCCTTTTCTTTCTCCTTTTCTTTCTCTTTTTCTTTCTTCTTCCTATCTTCTCATTTTCCTTCTCCTCCTTCTCCTCTTCTTTCTCCTTCTCCTTCTTTCCTTTCTTCTTTCCTTCCTAAGACCTGGTGCTTTTTTTGGTGACAAAAAATATATATATAAGACAGGGTCTTATTTTCGGGGAAACACAGTAAGAGCACTTCTCTATAACCATTCCTACTGTTTCTCCTCCAGATAAACTGCTCTCTCCTAAGGCTTTGAAAGGAGCCGAAAGTCCTCAACTTACGAAGAATTACTATACTGTGGTAAGCCTGTGAAGTCTCTTATTATTCCTGAATTTTCTTAACCGAAAGGATGCCTGTAAATCAAAGGTCTTCAAACTTGGCAGTTTTAAGACTTGTGGACTTCAACTCCTAGAATTCTCCAGCCATCTGGCTGGAGAATTCTGGGAGTTGAAGTCCACAAGTCTTAAAGCTGCCAAGTTTGAAGACCTCTGCTGTAAATCTATCCTTGTGAACTATTAACATCACACAAAGTCACATAAAAATCAAGCCAAGATTAAGCAAAACCCATGTTGAGCAATGAGGCTACAAGATCTGGTTATGCGAATTGTCTGAAATACTACGCAGCTCTTCTCCATTTCAGTTTTCTTTTCTTTTTTTCTTTTTTTAAAGTTTTTCATTTTTATAATTCATCCTGGGAAGCAACAATGTGGTTGCCCAGAAAACAACATAAACAGCAAAAGTTGACCTCAACTCAACTTTTCTTTCCAAAAGCTAAGCCCAACCAAAGTTGGGTATGGTCCATGCTTGAATAGGAGGCTCAAGATTGTAGGTTAAACTGAGATATGTTGAAACCATATCTTGGAAGCATGAAATGATAAACTACTTCTAACTGTTGCCAAGAAACGGCACAGATATTTATATGAAGTCACCAGCAGCTGAGCTGACTCGAGGGAGACTTTATTTTTGGCACTATCCGTGTCTATAAACACGTGAGGAGAAGAATGTCATACTATGAGCCTAGATACAGTATGTTCATGGACTCCATCATTCATAAGCAAGATATATTTGGATCGTTCCTAGCATCCTTTGTATCTCCTGCTTATCTTCACCTGCTTCAGGTGCTTCAAAATATTTTGGAAACAGAGCGAGAGTACGCCAAGGAACTGCAGTCCCTTCTAGGAACGTACTTGAAGTCACTCCAGTCTTATGACAAGTAAGTGAGATTGTTTGGGATGATCTCCATTAATAATGGGGAGGAGGGGAGATGCGACTTCTCAAAAGATCATTGATGACTTCCAACTCTACTTGGCAGTCTTTGGATACTGGCAGTTTTGAATGCCTTTTTAATTGATGGGGTTGGTCTTTTGCTTTGCTTCTCTAAGGAAAGATCCACACTCAAGGGCATAATAGTAGTTGGGACAACTAAGGAATAGATGGTTTGTGATGAGAACATGAGAATGGTCATTACAATAGCGTGAAGACCACTTTCAATCTTCAATGTGTCCCAAAGGTTCTTCTTTGAAGAGGCAACTGGGCTTTCTGGTTTTTCTTTGAAGACGTTTCGCTTCTCATCCAAGAAGCTTCCTCGGCTTCCCTCAGAAGCTTCTTCACCTTCTCTCAGAGCTGAAGAAGCTTCCTGGATGAGAAACGAAACATCTCCAAGGGAAAACCAGGAAGTCCAGTGGCCTCTTGAAAAAAGCACCTTTGGGACAACCATGACCTGGATGACTGAGAATCTCCATAGATATTTAACCTTCAACATGCCACTTAAGATTCTTAAATCTTCAAAGCCAAGATTCTTTTTCCTCACTGAGGAAAAGTCTTTCCATGATACCGTGTTTCCCTGAAAATAAGACCCAACTGGAAAATAAGCCCTAGCATGATTTTTCAGGATGCTCATAATATAAGCCCTACCCCAAAATAAGCCCCAGTTAAGATCATCAACCATCATGGACGTATTTAGTACTGTATTTCCCCGAAAATAATACCTAACCAGAAAATAAGCCCTAATGAGTCTTTTAGAGCAAAAATTAATATAAGACCTGGTCTTAATTTCGGCCTAGAATATATACTGTATGTATATTTCTAGGCTGAGCACTACGGACATAGCCTCTCTGCTTGGAAACGTGGAAGAGATCTGCAACTTTCAACAGACGCTCAACCAGACGCTGGAGGAGTGTGCTAGGTAAGTCCTGAACGTGTTCTCCACAGAAAGTTTTCTTATTTAAAATCTTCTCCTTGGAAGGTACAGCGGGAAGAGGTTTCAGGTAAGCTGTGGGACCCCCTTAAATCACTTCATGGATTTTCTCCAGACTCTGTTTTGGATAAAACGTTCTGTGTTGTTATGGTGTTCTTGCATTTATTTATTTTTTAAGTATAATAGTTCCATCTTCCATGAAAGAGCGTGTCATCTGGGTACATGTATCTTTGTGCGGTAGTAATCAAAATTTACAACAGTATTCATTACATTAATATTACTTCTCTGAGTTTACTAATATTGAACATTATAAGCATATTCACTCCTCCCTCTTGACATATCTTCTAACAAGAATATAGTAATAATATTAAACATAATAGTCCTAATAGCCATGATAATCATCATCATCATCATAGTGTTTACTTCTCTCTCTTAACACATTTTGTATATTTTGCTGATCTTCTTCTTTTGTTTCCCTATTTCTAACTCCCGTTTTTATTCTCTAACCATCGATAAAATAGACCCCACGTCATATAATATTCCGTTTGTTCTTTCTCCTTAATTGCAAGGCTTAATCTATTCATTTCTGCACATTCTAATATTTTCCTGATCACATGCTCATCAGTAGGTGTTCTTGCATTTTGTAAGCAGTCCAGATAGTCCCCAACTTATGACCACAACTGAGTCTTAGACAGTGGTGAAATCTGAACCGTTTTGCTACTGGTTCACTGGGCTTGCATGCACAATGCGCGCCAAAAGAAGGCTTGGGAAGGTAAGTAGAACAGCGGAGGGGGGAATCAGCTGTGGCACATGATCTTGGGAACCTTTTTTTAAAAAAAATGTAAAGCATTTTTTTACGACTGGTTCGGGTGAATAGGTAGTAAAGAATGCTTTAAAAAAAAAAAAATTTCCGACAATCACAGCTGTGCCATGCGATTGTTGGTACCTTTTTTTTTTTTTTTACTTTTTTAAAGCATTTTTTTACTACCTATTCGTCCGAACCGGTAGTAAAAAAGTGCTTAAAAAGTAAAAAAAAAAAAAAAGTTCCGACGATCAGCTGAACGATGCACGATCATCGGAACTTTTTTTTTATTTTTTAAAGCATTTAAAGCATGTCAGTTAATCCTTAGTTGGGTAACCTTTAGCATGAATGACGGCCTTACAACGTCTTCCCACGGAGTGAACCAAGTCTTTGAGTTCTGCAGCTGTTATAATGTGAAACCAAGATTGAAGGATTGCTTCTATGAACTGGGTTTTATTGCTGAGTCCCTTCTGACTAACAAGTTTCTTTAGTCAGCTCCAGGGGTGAAACCCAGCAGGTTCTGGAGAACCGGTAGCGGAAATTTTGAGCAGTTCGGAGAACCGGCAAATACCACCTCTGGCTGGCCCCAGAGTGGGGTGGGAATGGAGATTTTGCAATATCCTTCCCCCAGGAGTGGGGTGGGAATGGGGATTTTGCAGTATCCTTCCCCTGGAGAGGGGTGGGAATGGAGATTTTGCAGTATCCTTCCCCTGCCACACCCACCAAGCCATGCCTACAGAACCGGTAGTAAAAAAATTTGGATTTCACCACTGGTCAGCTCCATAGATTTTCAATTGGGTTAAGGTCTGGGCTCTTCCAAGTGCCATTCCAGCAGTGGAATAGGATTATCTTGAAACTCCAAAAAAAAAAAGTGGTGTTATTAGCCATCCAACCTCAAAAATACACTTTTCCCAAAAGGTTTCCACAATTTTGGCCACTACTGTACATCTCTATAAATAAATGTTGGCAGGAAAGTTATTTTCCCTCTGTCTGTGTTCCTCTTGGCTCAGATAAAAATAAAATTTTAAATGCCAACCAACAGCTTCATTTCATCCATCTTTGACCTGCGTGTGTCTCCATACAGACTCCCTGAATACCAGCAACGAGTCGGAGGTTGCTTCCTAAGCCTGATGCCCCAATTTGCTTCTCTGTACCTCACTTATTGCACTAACCATCCATCTGCGGTCAACGTCTTGACCCATCACAGGTAAAAATAAAGAACGCACCAAACCCTGCCTGTTGTGGCCCGCCAGCAGCCAGCGGATCTGGCAGCAGATTCGGACAGTGAGGAGGTTGGGGAGCAACATGGGCCAGTCCTGGAGTCTGGGGAGGGCTCTGAGGAGGGCTCTGCGTCGGAGGCAGAGAGGGAGCCAGGGCCGTCCGATAGTTATCAGCTGCCTTCGGAGTCAGACATCAGTGAGGCAGAGGAACAGCTGGAGCCTGTTCCCAGTGTGCGCATGCGCAGAGTTGCCAGACAAAGGGAACAGCTAAAGAGCAAGGGTCGACTCGGGAGTAAGGCCACAGGTGGACAATGAATGGCCCCTCCCAGAGGGAATAAAAGAGGAGCGACAGGGGAGTGGAGTTTGCAGGAGACAATTAGTTCATTCCTGCATTCTTGCCAAGTATTACGGCATCTGAAAGATATCAGCCTGGCCACTCTCCAAGCCTGATAAAGGTCAGTAATTGTGAACTATCTTGAAAAACTGTGGGAGAGGAAAGATTTTGCTGGAGAGGAATTCACTGTAAATTAAATAAAAGGGGTTTATCGGGATGAGGACTCGGCTTCATGCTGCTGGGGAAGCCTAGGTCAGGACACTGCCCTGGGGAAAGATAAGACGTCTCCAGTGAGCTGGTCTGCTTCTCTATCGTCATGGATGCTTCTCTTCCAGCGATGAATTGGAGAAGTTCATGGAGAACCAAGGGATGGCCTCCTCTGGGATATTGATCTTGACAACAAGTCTCAGCAAACCATTCACACGGCTGGACAAATACATTGCCCTCCTGCAGGAGCTTGAGAGACACATGGAGGTGAGCTTTTATGGAAGACTAGTCATCCGTATCGGTTGGTTCTTCCACCATTGTTCAGTGACAGACTCTTCCTCTCAGGGTTGCGTTTGGCTTTTTTCCATGATTCTCTGTGGTCACCAAGGGTCTTCCTGGGTCTACATCCTAGTAGGTGAGCTCCTAGAAGGAGCCTCTTTCTCTAGACCCCTCTTGGACCCCTTGCAAATCGATGGTTTGCCCAACTCTTGTGATGGTCTAAAGGGAACAAGAACCAAGCTTCAAGGGTGGAGCGTAATCCAGAAATTTTCCCTCCTCCCAAAAAAAAAGCAAAATGTCTTTCCTTCAGTGAACCATCCTTGACCACAATAGGCCCAGTTCCAGGAGAACATCTTCTTCTGCATCTGAAGGAAGTTCTTCCTTCTCACCGTTTCCTAAAACCGATGACTCAGTTTGGATCTCTGTACCTCACTTTTATTGGGAACGCGGTGGCTCAGTGGCTAAGTTGTTGAGCTTGTCGATCAAAAAGGTCGGCAGTTCAGCGGTTCGAATCCCTAGTGCCGCCTAACGTGGTGAGCTCCCGTGACTTGTCCCAGCTTCTGCCAACCTAGCAGTTCGAAAGCACGTAAAAAAGGCAAGTAGAAAAACAGGGACCACCTTTGGTGGGAAGGGAACAGCATTCCGTGCGCCTTTGGCGTTGAGTCATGCCGGCCACATGACCACGGAGACGTCTTCGGACAGCGCTGGCTCTTCGGCTTTGAAACGGAGATGAGCACTTCCCCCTAGAGTCGGGAACGACTAGCACATATGTGCGAGGGGAACCTTTACCTTTAGCTTTTACCTCACTTATTGCACTAACATCTTTCTAACCATCATTCTCTCTGGTTCTAGTATTTTGGGAAGGGGGAAAACAGTTTCTCTTCCTCTAATTTATCTATCTTTCCCCCCCCCCTAGGAGGCACATCCTGATCATGAAGACATTTTGAAAGCGATAGGGGCCTTCAAGTCTCTTGTGGTAGGTCTCCGAGCAGCCATTAAATAGCCCTCAAGGAGGCACTGTTGTCCAAAGCAAGATTTCAAATGTGGTTTTCATATTTTTTTTTGAGAAAGTGATTTTATTTTATTTTCTGTTGTTCTCCTTGTAAGGCCGGAAATACAAAAATCAGCTTTTTTTTTCTCCTCCTCCATTAAGGAGGGACATTTTTGGGTGAGAGAGGGAGAACTGAGGCCAAGGAAGTAGGGAGGAAAAAAATATTTGTGAAAGCAGCATAAAGAATCATTGAAATGGAAGCGTGGAGGAAGCTGTAGCTCTTGACTTGAAAGCATCCGGGATCCAATGTTTTCCCTGATGAGCCGAACTCATGAAAATGATAGCAGAGATCTGAAATAAGATTCGAATCGGGGGTGAAATCCAGCAGGTTCGGACAGGTTCTGGAGAACCGGTAGCGGAAATTTTGAGCAGTTCGGAGAACCGGTAGCGGAGAACTGGCAAATACCACCTCTGGCTGGCCCCAGAGTAGGGTGGGAATAGAGATTTTGCAATATCCTTCCCCAGGAGTCGGATGGGAATGGAGATTTTGTAATATCCTTCCCCAGGAGTGGGGTGGGAATGGAGGTTTTGCAGTATCCTTCCCCTGCCATGCCCACCAAGCCACACCCACAGAACCGGTAGTAAAAAAAATTGGATTTCACCACTGATTCAAATGTGTATCCAGGTAGTTTCCCAGTCGTTAAGCAAATCACAAGGTTATTCATCAAATCCGACATCTTCCATTGACTTCGCTTGTTGGAAGCATTGTGGTGGGAAGGTTGCAAATGGCAATGATTTGACCTCTGGACTGTCACAAATACCTATGCCAGTGGCCAAGTGTCCAAAGTTTTGACCATGTGGACCTTGAGGATTCTGTGATGGTCATACACGCGAGGACCAGTGGGTTGTAAGCAGGGGTGGGCTTCAAAAAGTTTATAAGAGGTTCTCTGCCCAATTGCTGGGTGGGCGTGGCAATGATGGGTGTGGCCTAGTCGGCCTCCTGCACCACGGCGGGGGGTTTGCCCTCTCCAGTCTCTGGAGGCTTTCCTTGAGCCTCCAGGAGGGTGAAAATGGCCTCCCCAGGCTCCAGAAGCCCTCTGGAGGCCAGAAACAGGCTCATTTCTGGCCTTCCTGAACTTCCGGTAGACCTGATTTTCACCCTCCCTGAGCTTCCGTGCGCGCCCTGCACTTACCTGCATCCAAAAGAGCTGTGTGGGAACTCCAGGGAGGGGCATGGCGGGGCGGGGTGGGCGGGGCCAGCCAGGAGTGGGATTTGGGTATTCTCCGAACTGCATAGAATCTTAGCTAGAGATTCTCCCGAACCCCTGAGAACTTGGTCTTCTCTATGATCCTCCTTGTAACCCAAGCTTTGTTGACAGTCCCAATGTCAAGAGATGAGAAAGAGGAAGCAGCTAGAACTGCAGATCCTTTCAGAAACCATCCAAGGTTGGGAAGGAGAAGACATCCGATCCATGGGCAGCGTCCTTTACATGTCCCAAACAATGGTCCAACATGGAGGGAATGAGGTGAGAACCACGAGAACCAGATGTTCTTTTCATGGTGTTCCCTTGTCCTCTTCTTGGTTCCACCAACGTGGGGCCTACAGAAGCTCTATATATGAAGAGGTTTCCAGTCTTGGTTACCACACACATTGTGAGCATCAAGAGACCGGGAGGGATGGCAGAAATTGTGTTTTCTATCATTGTTCATGCAAGGTGCCTCTCTTCCTTTATTCCAGGAGAAAGAGGAAAGATATCTCATGTTGTTTCCAAGCGTTCTGCTGATGCTCTCAGCCAGTCCTTGTATGAGTGGATTTATGTATAAGGTGAGTGGGATGTATTTTCTTCTTCTCCTCTTCCTCCTCCTCCTCTTCTTCTTCTCTTCATCCTCCTCCTCCTCCTTTTCTTCTTCTTCTTCTTTTTCTTCTCCTCCTTTTCTTCTTTTTCTTTTTCTTCTTCTTTTTCTTCTTCTTCTCCTCCTCCTCCTCCTCCTCTTCTACTTCTTCTTCTTCTTCTTCTCTTCATTCTCCTCCTCCTCCTTTTCTTCTTCTTCTTTTCTTCTCTTCCTCCTCCCCTCCTCTTCCTCCTCCTCCTCCTCTTCTTCTTCTTCTTCTTCTCTTCATTCTCCTCCCCTCCTCCTCTTCCTCCTCCTCCTCCTCCTCCTCTTCCTCTTCCTCTTCCTCTTCTTCTTCATCTTCCATATCCATCATTGGACGTTGGTGATCATGTTGGCGATCCCATTTTTATCAACAGCCGCACGAAAAAGGGCTGCTGAGTTTTGTCCAAACCTGTCCCTTAGATTTTGAAGCCATGATGGTCTTCTTCTTCTGCCTGGATCTCGTTTCCCTCCAATCTTTTCCTGGAGAATTAAGGGAAGGATGCCGTATTTTTCCGTGTGTCGCATCACATGTCCGAAATACTTTACTAATACTTTCTAACTTTAGCTTTTTTATAGTTCTGATGATTTCTCTTGGCTTATCACCTCCTCATTTCTGATTTTGTCAACCCAGCTTATACACAGGGGTGGGCTTCAAAAATTTTAGCAAGGGGTCTTCTGCCTGTTTGCTGTGTGGGCGTGGCCATGGTGGGCATGGCCTCGTTGGCCTCCTGCACCATGGTGGGGGGGGCAGTTTTGCCCTCCCCAGGCTCCGGAGGCTTTCCTTAAGCCTCCGGGAGGGTGAAAACGGCCTTCCCAAGCTCCGGAGGCCCTCTGGAGGCTGGAAACAGGCCCATTTCTGGCCTTCCGGAACTTCCAGTTGGCCCATTTTTTGCCCTCCCCAAGCCTCCGTCTGTGCCCTGCATTTACCTGCATCCAAAACGGGCCGCGTGGGGACTCCTGGGAGGGGCGGAGAGGGATGGGCGGGGCCAGCCAGGAGTGGAATTTGGGGGCACAGAATCCCTGTATAAATCCCACACCTGAATTAGTTCAGGGTAATGGTGCAGATTTAAGCTACAAATCATGGTTTTATTTTATTTTTTGAATCTTGCTCAAGATTGCTCGGAATAATTTTCATATCATATTTTTTCCCCCTCTTTCTGGGGGAGCAGGGGAGACTCCCTTTAATAGGAATGCTGGTATCCAAATTAGAAGATCTGGAAGGAAATGATCACGCTTTTGATATCTCAGGTCAGTGTTCTTAGATTCTTCTCCTTCTTGTGCCATATCTATCATTGGGCGTTGGCGATCATGTTCTTAGATTAACTGTATCAATTATGATAAAGATATCATCCCGTGTTTGGTACAAACCAGTACTTATGAAACTAAGATTAGAAACTGATGAGTGTCCAAGAGAATCTATTAATAATCATGTTATTTATACTTAATAAATGTTATTAGTCCCCTATAAAAGTTTCATTAGGCCATCCTTAGAACACTGAGCTTGATTGAGCTTGATAGGCAATTGATGAAGGACAAAAAACCTACAGAGGACAAAGGTGTGCCAGGCCAGTCCGCCATGTTTTTCTACCTTAGCCACTCTAACATGTCTTCCCTTCAATTCCCAGAATTCCCAAAGCAGCTATGCCAGCAGGGGAATTCTGGGAGTTGAAGTCCATACGTCTTAGAGTTTGCCAAGATTGAGAAAAATGATTTATGGAGTCATGGTTGATGAGGGTTGGTTCCAGGGGTGAAATGCTACCGGTTCGAGCCGGTTTGCCCGAACCGGTAGTAAAAAATGCTGCTGGTTCGCCGAACCTGTAGTAAAAAATGTAAAAAAAAAACAGTTCTGACGATCAGCTGGAACTTTTTTAAAAAACTTTTTTAGCATTTTTTTACTACCAGTTCTCTGGTGTTTGGCTCGTGTTTGGTGTGCAGTGTGCATGAACACTCAGCGTGCAACTAAACCGGTTCAGATTTCACCACTGGTTGGTTCTGATCAAAGTCCCTTCTAGTCTAGACTGGCAATTGGATACCTTGGGGAAGTCCAAAAGCATGATGTGAAGGTTAGTCCACTTTTCTTCCTTCACAGGAAGCTAACCCTCAGCAGTGAATTACTTCCACACTTGGAGGTGGTATCTCACCACCCTGAGACCCTTCTAAATTTATCCTGCTGGATTTATCTAATTACGTCTTCCTTAATCTGGCTCCTATTCGATGATGCAGGCTATAATTTTGAGGATTTCTATAGGGCTGATGAGGGCTGGCAATTCGGGGAAATAAAATCTAAACCATCTGGAAGGTTTGAAGATTGGTGAAGGGCAACCTCGTTGCAAGAAGCCCACTTATATCGGCACTAACTCCCTTTTGCTCTTCTTTCTGTCCCACGTTTTGAACCCGTCTTCAGTCAAGTAACCTGGTTTGTCTTCTTCTGGCAGGGAGCATGGGAGACCGGCTGACGGTACATTGCGGTAGCAGCCAAGATTTGCACGAATGGCTCGACCACCTCCAAAGGTTGACCAGAGGGTCCACTTTCAGTGGTACCCTCTCAAAAACCCAATCTTGGGGCTCCCATTCGGTGAGTAACTCCACAACTAAATCAAGCTGAGATTCCAAGCAAAGGTGGAAACTTCTTTTTTGCAAGTCATGCCCATATCCACTTTGACTCTAATCTTAGGGGACCATAGAAGAAGAAGAAAATGTCCCGTTTTCCTTCTTTCCGTTCTTTCAAGGGGGCCCCATCCATCTCTCTAGGGTTAAAGTAAAGGTCAAGGTTCCCCTCGCACATATGTGCTAGTCGTTCCTGACTCTAGGGGGCGGTGCTCATCTCCATTTCAAAGCCGAAGAGCCAGCGCTGTCCGAAGATGTCTCCGTGGTCATGTGGCCGGCATGACTCAACGCCAAAGGCGCACGGAATGCTGTTCCCTTCCCACCAAAGGTGGTCCCTATTTTGAGAGGGGAAAATTAGAATGTTTTGCTGTCATGTTGCGGTGGTTTGATCCAAAGGTGCCACCAATGGGGAGGCCATTAATGGTGCTACCTGAAAACCACGAGCTGAATGTTCCTCACCTGTTCTAAGGGATGACGTCCTCGTTGAGGAGCTCTGAGGTGATCAGACAGTTGACATTAAGAAACTCAGTGGATTGTTGTTGTTGTTTTTAATCAGACTTTTAGCTCTACTGGACAATTCCGTGGCCCACTGGAACCACCCCAGATCCTCAAACCCTGGACCTTGAGTTGCCTCCGCCCAGCACCTCCTCTCAGGCCCTCAGTGGCCCTCAGCTATAAAGAGGTAATGTCATGTGGCCTTTGCACGAGAGTCTCTCTTGTGCTTCTTCATGGCAATTTGATGTCATGAATCCTTAATTCTGTGATGACACATTCCAGGTTGAGCAACAGGCCATCACATGGGTGGAAATGTAGCCACAGAGAACCACAAGTTCCCACAGAGTAGAGGAAAAACACACATAAATCCTACGAAGAAGTAAGAAAATAGATACTATACCTTTACAGGGAGGATACATGAGATGTGCGTGAGGCTTACTGATGAAGGCTAACGAGCTAGAAATAGATCTATATAAGTCTCTCACCTGGCAGCAGGAACTTGCTGGTTGCCAGAAAGGAAAAAAGCCCAGAATCGAGTGGATGTGATTCTACTGAGCTAGGGCTGCAGAAAAACCTTGGTTACGTAGGAAAAACCTGGCTAGAGGAAAAACACATATATATGTATATATATATATATTTGTTTTTGTGACTCATTTTCTGCACAAATCAAATCAAGATGAGATTTACTTCTGTTGGCCTCTTCTTTTCACCTGATGCATATCACAGAAGGGAAAATACCTTTATTCCCCCACCCCACTGACATTTCTCGTACTCAACTCAACTCTTTTAGTTCTGGTCCTCTGTGGGATTTCTGGAGATGATCTTCTCAAGGAGGTCTCCTCTGAAGGAAGTCAACGTGAAGAACGTCGGAACTCAACCTTTGAAAGTCACTTGGATGTTAGGTTAGGCAGTGTTGTGGCCTGCCAGTGGCCAGCAAAACTGGCAGCAGATTCGGACAGTGAGGAGGTTGGGGAGGAAGGTGGACCAGTCGTGGAGTCTGGGGAAGGCTCGAATGAGGGCTCTGAGTTGGAGGCAGAGAGGGGGCCAAGGCCATCTGGTAATTCTTTGCTGCTTCCGGAGTCTCCGGAGTCTCCGGAGTCTGACATCAGCGAGGCAGAAGAACAGCGTGATCCTGTTCCCAGTGTACGCATGTGCAGAACTGCCAGGAGACAGGAACAATTAAGGAAACAGGGTCGACTTGGGAGTAAGGCTTGGAGTTGATTGGCCCCTCCCATAAGACGTAAAAGAGGAGCAAACGGGACGTGAGCTTTTGCAGGAAGCAATTAGTTCATCTGGTCAGTAAAAACTCTGGAAAAGTTCTGTTTGACTCTGTGCTAAGTTTGGCCTTGCCCTGCGTGTGGCAATTAGTTCTCTGGCAGCATTCCAAGGGAGATAAGTTGGGTGTTTATAAATACTCCCCTGAAAGACTGTTTGAGAAGCCTTTCGGACTGGGAATGACAATAATTCACTGCCGTATGAATAAAAGAGGTTTGCCAGGACTAAGATTGTGCTATATACTTTCTAAAGAAGCCTAGGTCAGAACAGGCAGGATTGTCGTAAGAGATGAGAACGTCCCAGAAGGATCCTGAAGTACAGTTTACAAATCTGATATTTGGGGGGAGTGTCCCAGCCCATTGCTCCCCACAAAAACTCATGCGGGGAAGAGGCAGAGTCTGATAATCAATGTGACAAAACGTGGATTAGTGATCTAACCTTTCCTTTTCTCCTCCTCCTCTTCCTCTACGATGAGGAAGCAGGACGAATGGGTTCTTCGAATCGGAGAACCCAACCCACTGCCTCACACGGAACAATACAGGCAGTCCTTAATTTACAACCATTCATTTAGCGACCATTCAAAGCTAAATACAACGGCACTGAAAAAAGCGACATGACGGTTCCAGCGTCCCCACGGTCACGTGATGAAAATTTGGACGTTTGGCGACTGGTTCGTATTTATGACGGTTACGGTGGTCCCCTTTTGTGACCGTCTGATGAGCAGCATTGATGGAGGAAGCCAGATCCAGAATAACCGTGTCACTAATTGAACAACTGCAGTGATTCACTTAACCATTGTAGCAAAAACGGTTGTAAAACGGGGCAAAATTCACTTAATCAATTATCTCCCTTAACAACAGAAATTTGGGGGCTCAATTGTGGACTATCTGTATAGTCAGAAGATTCCTTTTTGAGTTCAAAAGCTAGAGGAGAATAAACCCTAAATCTTCCTGTGATTTATTTTGATTGGGAATATCATAAGTTTTAAAAGTACATTCTTTAAGGCGGTGGTTTGATGGCCATGTTCCTCTTTTCATGCTCACCTTTTCTTTCTTTTCATGCTCCTTCCCAGCGGATGTCCTACATCTTAAAGGTAAGCCGAGGAACCTCTCCACGACATGTTCTTTTGCAACGGGATGTATTGATGTGTTTTAATGCACAAGCAGGGTTTTCCCCCTGCAGTGACAAGTTTCTGCACTGGGTCTGAGGTCACATTTTCCCAAGAGCTCATTTTCAGTGCTGTTATGTTTGGGCAATCCGGCTACAGGCACATTTAGTAAAACAGAGATGTGCTTTAAGGCAGCCTCTGACTCAGGGTTTATTGATTCGGGCAACCGATTGCCCTTGTACAAAACCAATGGCTGACTCACAAGGTCACAATGATAAAAATCCTTTCACAACTATTGTATTTGCTTGCTAGAGCCTTCCATGCTGAACTTCAAGGCATTGTATTTATGGGATGGTCAATCGCCCACCGCCTCACATGGAAAAGATGCAACTTCCTTATTGTTGGTAGCTGGGCCAATGGCTCAGAAGAAGAAGGATGTTGAGTGTGGTGGGCCAACTCAATTCACGGCTACCAGATTAGCCCAATCTGCCTTTGTGTCGTGTGTCCAAACATGTCACCTATCAGTACAATTGCTCGGCCCTCGTGTATTTACTCCGCAAACTCATAACTATTTGAGTTCGGTCTTCGGTTCGTCAGTGGAAGCTTAGATGCATCATGAGTGAAGGTTTTGTGTTTCCACCTGGGACATAATCCTAATCGATGGTTCTCTGTCTATAGGACGCCAGCAAGAGTCCAAAGACGATGAAAAAGTTCCTGCCCAAAAGAAAAACGGAGAGGAAGCCATCGGATGAGGAATTTGTGATTAGAAAAAGTAAGTTGGCTGTGTGGTTCCTTTCTGTAATTGATTTTTGTGTGTGTGGATGTAAGGTAGAACATCCAGATGTTCATCCATTGTTTAAGACACCTTCTGTAGTGTTTTATGAAGTTGCACGTCTCTGCTAAAGGAGAGGCAAGATCGCCTCCTAGGAAAGTCATCCTTGAAGAGTTTAGTCTACGGTAATTTCTAAATCAGGAGAACGATTTGCCCCAGGAGATACGAAGGATATCGGATCTCCGGGTTTTTCGCCGTGCCCTGAAAACTTTTCTTTTCCATCAAGCAGGGCTGGTGTGAACCCCCTCCCCCTTTTTTTAGTCTTTTTTAGCTTTTTAGTTTTTAAATTGTCATTGGGTTTTAATTGAATTGTTTTAAATTTGGGCCAGCTATGTACTTCTTTTAATAATTTTAAATTTTGTATTGGTATGTGTTTTAGTTTAGCACTGCCCTGAGTCCACTAGGAGAAGGGCAGTATACAAATTGAATAAAATAAATAAAATAAAATAAATAATATTTCCAGTCAATCTTCTATTAGTCAGGCCCCACTTCTAGTACTGGATCCAGTTTTGTTGTTGTTAGTTGCGAAGTCGTGTCCAACCCATCACAACCCCATGGCCTTCCTGTCCTCTACCATCCTCTGGAGTCCATTGAAGCTCACGCCGACTGCTTCAGTGGCTCCATCCAGCCACCTCCTTCTCTGCCGTCCCCTTCTTCTTCTTTTGCCCTCCATCGTTCCCAGCATTAGGCTCTTCTCCGGGGAGTCCTTCCTTCTCATTAGGGATTCTGGGAGTTGAAATCCACAATTCTTAAGGTTGCCCAGTTTGGAGACCCTTGTCAATCCAGAGTCTGTCCTTAACGCTCATTTGATTTCCAGGCACGGTTGCCTTAGAGGAAGATGCTCAGATCCTGAAGGTGATTGAGGCATACTGCGCGGGGGCGAGTCTGCAGCAGAATGTCACTTCCGGTGAGTGGTTTGAAGCCGAACCAGGTTGCTCGCAGGGGGTTGAAGATCACGGTTGATGGTCTCATGTGTCAGGCCAAGCGTAGGACGCGCCTACAATACCTGGTGTTTGAAATCAGAGAAAGCTGCGATTTCTTTCCCCCACTTTTTCCAGAGCTGTGCTGGCTGGGCAATTCTGGGAAATGAAGTCCACCCATCTTTTTTTTAAAATTTGATTTATATGCCGCCCTTCTCCAGAGACTCAGGGCCGCTTACAATGCATTAAGCAATAGCCTTCATCCTTTTTTTTGTATATTTATACAAAGTCAGCTTATTGCCCCCACAAACTGGGTCCTCAATTTACCTACCTTAGAAAGGATGGAAGGCTGAGTCAACCTCGAGCCTTGGCGAGATTCGAACCTGCAGTAATTGCAGGCAGCTGGTCTTAATAACCAGCTTAATAACAGGGTGCCTTAGACCACTGTACTACCAAGGCTCTTTTTTTAAAACTTTTTCTTAAAGTCTGTAGCGATTCTCAGCTATCCAGATCATGGATAACGTTTGCAAGGACGTTCGTTTCTTGGATGAGAAGCGAAACGTCTTCAAAAACAGCAAAAAACAAGGAAGTCCAGTTGGCTCTTGAAAAAAAGCACCTTTGGGACACCCGTCTTAAAGTCGCTTTAAGGTGGAGGAACATGGATTCGAGATGATCTGAGCCTTTCTCTCGGACCAAGGGAGGCAGAAGCAGAAAATTCATTCCACCTCTGTTCATTCTCTCTCTTACCAATAAAGGAGAATATTTGTAGTATAGGGTTGAAACAGGAGCCCTACGTGCTTTCTGAGCTGGGTAGCTTTCTTGCAGAACTTTCATGACCCAACTAGGTAACACCATCAGTGCTAGGAGGGACGGAGGGGAGGGGAGGAGGAGGAGAGGAGGAGGAGAAGGACTTTGGAGTCCTTGGTGCTCTCTGAGCTGAGGGGTTTTCTTGCAGAGGTTTCATGACCCAACTAGATAACCTCGTCAATTAACTCTCCTTCTCTTTGACATCGAGCAATAGCAATAGCGCTTAAATTTATATACTGCCCCATAATAATTTACAGCACTGTGGGTGGTTTTACCGTGTCAGCATCTTGCCCACCCCCGCTACAATCTGGGTCCTCATTTTACGACCTCGGAAGGACGGAAGGACGAGTCAACTTTGAAGCTTGTCAAGATCGAACTCCAGGCAGTGGGTAGAGTCGGCCTGCCATACTGGATTCTAAGCCCCTGGGGGAGTTTCCACATTTCTCCTCGCTGTGTCTTCGATCAAATGTGAATTATTATTTTTTTGCCCACCAAAATTATTATCCCAGGGAGGAAAAAAGGCCTTTTTTCCTAGGTTGAATGTAAAGCCACCTCCCATCGGATCATTTCTAACACGGGTAGTCCTCGACTTACAACAATCCATTTAGTGACCGTTCGAACGGTCCCTGAAAAAAAGTGACATGACCCTATTTCACACTTACGACCATTGCAACATGCCCGGGGTCGCCTGGTCAAAATTCAGACGCTTGGCAACTGACTCGTATTTATGACGGTCCTGGGGGGGGGATCAGGCAATTCCCCTTTTTGCAACCTCCCGACAAGCCAAGTTCAACAGGGAAGCCAGATTCACTGAACGACCGGTTGACCCAACCACAGAGATTTGCTTAACAAACGTGGCGAGGAGAGTTGTAAAACGGGGCGAAACTCGCTGGAAACAAACGTCTCACTTAGCGACGTAAATGTTGGGCTCGGTGGCGGTCGTAAGTCGAGGACCAGCTGGTTTTGCTTCCTCCTCTCGGAAAAGGGAATAGACAAATCTAGCCTAGCGCGGATGAGTCAAACCCGCGGCCTTTGAAATAAAGCTGACTTTTGAGATGGCGAGATGAAAGTAAAGGAAATTGCGAGAAGTTTGCAACGAGATGCAACTTTTGTCCTCGGTTCCTACTTATCCTCCCGAGATGCTAATCTCCCAAGACACCCGTCACTCTGGGGCTTTTATCATTCAATCTGCTGCGCGTTTCAGAAAAGAAAAGAAACAGCCTGGCGGTTTTCTATAAATATATCTAATTTTGCTTCTTCTGAAGCCACGAATAGAAACACGAGTCTCGTATCGGTGGCACTGAGGTGGCAGCGATAAATCAGTGCGTCTCAGCCTGGGGGGGGGGCGGTTTGCAGGTTGTCTGTGACATTTTATTATTTTATTTTTTTACTTAGTTATACCCCAGTTTTTATTATTTTTACAATAACTCAAGGCGGGGAACGTTTCCTACGTGCTTTCCTCCTGCTGTTTTCCCCAGAAAAACGTTCCTGTGAGGTGGGTTTGGGCCGAGAGAGAGGGGCTGGCCCGAAGTCAACCAGCTGGTTTTCATGTCTAAGACGAGACTAGAACTCACAGTCTCCTGGTTATTGGCCCAAAGTCACCCAACAGTCTTTTGTGCCTAAGGTGGGACTAGAATTCACCATCTCCTAGTGATTGGTCCAAGGTCAGTCAGCCCTCTATGATGCCTTAAGGTGGGACTAGAACTCCCAAAGTCACCCAGCTGGCTTTCATGCTAAGGCAGGATTAGAACTCATCATCTCCTGGTGATTGGCCCAAAGACATTCAACAGTCTTTTGTGCCTGAGATGGGACTAGAATTCACCATCTCCTAGTAATTGGTCCAAGGTCAGTCAGCCCTCTATGATGCCTGAATGTGGGACTAGAACTCCCAAAGTCACCCAGTGGCTTTCACGCTAAAGCAGGATTAGAACTCATCATCTCCTAGTGATTGGCCCAAAGACATTCAACAGTCTTTTGTGCCTGAGATGGGACTAGAACTCCCAAAGTCACCTACCTGGCTTTCACGCTAAGGCAGGATTAGAACTCATCATCTCCTGGTGATTGGCCCCCAAGTCACCCAACCATCTTTTGTGCCGAAGGTGAGACTAGAACTCTCCATTTCCTGGTGATTGGCCCATAGTCACCCAGTCAGCTTTAACGCCTAAGGTGAGACTAGAACTCACCATCTCCCAGTCTCTAGCCTGGTTGCCTTCACCACTCGAACAAACTGGCCTCAGCCTTGTGGAGGCAAAGTTGCATCCTAACCTCTCGGTTCTCGGGCGCACCAAATGAAGCCGTCCCCTGAATTGTCCACTCTCTTCCTCAGGGTCCCGCAAAGATTCAGTCCCCCAGGTTCTACTTCCGGAAGAGGAGAAACTAATCATCGAGGAAGTGCGGAGCAACGGGCAGACCGTGGCCGAGGAGAAGTGAGTGAGACCACGAGCCGAACCCATGAAAAAGCTGCAGCGAAACCTAGTGGGGGGAAATTCTCCTTTCAGCTCCATTCCTCCTTGAGGTTTCTTTGAAGGCTTCCTTCCCTCATATTGAGTCTTCTGCTGACGACCCAACCATGAACCCCAACGTTTTAGGGTTCTTAGGAAGTCTTCTAGGGCCGAGGTGACCCACCTCAACGTCTTATCATGAAGGGGGTGCAAGAGACACAACGGGAGCCCATGCAGGCAAGATGGTGTCACCCTTGTAGGTGCCGATGGGGTGTCCTTCACACCCCACCTCTGGTTTTCCTTCTCTTTGCTGGTTGGAACGGTGCTTTTTTTCCCTGTTGGCAGAAAATTGTGCGGCCAAGTTTTGGCAATGGGGGTGTGGGGGTCCCCGCATCCAGAGCCAAGTCAGATAGGGAAGGCTTAGGAGCCCTTTGTTGTTGTTGGGGGGATCCCTCAGGGCCACAGCCCCTCAAAGGAAGAGAAAGAGTTTTGTGACCGTGAACAAGTTGGCGGTCAGGAAAATGGTTCTCCTTCATGATTAGAATAAGATAGAGTTGGAAGGGACCTTGGAGGTCTTCTAGTCCAACCCCCTGCTTAGGCAGGAAACCCTACACCACTTCAGACAAATTGTTATCCAACATCTTCTTCAAAACTTCCAGTGTTGGAGGGTTCACAACTTCTGGAGGCAAGTTGTTCCACTGGTTAATTGTTCTCACTGCCAGGAAATTTCTCCTTAGTTCTAAGTTGCTTCTCTCCTTGATTAGTTTCCACCCATTGCTTCTTGTTTTGCCTTCTTTTTGCCCAAAAGCCAGTGCTACTGCTGGCTGGGGGATTCTGGGAGTTGAACTCCACCCATCTTCAAGCTACCAAGGTTGAGAAACACAGATTTAGTGACTGAATGGGATAAAACTCACTTAACAAGGGTCTCACTTAGCAACAGAAACTCTGGGCTCAGTTGTGGCCATAAGTGAAGGACCACCTGTACTTTTAAGAGGAAAGCTGAAAACCACTGAAATGAAACATAAACCTAAAAATGAAAAGCCTTTGAAACATTAAAAGAATAGATCGCCGCGGTACAACGTTCTAAAAATGAAAAAGTGAAAAGTGAAAGAAGTCTTTCATGTCTCGTGCTGATGGATTCTCATCATCATCATCATCATCATTATTATTATTATTATTATTATTATTATTATTATTATTATTATTATTATTTATTTTGGCCTTTTTCTGCTGTTTTCTAGGAGTCTCGTGGATACCGTCTACGCGCTAAAAGATGAAGTCAAAGAACTGAAGCAGGTAATCCAAAATAATTGCACCAGGCCATAAACAGTTTTGCAAAACAAAAAGATTGCAGATTTCAGTTGTGGCCTCCATAATCCAGTCTACTGACTTCTTTAAAAAAAAAAGAAGATTGAATTTAGAATTTAGAATAACTTAACTGTCACTTTGAATGTACACTAAGCGGCATACATTAAAATGAAATTTCGTTGCATACAGCTCTCAAAGGTTCACCACCTCCAATAGACACTACACGAAATGACAAAAAAAATACAAAATTACGCCTATAACCCACATATATTATATGACACAGAGAAACAATACAGTCTAGTTCGGATGTATAACATGTGCATGGCGAGAAAAACGAATCTTGCGAGGTTTTGGATTGGGTTTCTAGTCCTCATGAACCGGGTGGAAAACGTGCCATCGGTTAATTGTTGCATGAGGGGGAAAGAGTGTGGTGACTGGCTTGGATGCCAATTCTTATTCAGTCGTGGATTTGGCTACTTTTTGGGCTTGGTCTACCATTGCGGTGGTGTTGAGAAGTGTAAAACATGAGGAAGTGCTTCTATCCGGAGCATTTTGAGGGTTGATTTCTGGAGACTTTCCCTGTTCCTGGAAGGGTCTTCAGCCTGGGGGGGAGGGGGGAGGGTGTTGTGGCCCGTCAGTGGCCTGTGCAGATTGTAGCTAATTCCGACAGCGAGGAGGCTGGTGTGGTGTTGTGCTGGAGGTTGGAGAAGATGTGGTGCCAGAGGCAAGGATTCAGCCAGGGCCTTCAGAACCTCCAGAAGCTCCTTTAAGTGAAGAGGATGAAGAGGAGGAGCCTCTTCTCAATGCACGGGCGCACAGAGCTGCCAAAAGGCAGGAGTGGCTCCTCAGGAGGAGGTCTCCTCGAGAGTAAGGCTTGGGGCTAATTGGCCACTCCCTTAGCCTATTTAAGGAGGAACGCCGACTGAAGCAATTCGTAGGGAACAACTTTAGTTCACTCTCCTTCGCGTCTGGATTCTCTGCAAATTGCTTCTGGGCTTTCTGCCAACCTTAGTAAGATTGTGATTACTTTATCTTTGGTTTCTTGTAGGCTGTTAGGAAAGTTTATTAACAGCCTTTGTTTTGAAAAAGACCGAGTTACTTTAGTAAATTAAGTTTTGTACAAACTTTGTGTGTGCTGCGTTCTTTGGGATCCGTAGGTGGGGCAGAACAGAGTGGGGGGGATGTCCTGCCTAAACCCAACAGCTGGAAAACTGGTTCCCATAATTTTCCACACTCAGGTGGCCATTATGCCTACAGGATACAGGCAATTCTCAACTTACAGCCATTCGTTTAGCGAATTCAAAATTATACGGTAACTGCACTGAAAAAGTTAAACTTAAGACAAGTTGTCCACACTTGCAACTGTTACCGTGTCCGCATGGTCATTTGATCAAAATTTGGGTATTTAGCAGCTGGTTTGTATTTATTGCAATTTGCACTGTCCCAGGATTCTGGGATCACCATTGTGCTAAGGGGGGTGGCCAATCAATGTTTACTTCGTCAATGAAATAAATAAAATGGGCAACCTTCCCAGCTGCCTTCGGACAAGCCAGTGGGGGAAACCAGATTCACTTGCAGTCGTTAGGCGAGGACTGCCTGTACCCCAAACACAGTTTTACGGGAAGGAAAATCGGAGGTGTTTTAATAACGTGCGAACACGGCTCTCCTCCTTTTTCTCTTTCCCCGCTGCAGGAGAACAAACGAATGAAGCAGTGTCTGGAGGAAGAGCTGAAATCCAGGAAAGATTTAGAAAAATTGGTCCGGAGGTTATTGAAGCAAACGGACGAAAGCATCCGAGAAGAGACGGGCCGCCGTTCCTCCATGCTGGCCTGAACCCTCAAAACCCCACTCAGGAAAGTTTGCAGCCGCGTCTCTCAGGCTCCCTCGCTCTCTCGTTTGGGGAAATCATGCCTGTTTCGCTTCTTCGTTGCAGAAAAGAAAAGATAAAAAAAAAGAAAAACAAATAGCCCAACTGGGTTTTTTTTTTTTTCCCTCCCCTCGTTCAAAAAGCCCATTTTGCATGCTGCTCATGGCCGGGGAAGATTTTGCTCCAAAACGGACATCAGAAAAGTTACCAAAAAAACTTTTCCAGGACTTCTGATATCCCCCCACCTCCCCCATCTCGTCCTAAGATTATATGCTCCTGGCAAGGGATGGGTCACCACTCAGTGTGAAGTAGGTTCCTGAGTGCAAACGCAGGGAAAAAAAACAAAACCCCAAAAAAACCCGCCCGTACCGTCTTCCGTTCTCGTTTTGCTTTTACAGCGTGTTTCTTAATTTATTGAGTGGGAGGGGGAAGCAAACTTGGTTTCTTGAATTGCAAGCGAGTGAGAAGCCAAACAATCATTTGCACTTCTGTTTTGCTTGTTTTTTTTTTTTCATTTTTTTTTTCCAGGGAATCGGAGAAAACGAGTGTGAGAATTGCCGCCCTCTCCTTGAGATTGTGAGAATCCCACTCTGTGGCCTTTCTGTAGAGGATATTTATGCAATGGATCCCAGATTTCAGGGGTTTGATTCCTCTGGATTCACACCTTTTGGTTCCTTGCAAATTGAGCATGGGAAGTGTGTTCGAACGAAGAGACAGCAGCCAACGGCACGCTCGTCTCTTCCCACTGGTATAGAGTCTCCTGCTTGAGCTGGGGGTTGGACTAGAAGACCTCTGAGGTCCCTTCCATCTCTGGTTTTATGATTAACCGAGGTGGCCTGATTACAGATCCATCCTCACCTTACAACAGTTCATTTAGTGACCATTTGAAGTGACAAAACCATGGGGGGAAAAAATGACTTACGAACATTTTTCAAGTTGCCAAGCGCCCAGATTTTGATCGTGCAACCATGGGGATGTTGCAACGGTCGTAAGTGTGAGGAACGGTTGTAAGCTTAAAAAAAAAATTCAGTGCTTGTTGTAGCTTTGAACAGCCACTAAATGAAAGGGTTGTACGTCGAGTTACCTGTGTTCTGCCTTGGGCTTCCTACCGGTAGAATTATTTTTTGATCACCGCCCTGTAGCAAGAATGGAATCGACTCCGAAAAAGTCCAGTTGGAGATCATCTTTGCATTCCGGCTGTCAGCTGCTGGAGGCGCAAAGTTGCGATTGCATTTTGACAAAGGCAAAAGCTCTTTTGCTGCAACAGCGGATGCATTTTGAGTCAGCCAGGAAGGGCAAAGACAACCAGATTGCAAGATAAAGCTGAAAAAAAAAATACAAAGAGGCAAAAAGAGGCACGCAAATTGAGCGAGGGACGCATTCTTGTGTCAGCTGAGTTTGTGTGGAAGCTTGTCGCAAAGAGACAGAATGGAGATGTTCCTCTAAACCGGGGTCAGCAACCTGTGGCTCTGGAGCCGCATGTGGCTCTTTCACCCCTCGGCTGCAGCTCCGTCACTCAAAATATGGGTCACCGCCGCCAATGTGCGACACCTGCCGGCATGTGATTTATTGAGCTTTTCGACCCCCAGTAGGCCAATCATGGATAAATCCAAGAAAAGAAAAGTTTCAGAAGAAAACAGAACATTTAATTCAACTTCATATGCTTGTTTTGTGGCCACTCAAGAAATAGTCAGGCACGGGAAGGTTTTTGTGGCTCCCGGTGTTTTCTTTTCTGTGGGAAACGGGTCCAAATGGCTCTTTGAGTGTTTAAGGTTGCAGACCCCTGCCCTAGAAGGTCTCCCTCAAGTCTGCAGCTTCTCAACATCTTTTGTGAATGATCTACTGGGAACTGGGTTTTTGTTTTTTTTTCCTGGCCACGGAAGGTCTACTG
Organism: Pantherophis guttatus; assembly: GCF_059756535.1. NCBI lineage: Eukaryota > Metazoa > Chordata > Lepidosauria > Squamata > Colubridae > Pantherophis > Pantherophis guttatus. The sequence continues at coordinate 24,949,633 of NC_142074.1, forward strand.
TTTGCTCGTTTCAACCCACAGGGATTCACCCGGCCAGAAATTAGAAGCAGACAGAATACTGAAGAAGAAGAAGAAGGAGAAAATAATAATAGCCATTTTTGAGACTGTGAGGTCCTGTTTTCCCTGCTTCGCCACTAAAATGAAGGAAGTGCATGAGATGAATGGTAATGCTTTTTAGTTCTTGTCTGGACTTTCCTTTTTTTAAAAAATCAAAGAAGAAAAAGTATGATAGGTTTTTAAGTTCACTTGTCATCTTATAAAGGAACTTCTTGAAAGGATCAAATCAGGGATGGGCTTCAAAAATTTTAGCAAGGGGTTCTCTGCCCAGTTGCTGGGTGGGCATGGCCGCGGTGGGTGTGGCTTAGTCAGCCTTCTGCACCACCACGGGGGAAGGGTGTGTTTTTGCCCTCCCCAGGCTCCGGAGGCTTTCCTTGAGCCTCGGGGAGAGCAAAAACAGCCTCCCTGGGCTCCAGAGGCCCTCTGGAGGCCGGAAACGGGCCTGAACTTCCAGTAGTCCCATTTTTCACCCTCTCCAACCCTCCATGTGTGCCCTGCACTTACCTGCATCCAAAACGGGCCGTGTGGGGACTCCTAGGAGGGCAGGAGGTGGGTGGGCGGGGCCAGCCAGGAGTGGGATTTGGCACAGAATCTTAGCTAGAAGTTTTCACGAACCCCTACGAACCCCCAGCAGCCCACACCTGGATCAAACCATCTAGACCAGGGATGTCCAACCTTGGCAACTTTTAATACCTATGGGCTTCCAACTTCCAGCTATGCTGGCTGGGGAATTCTGGGAGTTGAAGTCCACAGATCTGAAAGTTGCCAAGGTTGGACATGGCTTCTCTATTTGGGGGGGAGTGATATAGTTGAAGGTTGTTTTGGTGGTGCTAGCCACACAGCACTGAGCATTGCCAACTTCTGAGAACATACCGGGAGGCACCTCTCCTCAAACCTTCTTAAATTCAGCCGTGGGGAGGAAGACCATCTGCCTGAGCTGAATGCCGAGATGGTCTTCTGAAGCCTCCTGCATGATCTTTGGTGTCTTCACTTATTTCTGTGCTTCCTTACTACTCCCAGCCAGGTGCTTCCAAAAACCTGGATCCATATGGGTCCTAAGCAATTCCAAAACTGTATCTGGAGCATGTCACGGGGTGGGTTGGAATAAATATCCACAAATCCACCTCTCTTCAAGTTTGAGGTGGCCCCTCAGGAATGAACAGCTCCAACATTGTCAAGAGGAAGAATATTATGCTGATCTATTCTTGGCAATCAAGGAAACCATCAAATCTCTGGACACGCAATAGGAAACAACCTCTAAGTTGGAATGTAAGAAAGAGATTTTTTCCCAGGAGGGGAAAAAAAATCTCAAGGATTGTTAATTTCTTCAGAAAACAACAACAACTTTTGGACTTCCTTGGAAAGCATAAATTCCATTTTTGCCTGGTCATGTTTCCTCCAGCCAAGAAAATTATTGTGTCCAAGCCTCCAAAATTTAGGAAATGCTGGCCTTATTCTCTGAATTCAACCTTTGTTTCCACTATATGCACCAGATGTTATAATATGTTTGTGTGTTGTTGTTGTTCTAAGGACAATTAAGGCTGTAAAATCCATGTTTTTCAGAGAAGTCCACGGAACTCTAGAGAGTTTGTCAGTAAAAAATGCATAGGATTGTGCTGTTAAAAAACAAAAGGAAGTATATACAATTGTACTAAAGGAATAGAAGCCATTTGAACCGGATTGGATAATATATATATATATATATATAAATACATACAAATATATATTTACAGTTTTATGTAAATAGGTTTCTGTTAAGACTTTATCTTATTTGTTTCTTTCTTTGCTTTTTCAGTTTCTCTCGTTACGTTTTTATTTCCAGCCCACCACAACTGATGCAAACAAACCCCTTTTTTTCTAAAAAATATTTTTATTTTGAGAAATTTTTAAATTTTTGGTTTTCAAGGAAATAAAAGAGGATTTTTAAAAGAAAAAAAAAAGGCGATGCCTTTACAAGTGTACGTGTCATCTTTTCCCGATAGCAGGGCTGCCAAGTTATTTTCTCCTCGGAGTAGTTTAGTTCTGGCTAAAAACGAAAGGAGGTCATTGCAAAAGGCTCCCTTAAAAACAACCACAAGCCCCAGAAGTTTAAGCAGAAAATATCAGCAAAAGAAAATGTTTTATTTCAACCATTTTGGCAAGCGGTTTAAACCGCCGTATTTATAATTCAGTAGAGCTGGATGCCTGTTTAGCACGTAAGGCTAAGGAGTTGTCCTCTGTGATCCTACACATCACTTTGAGCTGTAAAAGTTCAGTTTGGGAACCATCTGAGCCAAGATTTCGTCATCTCATGGCTACTTCAGCTAGATGTTCAGGGAACCTAAGTTTTTTTCCTTGGGTCCAACATACTAAGAACGGTTGCAGGATTTGGGTTTGGCTAGTCTAGAGATTGAGATTGAGGGCAAAAGAAGAAGGGGACGACAGAGAACGAGGTGGCTGGATGGAGTCACCGAAGCAGTCGGCGTGACCTTAAATGGACTCCAGAGGATGGTAGAGGACAGGAAGGCCTGGAGGAACGTTGTCCATGGGGTCGCGATGGATCGGACACGACTTCGCAACTAACGACAACAAGTCTAGAGATGAGAAGGACTAGGGGGTGACATGATAGCAGTCTTCCAATATCTCAGGGGCTGCCACAAAGAAGAGGGAGCCAAGCTATCTTCCAAAGCACCTGAGGGCAGGACAAGAAGCAAAGGATGGAAACTAATCAAGGAGAGAAGCAATTTAGAACTAAGGAGAAACTTCCTAACAGTGAGGACAATTAGCCAGTGGAACAGCTTGCCACCAGAAGTTGTGGGTGCTTCCTCACTGGAGGTTTTTAAGAAGAGATTGGACAGTTAATTTGTCTGAAACGTTATAGGGTCTCCAGCTTGAGCGGGGGGTTGGACTAAGAAGACCTCCAAAGTCTCTTCCAGCTCTGTTATTCTGTTAAACATGTTAGCCTTTTACAAAATATACTAATATATAATCATAGGAGGGTTTATATGTTGTGCAAAGCTGGTCCTGTTGACTAAACATGTTTGCAGTAGGCATCTCAGCACATCTGAAGAACATCAGATAGGGGGATGTTGGTTGATGGTGAGGAGCAGGCAGTTCTTCCTAAGGGTCTTTCTTAGTCCTCTTTGGAGGTAACTGTGACCTGGTGTGGGCCTCCAGGATGAAACAGATGCTTCCCTATTGACATATGGCCGATCAGTAAGTTCTACTAGCAAAGCACGCGTGGGATGAAGAGGCCCACCGCTTTCTTCTTCAGCAACAGTCCTGGAAGCCACCTGAGATGCCATCTTGAAACCGGCAGCCCTCAGCCTTTCAACACGTAACAAACCACTGCTATCTTCTCATATTAAGGGCCGCCTATATTTGATAACCTTCAGATATGAACAATTTACCCTCCCCCTCCTGCTTAATAAATTAAATAAAATACATGTATAAAAGAAATGGAACCAAAGAGTTCATAAATACGGTTGGAGAACAGGAGAAGGGATGGCGGGCCACACAAAGAAGCACCTCTTCTAGGAGAGTTGAATAAGGCCAAAATGGGTGTTCCCATGGGTATAATCTACTCTGGAGATGTCCGTTACGTTGACAAAGACGGTGTGGCCGGACTTGAGCTCCACAACCCTGCTCACCTGGATGGACTGCAAGCCACACAGGTCCACTGAAGTGCCATAAGTCCCCACCCCCTTCAATAGCAGTTGATCTGTCTCCGAAGGCAGGTTGAGATAGACGAGGACGTTGAACGGGGCACGCAGCTCTGACTTGCTGCAGAAGGTGACTTGGGCGTAAATGTAATAGCTCCCGTCTTTGCTAATTGTGATTTTTCCATCCCGGTTGGAGAATGCATCATCCCTCGGGGCGTAGGTTGTATTCTTCCAGTGTAGAACTGTAAGGAGGAAGATGATAGGTTTCATTTACTCCATGCCAGTGTCAATTTACAAAGCTTTCCAGCCCAGCTTCCAAGTTGCCATAAGCAGGAGGTGGGGCGAACTGACGGAGCTACTTGACTGTCCCAGCTGAAACTACATTCCACACATGCCTTTCTCCAGATTGTATCCTAGGTTACCAGAGTGGTAAGGTTTTTACAGCCCGCCAACATAGTCCATTGGAGAATGTGATTTATGCAGGGGTGGGTTCTACTTACCTTTACTACCGGTTCGCAACGGGAGCATGCGCAGATCACCCGTGATGACGCCATGGCGGGTGAGCGGAGCCTCCCGTTGGTTTTACTACCGGTTCTATAGAACCGGACTGAACCGGATTTATGACATGCCCAGGGAGGAGGGGGGAGACAGGGTCATGGGGCCCTGTAAATTACGTAGGGGTCAGAGCTGACTCCATTTGAGTAATTGCCAGAATGTTGCTCCTAATAAATGACTGGATTTCTTTTGAAACTTGGCTCGAGGCTCATGAATTAATTAGGGCATCTTTCGGAAACTTCACATAAGGTAGACCAGATTAAGAAACCAATGCCCTCGAAGCCCATTTTTATTTTTGGGTAAGCTACAAATACATTAGGCTTGGGAATTCTGGGAGTTGAAGTCCACGCATCGTAAAGTTGTCTAGTTTGAAGAGCTTTTTTGAGGGTTTCTTCAACTGAGGAGGGGGGGGCAGCCTGTCAACCCTGAAGCTGACCTGGCTGTGGCCGCTTTCTTTTCTGTAGCTTTTTCTACAAGGATTTTTCTTCACATGGCATCAAGCTTGACGCAGCCTGGAGCTGAGGGGGTTGTAGAGATAACTGGGGTTTTGTAGCCAAAACAAAATAGTTTTCTTATGAGCGAAGGACATTCCAACTGCTGGCTGGCCAGAGGAGGAGGAAGAGAAAAGTAACCAGGCAACCAGCCAGCACTCAGATTGGAGAATGTGATTTATTGTTTGAGAGAACAGGAAACTTTCACTTTTTAATGAGGTGGAAAACGTGGGAACTCTCAGTGTTGGTTTTCCACCGGTCTGTGCCAAAATGGTATCTCCAAATAAAACTGTTCTTTGAGGAATCAACCTGCGTCGGAGTTCCATTTGCAATGGATGGATTACTTGGAATCCTGACACTCTGCTCTCATAAAGAGCCTTGGTAGTACAGAAGTTTAAGGCACCCTGTTATTAAGCTGATTATTAAGACCAGCTGCCTGCAATTACTGCAGGGTTCGAATCTCGCCAAGGCTCAAGGTTGACTCAGCCTTCCATCCTTTCTAAGGTAGGTGAAATGAGGACCCAGTTTGTGGGGGCAATAAGCTGACTTTGTATAAATATACAAAAAGGATGAAGGCTATTGCTGAGCACATTGTAAGCCGCCCTGAGTCTTCAGAGAAGGGCGGCATATAAATCAAATTAATAATAATAATTAATAATCATAATAGGATTTTGCAAGTCTGAATGTGCTTCCTCCCCACCCAAGTTCATTTGTGTACTACCCTGTTTCCCCTAAAATAAGACCTCCCCTGATAATAAGACCAATCGGGCTTCTGAGCGCATGCACTAAAATAAGCCCCCCCACTTGAAAATAAGCCCTCCCCAAAAATAAGCCCTCCCCGAAAATATTTAAATGCACGCGCAGCTGGTCCCCACCATTTCCTCTGGTTAGGATTAGGAAGACAGAGCTGGAAATCAGGTAAGGCGGCAAGAGGAGCTCCATCTTGTCCCACATGCCCCAAAATAATAGGACACCCCCGAAAATAAGGCCAAGCACTTATTTCGGGGTTCAAAAAAATATAAGACAGGGTCTTATTTTCAGGGAAACACAGTAGAGAGAGTGCTGTCTGAGCCAGTGGTGAAATCCAAATTTTTTTACTAGCGGTTCTGTGGGCGTGGCTTGGTGGGCGTAGTGTGGCTTGGTGGTCATGGCAGGGGAAGGATACTTCAAAATCTCCATTCCCTCCCCACTCCAGGGAAAGGATACTGCAAAATCCCCATTCCCTCCCCACTCCTGGGGGAAGGATACTGCAAAATCTCCATTCCCACCCCACTCTGGGGCCAGCCAGAGGTGGCATTTGCTGGTTTTCCGAACTACTCAAAATTTCCGCTCCTGGTTCTCCAGAACCTGTCAGAACCTGTTGGATTTCACCCGTGGTCTGAGCTGTTTTTTCAAGTTACTCTCTCTTGGCCTGGGCTCAACCCGCTCTTATCTGACTCGATAGCAACTCTTTCTCCAATTACAAATAACCAGAAAATAAATGTCAATTCTCACTTTTGCTCCGGCTGCTCACACCTGCCAAGTGAATGCTTGCACCTCGCTTTGGCTTACCTGCAATTAAAAAAAAAAAAACAGCGGTCATTGAAAGCTTTTGATAAAAACGTGTTAGCCAGATATCATGCTATCCGAGTTTTAATTCACAATTTATGAAAAAGCTTCTCCCTTTTAATAAAATTTGTGAGCTGGAAAAGGTGCTACCCAACACTTAATTTTCAATTTATTGGCTAGAATAAGGTTCCTCGCTCGGTTAACCCTTCATTGATGGTCCAGAAAGGAAAAAGGCTCTAGAAACACCAAAAAGAAGGGCTGAAAAATTCAGAAATATGGCACAGCACGGTCCAAATGACCTGATCTCCAAGTGAAGTTTGTGCAGCTAGGCAGTTCCCAGTATTTGCAGAAATGTTCTCCATTGTTTTAGGGTCAAGATGCTGCCAGTAATGTAATAGTACTCATAACCAATTCTCTGGTGCTAGTATTATTATTTCATAGCCTTTTAAAAACTTTTTTTTGCCTTGAACCTATTATGTGTGTGAGAGAGAGAGGTTGTGGGGGGGGGGAGACAGTGAATGGGAGAGAGGAGAGAGAGGGAGAGGGAGAGGGAAGGGGAGGGAGGGAGAGAGAGAGAGAAAGAGAAAGAGAGAAAGAGAGAAAGAGAGAAAGAGAGAAAGGAAGGAAGGAAGGAAGGAAGGAAGGAAGGAAGGAAGGAAGGAAGGAAGAAAGAAAGAAAGAAAGAAAGAAGAAAAAGAGAGGGAGGGAGGGAGAGAAAAAGAAAAAGAGAGAGGGAGAGATGGAGAGAGAAAAAGAGAGAGAGAGAGAGAAGCTTTTTCAAAGTTGCAGAAACTTACTTGTTTGCATAGCTGGCAGAATTTGATCTGGAACCTGTAGAAGAAAAAGAAACGGTTTTATTTATACGATTTAGAGAACTGTCCATCTCGCACAAGCCACTCTGGTTGAGAGGCAAGGATTAAAAACTCACACACTAAAAGAAAAAAAAAAATCCCACAATATTTATTGAGAAGTTTCCCCAGGTCATTCAATCTCTCCTAAACCTCCGTTGAATTTGGCTTTACCATCAGAAGGTAAAAAGGGAAAGGAAGGGAAGACTGCGCAAGATTTTAAATAGCTCAAACAATGAAGTGGATTTGGTTTTTTTTTTTTCAGATCAATATGGTGCCACATTGAATGCAACGATTTAATATATTTATGTGCTCCTTCAATGACGCTGCGTTTAGGAATCACAAGCAGGGTTCAAGGTAGAGTAAAGGTAAAGGTTCCCCTCGCACATATGTGCCAGTCGTTCCCGACTCTAGGGGGCGGTGCTCATCTCCGTTTCAAAGCCGAAGAGCCAGCGCTGTCCGAAGACGTCTCCGTGGTCATGTGGCCGGCATGACTCAACGCCAAAGGCGCACGGAACGCTCTTCCCTTCCCACCAAAGGTGGTCCCTATTTTTCTCCTTGCATTTTTTACCTGCTTTCGAACTGCTAGGTTGGCAGAAGCTGGGACAAGGAACGGGAGCTCACCCCGTTACGCGGCACTAGGGATTCGAACTGCTGAACTGCCGACCTTTCGATCGACAAGCTCAACATCTGAGCCCCCGCGTCCCTATTCAAGTCAAGGTAGAGGAGCCCTGGTTAAAATCATGAAAGTCCCTCTTTTTTCTTTGCATTTTGGAGACCTTTCCTCCAGTCCCACAGAGAGAGGGAGCAATGCTCTCGGTTCCGTATGAAATAAAATTATAGCCTCATCCGAAATAAAGAACCATTTCTGGACCTGGAGCAGAGGAGGTGAGTTAATCCATCCTATTGTCCTGCCTGGGTCTTTGGGGCCACGACCTTTCCTTTTTTTAAAAAAAAAAAGATTCTCTGGGACAGCTCCAGCGGCTTAATCGATTATTCTTGGACGACTTTGGTTTTTGCATAATGAAACTGCTGGGACAGGAAAACCTGTGTATCTCACTGCAGTCTCAAAATGAATCTGCAGGCGTGAATAAAAAATAGGGTGTGAAAACGCAAATGCGACTTCCAAGAAGACTCGGCGGCCTCTTTGCCACTTTCTTTGCCTCCAAAAAAAAGTGGCTTTTTAAAAAAATTCTGTTTGTTTGTTTGTTTCTCCACGCTCCTCTTTTAGCATAAGCATCAACTTTTTCTCTCCCCACCCCACCTCCTTCGCTTCCTCCCCAGATCTGGCTTACACAACCAGCTTTTTCCAAAATGGTACGTTTCTAGATGGGCCGAAACACCAAGTCCCACCTTTTCCAATGGTTAACAGAATAACGGCAGGGACCTTAGAGGTCATCTAGACCAACCCTCTCCTATACCATCCAAGTCAAATGGCTCTCCAGTCTCGTCTTAAAAACCTTCAGTGATGGAACCACCCACAACTCCTGAAGTCAGGCCTTTCCCCTGGTTAATGGTTCTCACCAGGGGTGGGCTTCAAAAATTTTAGCCAGGGGTTCTCTGCCCCGTTGCTGGGTGGGCGTGGCCATGGTGGGTGTGGCCTAGTCAGCCTCCTGCACCATGAGGTGGGGCGTTTTTGCCCTCCCCAGGCTCCAAAGGCTTTCCTCAAGTCTCAAGGACAAAATGGCCTCCCCAGGCTCCGGAGGCCCTCTGAAGGCCAGAAACAGGCCTGTTTCCAGCCTTCCCAAACTTCCGGTAGGCCTGTTTTTCACCCCCCCCAAGCCTCCGTGCGCGCCCTGCACTTACCTGCATCCAAAACGGGCCACGTGGGACTCCTGGGATGGGTGGGGCGGGGTTGGCGGGGCCAGCCAGGAGTGGGATTTGGGAGTTCTCCGAACTGCACAGAATCTTAGCTAGAGGTTCTGCCGAACCCCTACAAACTCCCAGCAGCCCACCCCTGATTCTCACTGTCAAGAAATTTTTCCTTAGTTCTAGGCTGGACCTCTCTTCGGTGATAACAGAATAACAGAGTTGAAAGGGACCTTGGAGGTCTTCTAGTCCAACCCCTTGCTCAAGCAGGAGACCTGTGATGGGTTGCTTCTGGTTCTGTCCGGTTCTTTAGAACCGGTAGTAAAAGCAGGAGGCTCCGCCCACCCGCCCAGACATCATAATTGACTATTTGCACATGCGCAGAAGCTTCTGTGCATGCACAGAAGTGCACGCAAGTGCTCCCGTTGCAAACTGGTAGTAAAGGTAAGTAGAACCCACCCCTGCCCTATACTATTTCAGACAAAGGGTTGTCCGTTCACCGTCAAAGCTTGGGACCGAGCAAACAACTCAAGGATGCTTTTAGGTCAAACCCGGGCACAGACAAAATTCGATCACCTTTTGGAAAGAATCCATCAGTTCTCGGAAGCTGTCTGAAATCTTCGTGCAATCTAGAAAGGAGATCTCCTCCCCCTGCGGTTTCCGACAGCTCTGCACTCGCTTCAGGAACACGTAATCTTCGTGTAACGTCAGCTCGTTGCTCATCTATCAGGGGAAAGCATCACATGTGAGAATTGTGGATGCAACGTTGCATCGGCTCAACAAGTCAAGTGGAACACTTCGTCAAGTGGAAGACTTCGCCCTATCTATCACACATAGATATATCACAGTGGAAGATGATGAAATCATATTATCTTAGATTCCCACACGATGTCAAAACTAAGGCTGGATTGCAGCTGTAGGGTCAAAATCAGGAAGATGACACAGAAATGGCACTTGTTCCGGTGAACCAGCCACAGTCACAATCAAATTGCCTTCTCCTGGTTCTCCTAGCTGAACATGAGGGTGGAATCCAGATTTGCTCATGATCAATGCGAGGCGTGGCCAACTCCATCCTTCCCTTCTAAATAAGGTTCAAACTGGATCCAGACTAACAGGATGACACCAACTCAATTCTGAGTACACAACTAACTTGCAAAGCTATGGAGGAAATAGTTGCTTGGTGTTGCAAGAGGGCCAATTCTCAGAAACAAGGGGGGGGAGAATTACTGAAGTCAACAAACACTCATCCTACCCCAGTTCCACCCCCCAAACAATTAGGACAGCATAAGAACCCAACCCCCTCTATCAAGGTTTGTTAAGTAGGTTGGCCGGAAGGACAATGACTCAACCGAGTAGCGTATCCTTTTCTGAAGCATTGATGTTGCCCTAAAACAGTTGAGGCCAGGATGACTGACACCACTTCTGAATCTTGATTGTTTTTCCATGTTCCCACCCAATTTGTCATCCAGTCATCTTTACCCTACTTATTTTATTTAGGTCCCGGTTTGATTTTCTTGTTTTTAAAATATTAGTAAGTTGCCCAGGGTCCCTGGGCGATATATATACATTTAATTGTTGGCTGCATAGTCAGACAGATATTTAAACTGGAGCTGATATTTTTGTCCACCTCTCGAGTCCTTCCCTGGGATAGAAAGATGTTGCTTGATAGATGTTGGATAGCAGGATGGAAGCTGTTCTGAGTCAAGCTGCCTTTTGCAATTGACTAATGGGGATTTTGTCAATGCCAAGTAAAGCTGCGGTTTTGCAATTGACCGATGGTGATTTTGTCAATGCTGATATGGTGCTCAAGTGAGCTTATTATTATTTTCCAGTATTTTTATTCAGGATTAAACAGATAAAACAAATATACAAAAAGTAACTATTATGGCTGTGCTTTGGAAAAATCACTGCCTGCCAATAGTTCTAGATTTCATTCTGTCTTGGACCCAGAACACAGCAATAGCGAAAGATGTAAATATTAATAAAATGGAAATTGTAAACACTGTGCAAACAAATTCAACATTTAAGGGAGCCCTTCCTAAACAAAGATATAAAGATAGGTAAATTGATTGATTGATTGATTGATTGATTATCCTGGAAGAGTTACAACTCCAGAAACCTTGCAGCATACCGCCATAAAAACATGATAAAAAGAACAGAAGATAACTTCAAAAGATAAACATCAACACACAGTGAAAAGACCAAAAAACAGCATAAGGGGTCTACCACCCATCCTAAACCTGGGGATAGATCTGTGGGATTTCATTCCCATCATTCCCAGCCACAGGGCCAAAAGATTGGCCAAAAACCATGTTCAAATCAGTTTCTTTTTTTTTCCGAAGCTGCTCCAGCTTGGCCAGATGGAGCCCTGAACCAGCTTTGCAGAATGCCTTGCTTAAAACGTGCAGTGTGCAGAGGGTTGGTCTTGCTGACCTCTTAGGTGCCTTCCAACTCTAAGATTCCATGAAACGCGGCCTAATGTGCACCACACAAAATGTGAAGGACGAACAAAAGGCAGCTCTTGGGGAAGATTGGCTGTTGCTTTTCCCCGTGAAGAGTGGCATGGGTTTAGCTAGCAAATCAAAACTCGTTGAGTGGCTAAACTTCCCTTTGTAACCCACCTATGTTGGAAAAATGATAACAACAGATTCACAGAGTTGGAAGGGACCTTCTAGGTCGTCTAGTCCAACCCCCCGCCCAAGCAGGAGATCCTACCCCATTTCTGACAGATGGCAGAGATGCAGTTGTTCAGCCCTTGTTCCTTTGTTTCCAGTTGCATTGCCCTGGATAAACTTTACTTTGTTTGGGGAAAAAAGAAAGACTCAGTTTATCAAATATTTTAAGTCTATTGGCTAAATTGAGAAAATTCAGTTGACCCTTAGCTGTGTGTCCTGTCTCATCACACAACTAAGGAAGAATCAAGGACTCATCGACGCTGTTAAACAGAGATCTGCATGTTAGCATCACAGAAAGGAAGGAAGGAAGGAGGGAGAGAGGGAGAGAGGGAGGGAGGAAGGAAGGAAGGAGGAAGGAAGAAGAAAGAAAGAAAGAAAGAAAGAAAGAAAGAAAGAAAGAAAGAAAGAAAGAAAGAAAGAAGAAAGGAGAGAGAGAGAGAGAGAGAGAGAAGGTATCTCCCAGACTTTAGGATTGAATTCAAAAGTTTTCCCAATGTGAATTGGGAATTTGCATTGCTACAATGGCGGATGTTAGTTTGAATGTCTCCTAGGTGCTTTTTAGCAAAAGGCAACCAGGCTGTTTTTTTTTTGTTTTTTTTTTGTTTTGTTTTTTTTTGAGGAAGAAGACGGCATTTCTGGTCCAAATGTCGTTTGCTTCCTTTAGCTATGTTTTTACATAGCCTACGAATGATTGATGGAAACAAAAATGGAAAGGTTGATCAGTGGGAAAGGGGCCTATTGCACAGGTTCGAACGCCAATCCCCGGTGTCCTTTCCAGAAGGCTCCTGTAGGCAGGGAAGGACATATATCAGAGTAATAATCAGCTGCCTTTGTGATGGATTAAAGTTCATCCACCTAAAACTCTTCCCACGTCCAGCTTCCCACCAAATTGCGTGGTTATATTTTGTTGCTCGATTCTCAGCGTATTTTTTTGACCGCCTTTGAAAGACATTTTTTCCTTGGCTGTCTAAGATTGCAGAGGATGTGGCTATGATTGTTTGTTCCTATCAACTATGTTTCCATTACTCTGCAACTTCTCTGCCCTCCCTAAGAAAGAAAGAAAGAAAGAAAGAAAGAAAGAAAGAAAGAGGAAAGAAGAAAGAGAAAGAAACAAAGAAAGAGAGAAGGAAGAAGGAATGAGAGAGAAGGAAGAAAAGAAAGAAGATAGGAAGGAAAGAAAGAGAGAGAGAAGAAAAGAAAAGAAAGAAGGAAGGAAGGAAAGAAAGAAAGAAGAAAGAGAAAGAAAGAAGGAAGGAAGAAGGAAGAAAAGAAAGAAAGAAGGAAAGAAGGAAAAAAAAAAGAGAGAGAGAGACTGCAGATGAGGGTGAAGCGATTTCCAACTCCGTCTCTTCCCATCCTTGTGAAGCCTCCCTGGCTGGCCATCATTTCTTGAATGAACAAAGTCTCTGGGAGGAACAAACTCCCAAAGTCTTCCCTTAGGAATGAATGGATATGTGGGAAACCAGGGATGCTGGAGATGGATGGAGAAAGGATGAAAGGCAGCTCACTCAGGTACACCTTCCTTAAAGTTAAGAACCCCACAGCACAACCCTCAAATGTTCTCCTTTGAAACTTCTTTGAAAGCAATTTCCCTTCCTTCCATTCAATGGAATCGGAATAATCAAGAGTGACCAATCCATCCATCCATCCATCCATCCATCCATCCATCCATCCATTAGAGATACACCTATCTTTCCTCCAGGAGCTAAGACAACAGACACAGGACACTTTCTTCCAGTGTGTTCCCTCAAGAGATTGAGGTGTAGCCAAAAAGACTGGTCTAAAATCATTAAACATCCTTCCATTTCTAGATGGGAACTGACATTTGGTCCCCCCCCCTCCAATCAACACGCTAACCACCGCATTAGAAAGCAGGATAAGCATTTGATACGACATGAATTCAACCTGTGGTCCACTGTAGTTGTCTTCCCACCCATGGAAACCTTGACATCTTCTTTATAAAGAAACCGGGCTTACCTTGTCTAACTTGTTGTGAAGGTGCAAAATATAGAGGACGGTGCCTACAAGGTGAGCAATAACGAAGATAGTGATCACACTCAGGAAGGTCTTCATGGTGACCCTGGACACTGGTTCAGCCGGTGGCATATTTGATGGAGAATAGGGCTGCCTTGGTTCCTCCATGTGTTGTATCTCTACCTCCCGAAGTTCTCGTGCAACTACCATGAAATTTGGGTCTTGCTCTGCGCTGTGTGTGCCAGCCCACAACTTCCTGAGGAACAAACTGCATCTCACACGCTGAGTGGACGTGTTTGTTTGTGTGTGTGTGTGTGTGTGTGGATTAACCTTCCTCTTCCATAACAACAATGAAACAAAATAATCATTTGAACCCCATTTCTGGAGGTTCTGTCAGAAAACCACTCCTGGAGTCCCCTGCGATGAATTCTTTACTCTCTTTTTCACAGTGTCTTCTTTCCTTCTCCTCCTCTTCCCTTCTTCAAAGAGAGGAGGAAGAACAAAATCACAATATAGAGACCATTAAAAGAACATTTTTTAAAAAATCTGATTTAAATCCAAAACCAGAGGTCTCATCTTTTTCTAGAAGAGGGCTCCTCAAAATCTTCAGCTCAGTGACCCTTACCTGAAGCTTCAAATTGTTCATCAATGCCGTCAACATTCATTATATGGAAAAAAAATTGAATATGTTCTATTTTTAAGTCACAGGACTACAAATAATGTCATGGACAACAAGTTAAATATGAGTTAACAGTGTGCGGCGGCAGCCAAAAAAGCCAATGCAATCCTAAATTGCATTAACAGAGGGATATAATCAAGGGAGGTACTAATACCACTCTGTAAAGCCTTAGTAAGACCAAACCTAGAGTACTGCATCCAGTTTTGGTCACCACACTGTAAAAAAAGATGTGGAGACTGTAGAAAGAGTGCAGAGAAGAGCAACCAGGATGATTAAGGGACTGGGGACTAAAACATATGAAGAACGGTTGCAGGAACTGGCCATGGCTAGTCTAGTGAAGAGAAGGACCAGGGGAGACAAGATAGCAGTCTTCCAATATTTGAGGGGCTGCCCCAGAGAGGAGGGGGGGTTAAGCTATTCTCCAAAAGCCAGACAAGGAATAATGGATGGAAACTGAACAAGGAGAGATTCAACCTGGAAATAAGGAGAAATTGTCTGACAGTGAGAACAATCAACCCATGGAACAGAAGTTGCCTTCGGAAATTATGGGAGCTTCATCACTTGAGACTTTCAAGAAGAGATTGGACTGCCAATTGTCAAAAATGGTGTAGGGTCTCCTGCTTGGGTGGGTGGGGGTTGGACTAGATGACCTACAAGGTCCCTTCCAACTCTGTTAATCTGTTGATATCTGTTAATAATAACAAGAACAGAAGCGTGCCCATCAACGCTTGGGAGTCATATTGGCCATTTGGGAGTTTTAAAGCATCCGATTAACTTCCCCCTCTGATAATTCTGTCGTGGTTTTGATTATGGTTTAAACCAGACTCAGAAATAATTGCAGACAATATTCATCCTCAAAAAAAGAATGACCATGAAAAGCTCTCAAGGTGGACATAGAAGTGAAAGGATCGCTTTCTACCAAAGAACTTCGAATTCTAGTATCTGAAAGGGGCAGGGAACACTTTATTAAAAAAACAAACAAAATGTTATCAAAACACTGGCAAATATAAAGATAACATTCCTTCGCACAGGAAAATCTACAACATTCAAAGCAGGGGTGGGCTTCCAAAATTTTAGTAAGGGGTTCTCTGCCCGATTGTAGGGTGGGCGTGGCCATGGTGGGCGTGGGCTTGAGATAGCATCTCAAGCTTGACACCACAGGGGGGGGGGTGTTGCTCTCCCCAGCCTCCGGAGGCTTTCCTCGAGCCTCCGGGAGAGCAAAAATGGCCTCCCCAGGCTCCAGAGGCCCTCTGGAGGCCGGAAATGGCCCCGTTTCTGGCCTTCCTGAACTTCCAGTAGTCCCAGTTTTCACCCTCCCCGAGCCTCGGTGTGCGCTCTGCACTTACCTGTCTCCAAAATGGGCCACGTGGGGACTCCTGGGAGGGGAGGGGTGGGTGGGCAGGGCCAGCCAGGAGTGGGATTTGGAGATTCTCCGAACTGCACAGAATCTTAGCTAGAGGTTTTCCCGAACCTCTGCGAACTCCCGGCAGCCACTCACCCCTGGTTCAAAGCACAAATCTCATAATTATATCATGCAAGGGAACCATTTTCATAATACAGACTATTTTTTTCACATTGTATTTAGTTGTTGGTTGGTTTAAGGCTGAAGGATGGTAAAACCTGAATCTTGCATTAACACTTTAAAGATCTGATGACCTAAATAGGGAAGGTGGGTTTGTATTTTATTTATGCATTTCCTGCCTCTGTTATTATTATAAATAAGGTGGTGCACATACCCAATACACCTTAATCTTTTAGTTGCTGTGATGAAAGCAAGATTTAATTGGTTAAGGACATATTTACACTTGTTTTAAATATTACTTTCGGTTTGATATATCTTAACTAATAGCTTGTAGGAGATATATACACTTTTTTAGCATGCCTACTAATGTTTTAGATTTATCACCTGGGTAACAACTGTGTTAATGCAATAACAAAGGAGTGAAGGTTATATGTTTGTTTATTTATTTATTTATTTTATTCAATTTGTATACCGTCCTTCTCCTAGTGGACTCAGGGCGGTGCACAGCCAGAACTAAAACACATACCAATACAAAATTTAAAATTTTTAAAAGAATTACATGACTTTGGCCCAAAATTTAAAATATGTAATATGTTTAAAACATGTAATATGTTCTATTACTTGTTAGTATATTATTGTATTTATTTGTTTCACACTGTTTTGTTGTCTTTTCTGATCATTGGCAGAATCAATCAATCAATCATGGATTGATTGATTGATTGATTGATTGATTGATTCATTCATTCATTTCCCCCTCCTATTTTCTCCTTTTTCTCTGCAATTTTTATTTTTTATACCCTGTTTCCCTGAAAATAAGACATCCCCTGATAATAAGCCCAATTGGGTTTTTGAGTGCGTGTGCTAAAATAAGCCTCCCCCTGAATATAAGCCCTCCCCAAAAATATTTAAATGCAGAGCTGGAAATCAGGTAAGATGGCAAGAGGAGCCCCATCTTGCTCCATGCACCCCAAAATAATAAGACCTCCCCCAAAATAACGCCAAGCGCTTATTTCGGAGTTCAAAAAAAAAAATAAGACAGTGTCTTATTTTCGGGGAAACACAGTAGTTTCTTCCTGCAGAATTATATTAATTAGAGGACCGTCCTGTCGTGAGAGCATCTGGGAATGAGTTTCTTTTGCCCTCATTTCAACGGAGCTATTTTTTTCTTGAGGAAGAAGAAAATGTTTCTTTTCTCAAGAAAAAAATTCTTTCGTAAGAAGAAGTTTCTTCCTCAAGAAAAAAAACAGTTGCCTTTTGGAAAAAGCACCTTTGAGACAACTAGATGACCTTAGATGACGGAAAAATCTCCATAGACATTTTTGGCCTCGTGTTTTGGAAAACTCCCATTGCTACCCATCGATACTTCCAAAGGCGGTTATTTCATTAGGATGTCATTTCATTACCATCGTGCCAAATCAACTTTTCCATTCCAAATAAGCTTTCCAAGACACACGGCTGCCACAGTCTCTATTTCCATGACTTTTTTTTTTTAGTCCGTTTATCAAAGCTGTCGACCATGTTCTGACACACACAGATTTCTGACATCTCATCCTTCCGTTGCAACAATTCCATTGCAACAAACTCAGAAGGTACCTGGTGAAGTGCTGATGATATAATTTTGTTGTTTCCGGGTGGCCAAAAAATCTTTCCATCAAGGCTGTATCGTTTATTGAAAAGAAACCTTCCTTGTTTTAGATTTAGACCTACCATCGCTGAGATAACTTTTGTAGAGGAAAATAATGCCAGTCCAGAGACTCCATAATTTAGTTCTGTATTGCTTTTTTGAACTGAGGGGCCTAATTTTATTAATAACAGAATAACAGAGTTAGAAGGGACCTAGGAATTCTTCTAGTCCAACTCCCTGCTCAGGCAGGGAACTCTATACCAGTGATGGCTAACTTTTTTGACATTGTGTGCCAGAGCGTGGGGAGGGCGGAGCGCGGGGAGGGGGTGCACACGTGTGCCCACACCTATAATTCTATGCACCCTGCCCCCACGTGACACACAAACACACACACACAGTTCCTGGCACATGATGGCCCGGTGAGCCCGTTTTTCTCTCTCCCCAGGCTCCAGGGCCTTTCTAGGTCGGACCAGAAGTTGGCAAATGGGCCGTTTTCAGCCTCCAGAGAACCTCTGGGGGGGTGGGGAAGACTATTTTCACCCTCCCCAGACTCCTAGAAAGGCTCTGGAGCCTGGGGAGAGAGAAAAACAGGCCTTCCCCCCACACACACGAGGTCCTCCAGAGGCAGGAGACACCCTGTTTCCCTACTTCTGGTGGGCCCAGAAGGCCTGAAATCTGAGCTCACATGCCCACCGATATAGCTATGTGTACCACCTGTGGCACGCGTGCCATAGGTTCATCATCACGGCCCTATACCATTCCAGACAAATGGTTATCTAGTCAGACCTCAGGGACCACTAAATTCATAATTTTAAATCCCGCAGACCACTATCATGAATTAGTGATCGGATGGGGTCCTTCAGGCACTTAGTTTGGCCACCTGTTAGCAGAGAGAAGCGCCCGGGATCAACCCTAGCTTTGCTATCCATTGTAGCTAGGAATCTCAAATACAGCCAAGAATGAATATTTGTGTTGTAGCCCCCCACGCTGCAAACTCTGTCTCTTGAAGAGCCCATCTGAAGTTTTGTGCACTGAAGCACCTGGACTCCCAGGGAGGGAGGGAGGGGCTGGAGCAAAGGTGGGATTCAGCCGGTTCGCACCACTTCGGGAGAACCGGTTGTTAACTTTCTGAGCAGTTTGGCAAACTGGTTGTTGGAAGAAATCATTAGGGCAGAGAACCGGTTGTTAAATTATTTGAATCCCATCACTGGGCTGGAGCTACTAAACAGGCAGCCAAGCTAAGTGCCTGAAGGACCCCATCCCGTCAGCGAGTGGGATTAATTGCTTTGGCGGGACGTATCCAGACCAGGGACCGTAGTTTGAGGATCCCTGATTTAGTGCAATATAAAAAATGCAAGCTCAGAGAGCACCAAGGACCCCCACCACGCTTTCTAATCTCGGGGAACTCAATTTGAGCAGGGCCTTCTCATTTTAGGGCCCTTTACTGACACCAAGACATCTCAAACTGCCTCCACCGGGTAGTCATCAGAAGCTGGCGTTGTTTGGTGCTTGCTAACCTACTTAAGGAGGGCGATCTTTCCATCAGCAGAGAATCCACAGGGTCTGACTCTGGCCCCAGATCGAGAGGATGGCCACAGCAGTGGAGACACAATTCTGCTTTTCTTAACAGGTGGGTGGACACCCCTATCCAGGTGCTCTGGCGTTGGGCATCATGCTTAGAAGCCCCCCCCCACGTTTGTACGTTTCTGAAGAAAAGCCACACATTTTCATTTCATTTTCATTTTATTAAATTTGTATACAAGTGCTCCTCAGGAAATGCATCAGCTTTAATTGGTAACTCCTTCTCCAGGTTCACACGGCATGTTTCCAGACTGAAAAACGATCCAAATAAGGCTAGGTTTCCACCACCCAACCCACCCAGCCATCAAAGCCGTCACCTGGTGAGTAACGGGAAAACTTCTCTTGAGAGGCCGTGGTGGACCAGTATTGACAAGATTGGCCTCAATGGACGCATCGTAGGCTTCCTCCTCTAACGGCAACTGCTCTTGTGAAGAGAGGGAGATGTTCTTGATATGAGGAACACACGTTGGGTTTTGGTTGCCGAGAGCAGAATCCACACAACTGTGTGTGTGTGTCAAATACAATGATATGGACAGAAGAAAGCCATAAGTTTCTCTTCCGGTCATTAGGATGTTTCTCACTCATTGAGTTCAGCTTCCCAATGGCAAAATTTTAGGTCAGTTCTAAAGAAGGCCCTTCGTTTAGCATCTGGAGCATGGACCTTTCCACGCCAGGGCCTGGTTGAGGGTGAGATCTTCAGCCTAGCATGTGGCCACGTTCTGAGATCTGCTGCCATCGTGTGGCAAAATTGCCAGCCCGGCGCAAACTATTTTTTGATATTGTTTCTAAACTGAGATTCGATTTGGAAATAAGCAACAGGCGACCCTGGATGGAATATTTGTAGGGCTAAGGAGTGGCTGAAGGTCCTGGCTGAAGGGTCTTGGAGACCTCCAAGATGAGGAGACCCCAGGAAGTCGGAGGTGACCATTTTCAGCTGGATTTGAAAGCTAGAGACGGGGAGGTTTCCATGAGACTGGATTTCTGCACGCTGTTGGGCAAAAGCAATGGTGGACTTCTACCGGTTCGGGCGAATTGGTAGCGGCAGCGGTGGTGGGAGGTTCCACTCACCCGCCCAGACGTCATCACGGACGCTCTGCGTAAGCAAGTGCACACACGCTCACAGTTCCGAACTGGTAGTGAAGGTAAGTGAAACCCACAACTGGGCAAAAGTGAAGACAGATGTGAGAGCATCTCCTTCTACCCATTCCAAAAATTGAAAAGCACATGGGAAAAAAATCTGGTGAGAGAAAATGGCGGTTCACCACTGTTTGACTGCTTTTCTTAATGACAGCTCTGTGAAGTTCTCAGAAAGTCTTAAAATAATAAGCAAATGGGTCCATTTGTTTTAAAAGTGCAAACTGGCCATTAGCAGGGATACCTAGAAAACACAAGAGATTTGACAATTAGGGGATAATATTCAAGTATAACAGGAATGGAATGGTTATTAATTTATTTACTTATTTATTTGCATCCCTTTAGTATTTTTAGAAATCACTCAAGGCAGCAAACATATCCAACACACGTTCCCCCTCCTATTTTCCCCACGACAACAACAACCCTGTCAGGCAGGCTGGGCTGAGAGAGAGGGACTGGTCCACAGTCACCCAGCTGGCTTTCATCTAATAATAAGAGTCCAAATGCTTTGTCAATCAATTAGAATAGAATAGAATAGAATAGAATAGAATAGAATAGAATAGAATAGAATAGAGTAACAGAGTTGGAAGGGACCTTGGAGGTCTTCTAGTCCAACCCCCTGCTTAGGCAGGAAACCCTACACCACTTCAGACAAATGGGTATCCAACATCTTCTTAAAAACTTCCAGTGTTGGAGCATTCCCAACTTCTGGAGGCAAGTTGTTCCACTGATTAATTGTTCTCACTATCAGGAAATTTCTCCTTAGTTCTAAGTTGCTTCTCTCCTTTGATTAGTTTCCACCCATCGCTTCTTGTCCTGCCCTCAGGTGCTTTGGAGAATAGTTTGACTCCCTCTTCTTTGGGGCAGCCCCTGAGATATTGGAAGACTGCTATCATGTCTCCCCTAGTCCTTCTCTTCATCAAACTAGATATACCCTTTTAAACCAGACATAATTAGCTAGATAAATCATTATCTATAATATAAAAGTAAAAAAATGCTTTTAAAAAGTTTTTAAAAAGGTTCCCAAGCTTGCGCGCCATAGCTGATTCCCCACCTAGCTGTTCTTTTTTTTAAAAAAAATATTTTTATTAAACAGTTTTTTTAAAAAAACAAAAACAAAAAGAGATATTAACACTTTCTTCTTTTCAACAGTTTCGCGGCGGTACTTATACATTTTCTCTCTCTTATCTTAATATATCTTTTATACATATATTTCTAATATATCATATATATATATATATACCATTATAATGTATTATATTATTCTAATTGTTTTATTTACATTTGACATGAACGGGTACCCAATTTCCCCCCTAGCTGTTCTACTTAACTTCTGAAGCTACTTTGTGGCATGTATTGTGTATGCACATGTGCAGCGTGTGTTTGGTGTGTACTGTGCATGCACACGCATAGCCCATGCTTGGCACGCATGCACAGCCAGTGAACCAGTAGTAAACCAGTTCAGATTTCATCACTGATTAAAGGATTACATCAACCTGGACGGACTTACCTCTGGCTCATATTTTGCAACCCAGCCGAACCAGTAAGACAAGCTGACCGGGAATCAAACAGCTCTTGGACGGGCCGAGAACATCTCTCCTGCTCCAGGAGGCCCAGCAGAGAATCGTACTTCTCATCCGACATGCCGTCTTGTGCCATATGCAGATCAGAGGTTGGGTACCTCGAAACTGGGGTCAAACGTGGATCACCCCCGGAAGACGAAGGCCAAAGCTCAGCCGTCGCTGGAGAAGCTCCCTGGAGAATGGAAGGCTGGTAGACATCCATGGCGGGAACAATTGAGTTTTCATCCGAAGCGCACAGGTTCAAAGGGGAAGATGCATCATAGGGTTTGGTCCAATGGGATGGAAGACCCCACCCATGGGAAGGTTGGTGGTTTTCTGTTGAAAAAAAAAATGCATTTAAGTTCCAAGGTGAGGTGTACCACATTTTTCCAACAATAGGTACATTTTTATTTTTTTATTGATATCCCACCTTTATTACTTTTACAAATAACTCAAAGGGGCAAACATATCCAAATATATCTTCCTACTCTTAATTTCCCCACAACAACAATCTTGTGAGGTGGGTTGGGTTGAGAGAGAGGGACTGGCCCAAGGTCAAGGAATTCCCCCGACTCCAGGACTGGCCCATGTTCCTCCCCAACCTCCTCACTGTCCAAATCTGCTGCCTGATCCGCTGGCCGGCCACAACAACAAGGTCTTTTTCTCCCTCAGTTTTCTATGTTTCTATGGCTTTCAGGGTTGGTAGAGAAACCTACAACAAGGGTAGTGTTGAAGAAAGAGTCTTCTGTATAAGGAATGAGTGCCAACTTCATCTTTACCACAGATAGCAAAATAACCCGGGCTAGTTTGAGGAATGTTTTTTCAAATTTCTTGACCTCCGTTTCCCAGGCACATAGTGTATTAAAGATTGTGAGACCTAGAAGAATTTTAAAACCCTCTTAGTCACCGCTCAGATTAAATCCCTGTCCCTCAAGCGGCCGACCAGTTTTGTTAAACATCAATACAATAATACGATGAGGAAATCTATTGTCAATAAGGAGTCTTTGTCGAATGAGTTGCTATCTACGAAATAAGGAGAACAAGGCATGGGTGACAAGCTCACCGTTGTTAATCAGGCCATCTTTGACACCGTTGTCTCTACTCAGGTCCTGTGGGTTTTTGGTGACGCTCAAAGCTCTGGAGAAATGTTCATCCACCATGCTATTAGTGTCTCCTTGGAAGTAGGTCAATACCATGTAATGGGCTCCCCATTCTGTTTTCACTGGCTGTTTCGTTCTACTCAGCTTTGCGGGATTATTCTTTGTCTCTTCCATACTTGGAAATAACCTGAAAATTAACGTGACACAAGAAAGGTGTACATGGAGTTGATGGTGATGTGGAGTCCATGCAACCGATTGTCTCCTGCTTCCCCCACCCCCTCACCTCCCCAAGATCACTGCTTACTCAGAGTTTAGACTTGGGATGTTCTACCTGGAGAAAAGAAGAAAGAGAGAAGACATGAGAGCAGTGTTCAGGTAGCTAAAAGGTCTCAGAGAGAAGATGGCGCTATTTTCCATTTGCAACAAGAAGAAGGACCAGAAAGTAGCTGGTATATTTGCGGCTACCACAATTTCACTTACCTAGAAGGAAAAAATTTCCTCACGGTAAAATATATGTAACAAGGGAATGCAGAGTGGGATAACTGAGGCTATGGGTTGTCCGCCTCTGAAGGCTTTAAAAAGAGGTTGGATGGCCACCTCTCATTAAACTGGTTGTCCTATACCAGTATTTCTCAATCTTGGAAGCTTGAAGATGGGTGGACTTCAACTCCCAGAATCCCCCAGCCAGCTCCCATTCTGGGAGTTGAAGTCCACCCATCTTCAAGCTACAAAGGTTGAAAACACTGTCCTATACAATGCTTTTAGAAGATCCTTCCAATTTCACAGTTCTACAATTCTATGATTAATTAGGACACTTCAAGAGTTGGAGATATGGGGCTGCCATTCCTGAAGCCACATTCCTTTCTGGGAGAATGTTCCTTAATGTTCTCAGGAACCATCAGAAGTTCTAAAACATGCAGACACAACCAAACCAAGCATGTGAATATAATGGCCAATATATTGAATCACTGTGATTACTGGTGGTTTGGTCAATGTGTAAAGCATGGTTTATGGTTTAGCATGTTGTGTAAACACAGCCAATGGGTAGGACCTGCATGGGAAGCCTAAATACTTTTTAAGTGGCACCTCACAGACTCGGTAACTCACCCTTCACCAAAAATATTTAATGTGCCTTTTTTTTTTTTTTTGGACAAACAAACATTTAATGCATCAATCATTCCTTCCATGTGACATCTCGGTGTTGTCTTCAAAAATTCTTCTTTTTGTTGTTTCTTCTGTCTTCATTCTCACCCAGTCCATTACAACAGTTCATCACTAACACAATATTCTAATCATAGCACTTTTTATACATAACTATTAATTTTTCTTTTCTAACCAATAGTAAAATTGATTCCATATCTTAAAGTATTCTAACTCTTCTCTTTCTTTAATCATCAATCTATTCATTTCTGCACAGTCTAAATTTTTTTAAATTACTTCTCCTTCCAAAGGTATTTTCTCTGCTTTCCAATTTTGTGCATAAACAATCCTTGCAGCTGTTCTTACATGTATAATCAAATAACTTTTTTCTTTACTTATTTTTTCAAGGAGGATACCCAATAGGAACAGCTCTGGTTTAAAATCAGTACGTTGCTGTATCATTTCTTCCAGCCGTATCTTAATTTTATTCCAATAGTTTTTAGCTTCTGGACATTTCCACCACATATGATAATATGAACCTGGTAACTGGTGACATTTCCAACATTTGGCTGATTTATCTTTAAACATTTTTGCCAGTTTCTCAGGTGGTATGTGCCATCTATAAAACATTTTATATTGATTTTCCTTATATGCAGTGGACACTGTTAATCTGTAATTCCTTTCTCATAATTGTTGCCATTTCTCTAGGTAAATTGAATATCCGAAATTCTTTGCCCAGGCTATCATTGTTTCCTTTACTTGCTCCTCCTCCAATTCCAGAGCCTTCTCTGTGGGGGCACCTGCCATCTGGAATGAGCTCCCCCCGGAGATACGGACGATCCCAGATTTACGCACCTTCCGCCGTGCTCTCAAAACCTTTTTATTTTAGCAGGCTGGCCTGACCTAACTTCCCTTTTAAATTGTAAATTGTAAATTTGTTTTAAAATATTAGGGGTGTTTTAATTTGTTTTGGGCCAAATTATCTAATGGGTTTTTATATTGTCTTTTAAATGTTATAGTTTATGTGTTTTATCTTTTTGGCTGTTCACCGCCCTGAGTCCTTCAGGAGTAGGGCGGTATATAAACCCAATAAAATAAAATAAATAAATAAATAATTCAATACCAAGTAAGAAATTATAGAATTTTATTATTATCATGTGTCTTCTTGGTTGCTGGTCTGAACCCAAGAGAACCTGCAGATGTGCAATCCAGTTCTTCAAAAAGGACAACACTGTCCATTCCCATAGACTCCCTATCTGGTCGGAAATGTAGCCTGACTCTGGAGACACGTGATTTTGAGAAGATAAGTTTCCTCCAAGTAATTATCTTTTTGATTTCCC
Organism: Pantherophis guttatus; assembly: GCF_059756535.1. NCBI lineage: Eukaryota > Metazoa > Chordata > Lepidosauria > Squamata > Colubridae > Pantherophis > Pantherophis guttatus. The sequence goes on from NC_142074.1 coordinate 24,974,913, forward strand.
AACCGGTATTTGAGAATGAAAATAGTTCTTCCACAGAAAGGGGCCGCAGAATTTAATTTTCTTGCTTTTTTTAAATACCAGAAGCTTTAAGTATAAAGTCAGTCCCTTCAAGATTGAGGGTAAGAGCCCAGTATCTGTTGTCCATAAAGACCAAGCAGATATCCTATTCCAGATGTCCACCTCCCTCTACTGTCTCCCTCTATGGTGTTAATATTCCTTCCAAGTAGCGAGCAAAGATAGGTGGACTTCAACCCGTTTGAAAATACTTGATTATGAACCAAGATTCCACATGATCAGATTAAAGTAGATGCCGAAGAGCTACACAAGTAGTGGTTCATAACTAGTCAGGAATACACCCATTTTTAAAATATCAACAATACCATTCGTCGGAAACCATAATACAGAGAACCTTGCTAAATTAGTGCATCTCCGTCAATCAATTCCAGAAATTGTAACTCTCCACTAAACACGTTACATCTCCCCTAACTTTACTTATAGACATCTCCTTGCTTGGATTAAACTTTACCCCAAGTAAGAGGAGCTCAAAGACGATTTTCATACCTTTGGTCTAGTAGACAGACCCCACCTGAGTTCACTTCATGCTGTGATTCTCCGTGATTCTCTGCTCCGGGTGTGAGCCCTGTAGCAACTCAACAACAAGGAGAACAGCACCAGACCGTACCAGCAGTTTTCTGTTCCTTTAGCAGTGAGGGAACTAGGCGTATCCTTCAGGCTCGGGAACAGGAATGTGTGAAATGCACTCTGACAAGTCAACCAGGTTTAGAGGTTTCAGGAAAGAAGACAATAAAAAGGTCTGTTCAGGGTGCTTGTAAAAGAGAGCTGGCACCCGGGGTTTGTGCCCAAGCTAAGAATTGGATCCCCAGAGTGAAGATCTGTTCCCGGTACTACAAGATGGACAGGATTCGAATTTTTAAAAAGCCAGCTTTCCTCTTTTAGGTGGATCGGTGTAGTTATTCTGTAACTACGGTGTAGTGAGTCGACGCTTTGCTTTTTAACATTCTTCTGTTTAACTTCCTTGTTGTTCCTCATTTAGACTGGAAAGTTATTTTTGCTGCTAGCCTCTAATTCCAGGGCTCATGTGATTAAATTGTTGAATATAGGCAGGTAGTTCTCAACTTACAATTCATTTAGTGAATGCTCAAAGTTACTAAAGTCACTTAACAACGGTGGCAAGGTCGTAAAATGGTTCAAGACTGGCTTAACAAAATGTCTCACTTAGCAACAAAATTATGGGCTCAATTGTGGTCAAAAGTCAAGGATGACCTGAATATTCAAAGGCATATATTGTTCCAGGCATCAATTTGCAGGTCTGTATGTATAGCTTGAACTGAGCCTTAACTACTGGCAACTGTCCGAAGAGTCAAATATTTCAGCTCAAGAAACCAAGAGGTGATTTTTAGCTTTTACTGTAATTGGTGGCAACCTGAGTGGCTGGAAAATTCTGGGAATCGACATCCACAAGTTGCCAAGGTTGAGAAATACCTGATGGATGAATAAAGTCTTAAGACGGTTACCAGAATATAGCACCAGATTGGGAAAGAGGTTGATAATGATTGCAAAAATATAAACATTGAGGATGGATTGCACGATGACGTCATATAATTCTATACCAACCTAGGAAGGAGGTCTTGCTTAATGACGTGCCTCATAGGATGAAGAATTTTATGTGTAATTTGTAGAACAAATCAGTTCAAACTGGATTTCGTTTAGACTTGGCCCTAGGTAACGGAAGTAGTCATTTAAATAAGAAGGGCTGCTCATCTCCATTTTTAACTGTAAGAAATTCAAATTAATTTACTTATCCCTGAGTAAATCCTTAGGTTGTAAGGAAACTGTAATTTGCAACAGCAGGACTGAACAACGCCAACAAAATGAGAAGACTGAGTCTGAGTCCAATCTTCCCAAGTAGCTTTATCTGTAACGCAATATTTTAAGTGTGTGACAACACACTAAAATACGGTAACAGAAAGTCTGGTTTTGCGTAAAAATTGCCTGTTTTTCTACGAGATTAAATCCACTAATATTTTGTGGAGATAGTATAGATCTGTATAAAAACAAGGGTAGAAATGAACCTTTACAACGATCGCAAGTGTTATTCCGTCTCTGAAACATAATGCCTAAATATTTTATCACTTTATTATGAATTGTACTAATCTCAAAATCTGGAATTACGCCATTTGAAGATGATTACAGATTTGCAAACAGGAACCATGGTGGAATACCAGAGAAATTCAGGTCAAAATGGATAGGAGACGTAGAGGTGGAAGGAAGCAGTTATATTCTCCAGAACAGCAACAACCAGATTTTCCTAAGAAAGGAATATAAACTTTGGAAACGACAACTATTTTAAGTTTTGATCCTTGCATCCTCAAGGCCTGTGAATACTACTTAGGTCTGGTCTGAGATTTATTTTCCTCCACAAATAAGGCCACAGAGATTTTTGTAATGGAACAATCATTTAAATTCCAGAAATATTTTAATTTGGAACTATCGCACTATAGTTCCTATGTGAAGTCTTGCGTAAGTTTCACTGACCTCATTCGTTGTCATCATACATCGCAACATACAGCAGGAAGAGAAAATCCAGGACAGGCTTGTGCATTAAAACATTGCCACATATTTCGTTTGGACAGATGGCAATCTTTGAAGAAGTTTATTTCTAACCACTCATTTTCAGTGTACTCAAATTCTCGTGTGTTTTGTGTCAGGTGTTAGCGGCGAGTACCTTCAAGACAAACTGTTCAAAGGCAACACACACATTTTCAAGAGATGATCACAAATTCAAGGTACAAAACTGGTCCATTAAGCACTTAGCTTTATTCTACAAAAGATTATTCAGTAAAAGAGCTTTTTTTTTCCCCCATTGGTGCAGATTCCTAAAGGGTCCAAGGAGATGCTCAACAATCAACAATGTCCTCAGGAAATGTCAAGTTGAATTTAGGCTCCGACCGCCTCCTTTCTCCCCAACAAAAAGAGATAAAAGTTTGAAAAATTCCACTTTTAGGGTTGCTACCTTTGGAGCCAACAGAAAATCATTTGCATATTCATCCGTCTCGGGCAATGACTGAACCCGAGACGGAGATCCCAATTTAAATTTTTTCCGTCGTTCAGCTAAAACAGCAAACTCGGTGTGAAGCATCTAATTTCCTAATTTCTCGCATGCAAACGGAGAACACAGGTGCTATGATTGCCACGACAAAAAGCACAGGTACCCCCATTAAAGTGTACCTGAAATGGCCTAAACAATCACTTCCTTCTTTGAACATGTTAGTCAGAAGAACACATAAAGTAAATTTGGGCAAAATCTTGGCAGCGATTAAAAAAAAAAGGGGGGGGAAGACTATTTTTGAGCGGTTTAAAAAAAATCTGAGAAACGATTTCGGGAATGAATCTCAAAACGATTTTATTCGTAGTTGTCTCCTATAATCAATCCAGTATAAAAAAATACAGGCTTCGTATCCTCGGTCTCGACAAATGCTCGAAACGCAACTATAATTGAACAGTTAAAACACCGGGAACAAGGCAGGAATCGCACCCTTCCCAACGCACATATGCTCCCCGCGTGTTTCCGACGAGTTAATAATCCAAACGAAAATTTGTAGAAAGATGATCAGAAGTCAGCTCATTTACAGACTTTTCCCCTCCGTTTATTACCTAGCTTCCCTCAGCGTCAGAACTTCTATAAACGAACAAAGGACGTGAATCACAAGGAACTTTTTACGCACGCGAGAAGAGCATCTTCGGAGCGTGATCTTTCGAACCTCCCCCGGATGTGGGGAGTGCGAATACATCTTCAATGATCTGCTTTTTTTTTAAATCAATTATCAGAAAAACCAGCTATTCCAAGCCCATGCTGGTGAAAGCACGGCAGGCAAGAATCCGTATTGTACGGGGAAGAGTATGAGTAGGCTGGGAGGAGGCTGGCATTGGAGCAAAAAACACCAAAAAGCGTTCAAACCTGGGGTGTCTATGGTGTCGTTTGGGGGAAAACTGGGGAATTTCTACACCTACTTCACACGTTGGATGGGCTCCGAACGCTGACAAGCAAAAGTGGAATTTAAGACAGCTGGTCAGTTCAGCAGGATTCTTGGCAACTTATGACACATACGCAGCTTCAGTCACAGCCAGACATGAATATATATGAATATATATATATATATATACACACACACACGCACACACACACACGCACACAAACTAAATACTGCTTTTAAATGCAATACCTCAAAAGCACGTTGGTGATATCCTAACAAGGAAACGTGCGCGCATATACATATATATATTTATATTTATTTATATTCATTGATTGGAGTGGAGCTTGAAACTTTGCATCGGGGGAGGGGAAGGGAGGCCTCGAGGGGAGCCCGCAATCATGCTCTTGGACCAGCGGCGAGTGAGGAGCATTAAGTCTCTGCTTCTTCATCGTCATCGCTGCCCGCCATGCTGCTGTCTGTGGACGCCACGACATCTTCACCCGCTCCTTTGTGGCAATCTCCTGCTCCCTCGGCGGCTTCGGCGGCCCCGTTATCTTGAGACGGGGGGTCTCTCTTGACCGCTTGAGGGCCGCTTTCGGAAGAATTGGCATCCGGTGGCTTTTTAGGCAGTTCTTGGTTGGGATCCCCTAAAAATTCTTGCCATCCTTTTAGTCTCTCTTCTCTTTCCCGGGAAGTTTCTTCAATCTGGGGTGAGACACAATTGTCAATATTTGAGGAGGAGGAGAAAGAGGGGAAGGGAAGGCATGTTCAAAGACATTTCAAGGCATTTTCTGTTTCGTGATCAAGAGCTTAGGTGTCGATTTTAAAATGTGATTTGGGGAAACCACTGGGTCACAAGAATCCGACTTCCACAGCATGTCATTAAACGGTTTTGTTCTAGGGATCAGAAATCCCTTTTAAAAGGGATTTCAGAACCCAAGTGCAAAGCATGGAGAAGCCCTCCTAAATAACTAAGTTATTCATGTTTACGAGTCCGCCAAGACTCCCAGAGGCTGTTTGGCCAACGTCCTTGCAATCGTCTTGGCAAGATTTCAGAACTGGTTGGCCATTAACTCCTTCTTCCTAGGGCTGAGAGTAAAGGTAAAGGTAAAGGTTCCCCTCGCACATATGTGCTAGTCGTTCCCGACTCTAGGGGGTGGTGCTCATCTCCGTTTCCAGCTTTGAAACGAGCCAGCGCTGTCCGAAGACGTCTCCGTGGTCATGGGGCCGGCATGATTCAACACCAAAGTTGCACGGAACGCTGTTACCTTCCCACCAAAGGTGGTCCCTATTTTTCTACTTGCATTTTTTACCTGCTTTCGAACTGCTAGGTTGGCAAAAGCTGGGACAAGTCACAGGAGCTCACCCTGTTACGCGGCACTTGGGATTCGAACCGCTGAACTGCCGACCTTTCGATCGAAAGCTCAGCGTCTTAGACAATGAGCCACCGCGTCCCTTTTGAGAGGGAAGGACTGACCCTAATTTGCCCAGCTAGCTCCATCCCTAAGGCAGGATTAGAACTCAGGCCCCCCGTTTCGATCCTGCAGTGTTTAACTGGCTCCCTTCATTACTCATACTTGTTTTTTTAAAAAACAGAAAAGCCATAACCTTCGTCAAGCCAAATATACCTGATAATCAGTTGTACCATCCCACGTTTCCACAGAGAGCTGCCGTCCACCAAACCATCGTCCATTCAGCGCCTGTATGCAAACGTCAGCCTCTTCGGATTCCTTGAAGGATACAGAGGCTACCCCATCTGGATGCCTCTACAGAAACAGGAAGGGGAAAGCCATCAAATTAGATTTAGGCATCAGCTGTATTTAAGAGAAGGCCCTACTTCTGAATCACAAGTACAGTCCCCTAAAGGTAAAGGTTCCCCTCGCACATATGTGCTAGTCGTTCCCGACTCTAGGGGGCAGCGCTCATCTCCATTTCAAAGCTGAAGAGCCAGCGCTGTCGGAAGACGTCTCCGTGGTCATGTGGCCGGCATGACTCAACGCCAAAGGCGCACGGAACGCTGTTACCTTCCCACCAAAGGTGGTCCCTATTTTTCTACTTGCATTTTTACCTGCTTTCGAACTGTTAGGTTGGCAGAAGCTGGGACAAGTCATGGGAGCTCACCCCGTTACGCGGCGCTAGGGATTCGAACTGCTGAACTGCCAAACTTTCGATCGACAAGCTCAGCATCTTAGCTGCTGAGATGTGGCTAAGCCACTGAGCCACCCCTAGGGATTTACAAAATATGATAAAATGACCTCTGTTCTAAACTGCCATTTTTAGGGGGAAAAAGACATTGAAATCATTTTAAGTTGCTTTGGATATCACCTTTTCCGGATTATTCTCCTAACGCCTCTCTGTAATGATAAGAATACCTGTTTTTTCCAGAAGTCTAGTAATCTTTCCATGTTATCATCTGATTATAACCTTTCAACTGTCAAATGCAGCATGTTTTAAAAACCTCTGATTTCAATTTTAAAAATGTGGCAGCTGCTGTCCCAAATCTCACAATACGGACGTAACGTTTTCTAAAAGTTCAGCCGTATTCCAGTGACACACTGAATAATGAAATTTTGATAAAATGAGTTGGTTCTTCATCAAACAAACAAGATGATTCTATAAGTGGAGCCTGACTGGTGGGGTAATTATTAGGAGTGCTTTTGTAGAAGAACATTTCGAAAGTACAACGCAAAATTAGGACTGAGTATTTGTGATACGTACATCAAATATAATGACTTTCTTTACTTGACCGAATTTTTCACATTCTGTCCGTAGATCTTCCCGGATCTCGTTTAGTACTAAAGGGTCCTCCTGGAAAGACATTTTAAAGCATATTTTTAAAACGCACCCAATGCTTTCAGAAAGCGAGGATAATTTCACAGGACAATTCTGGCACTCTGACAAATCAAATGGGACCAGACAATCTTGCCTGGATTATTTGCTGTGCGCTTTTCAAGAGCTTGTTGGGTTCCATTTTCATCAACGCTCAAAAGCACAGGTTGAACAGAAAACGTCATCCTATAAATCTCTTTAGCCGATCCTAACCGATACCGACTGGTCTTGTCTCAAGGACTAGGAAACCTTGCAAATTCCACGCATGTTGGGACTACGGGCCCCATGACTCCCAACCCTTGGGTAAATATAAAGAGATGAACAGATAAAGGAGCTTTGGTGGCACAGTGGTTAAACTGCAGCATTGCAGGCAAACTCTGCCCACCGCCTGGAGTTCGATCCCCGATTGGCTCAAGGTTGATTCGGCCTTCCATTCTTCCGAGGTCATAAAACGAGGATTGTTGGGGGCAATATGCAAATAATCATTTACATTGCAACCACCCAGAGAGTGCTGTAAAGTGCTTTGTGAAGGTATCTAAGCCTAAATGCTATGGCTGAATACGTTTGGAGTTATGTCCCACTGGAGGGTAACGTTATGCCTTCAAATACATACAGGAGGAGCAAATTAAAATTGCTGGATATGACAGTCCCAACAGCCTCAGCCAGAAACAGCCTAAAAATGGAACGATCCTTTCTAACTTTAGCTGGCCCTATTATGCCACAAACGCTTCTCGGCTTGTGACGAGGCCAATTTCAGTCGTCATCTTTGAGAGGCGACCCGTTCCCAGGATTTAGGGAGGAGGGATTACAGTTTATGACCCCCTTCTGGATTTTGTTTGTTTTTTAACCCACCTCAAAATCATTGGGATGGAACATGTTTCTGATGACGATAACCTTCTCGTGTCGCAATCTCACTTTCTCCCCTTTCTTCTCCGGCCGCCAATCCAGCAGTCTAATGAAACGAAGCAACATTTAAGAGGTTGAGGGGTGGATCTCTTCAGTGTCTAAAAGCATTTGTTGAAAAAAGAAATTAACTGAATGCTTCTGAAATCAAAGCTGGCAGAATTTTTCTTGCCCCACTGAAGAAATTCCAACTTGGGGTCTGCTTCAGCCTCCTGGTGTGGGGCTTTGGCCGAAGGCTGGAGGGAAGCGCCACTGGTGGCAGAGCCAGAGGGTCTCGTTCCAGTGGGACTGCATTATGGCCTGGAACTGGCTGACCATCTCAGACCTCCCTGAGGTCCGAAAGGTTGGTGACCCCTGATCTATAAGCCACCGACATGAAAGGTAACTTGACAGATAAATCCACATTTTATTAGGAGCTGCCCTCCTGGGTGATTTGAGCTGTTTTAAAGATTAAGCTTTCGTGCATTTTTAAAAATAAATACAACCCTTTAAAGCCCCAGGTTTCATGAAAAGGCAAACCTAGCCACATTTTCCACGGGCAAATATACTTATAAAAGTTTTGGGGGTATCTTAACAAACAGCCACATACTTTTGTTGCTGGGAGAGCTTCTTTTTGTAATCTTTGCATTTCTTTTTCTTCTTGCTGGCATCGTATTCCCCCTTAAGCTGGAACTGGGCAACTTCCACATGCAGTTTGTAGCCTCGGATTTCTTTCTCATCCAGCAATTTCAGCGCGAGTTCAACAGATTCTCTCTGGGAAAAGAGAAGAGAGGAGAAAAAAATCCTGGTTTACAACTTCTTTTTTCCACCTAAACAGACAAAAGAAAAAATATTTGCGAGAGATTAAAACACGCTCCTCATAAATCTTGTTGATGCCTGTAGGAATGCCCAGAAGTTTAAATTAAATTAACTTGAAATAAAAAGAGAGTCAAAGGGGCTGGAGATCTATGTTTGCAATATAACAATAGCAACCACAAGATCACCGCAAAAGCTATATTGTAAGAGAATAAACAACTAACCTTTAAGTAACAACAGAGCCCATCGCCTTTAAGGTTTCCTTCCTTGTCTTTGTAAAGTTTGATTTTTGGTTCCTCCGTTTGAAGATCGCGCATAACGATACCACATTTTGACATGACGTCCACAAACTCATCTTTTGTAATGTCTGGCGGTAAACCTGGAAAGGTAAAATTTGAAGAGATACAAATTACACAACAAATCCAAACTGAATTTTTAACATTACCATAGAAGGTTTTATTTTTTTGTTTTTGCCACAGTCTACATTTTCTCCCCCGTGGTGTCTTTGTTTATTCCCCCTCATTCAGCACAGTCTGATAGCTTTTGGAATTTGGCAGCGTTAGATCCCAAACTGTGAGGGGGGGAATAAATATACACAATGCCACTAAAGGAACAATCATCGTTCACTTCAAGTTTTCTAGCTCTCAAGCTGGATATAAAGTCCTTAAAGCAGTTCTGCAAATTTTGTACTCTCCGTTCAAAATATAAGCTTTGGGACCCGCGGATGTGTTTGAGGTGAAACCGGCAAGGTTATTTTATTGGTGACAGCGGATTTATCTGCTCCTTGGATTCAATAGGGATGAAGAGGTCTACAGCAGCAGCCCCCCCTCCCTCCCCCCAAAAAAACCTTTTGGGCACCAGGGACCAGTTCCGCAAAGTCTTTCCATGAACTTGGAAAGGGGGCGTGGTTTCATGTGCTTCCTGCATCCCATGGATGGGGGCTTGGCTTGTTTGTGCGGCCCGGTTTTTGGTATGCCGCGGCCCGGTGCCAGTCCATGGACCAGGGATTGGGAATCCCTGGTCTATAGCACAGCCATTAAGCCTGAGATCCGACACCTTTTAACACAGAGCAGAATGAGATCGCGGTGTCAACTCTGAAGCGAACCTGACTGGGGCCATTTTGGAGGCTTTAGGGTTGCCACGATGCGAGGAAGGGATAGGGAGGGGACTTTCACTTTTAATTAGGTGAAAACTGTGGGAACCTTCAGAGTCGGTTTTCACCAGTTTGTGCCAATATGGTATCTCCAATAAAATTGTTCTGAGGAATCTGGAGTTCTGATTTTATATATATATAATTTTTATTAAACAGTTTTTTTAAAACAGGGAACTCTCTTCTTTTGATGTGCCTTGTGTTATCAGAGACAGAAGTCTCTGCCAGGCCAGTCAGGACAGCACCACGATGGTGGGGGCTTCAGAAATGCCGTGCATTTTACAAGCATTATACAGCTGCGAAACTGGAGTCCATATCAAGCACGCCAAAGGTCCCAAATGCTGCAACGGGCCCTTCCAGATGCAGCAGGAGGGCGTTTTCCAACTCAACTGCATAGTTATGAAGCCATGTATCCAACGCTGGATTGCCACAAAGTGATTGTCTAATTAGGAAGTGGTTAAAGGAACGTGATTGGAATTTGTTTATAGAGGTGCTGGCCTCACATTTAAAGCACAGCAAGACATCCATCCTTCATTAAAATGGAGACAAACTGACTACAAAGCCTGCGTGCCATTGTGCAGCAACTTTTGAGTTTTGAGGCACTTCACAAATAATTCAGATATATAGGACTGGATTTATTCAATACACGTCTTACTTATCGCTCTTCCTATCCATTTAAATTTTACTCCACGTGGTTCTTAAGGCCAGAGGCAAAGATTTCATGTACCGTGAAATATTTGAAATGATATTTAAGGGCTTGAATCCATTTCAACGGAGAACCGCAGCATCATCACACCCAGCAAAGACTCAAGACTGCTCCTCACCTGTCACATAAACATTTGTGTTTTTCTGTTCTTCAACATGAAACCATCCTAGAGGGGAGATGAGGATAAGTTAGGATTGCACCTCTAAAGAAAAGAGAACAGCTCTTCAGATTGAAGTTCACATCAGACTGGGGGAGAAAAGACGACAATCCTGGGATATAAACAGCCTGACCTGGGATAAATGGCACCTTCCTATCTTCACACCTATCCAAGCTTTAACAACATTGACAACTTCCTACAAGTTGGCTGTAATTTGATCCTTTTAACATTAGGCTTTCCGAGTCCTGCATGACCGCCCACATAAGCACAACTCCGCAGGAAGACAGACATCTCTTCTTGAACAGCAAACTACTTCTAAGTCATGCACAATGGCGCCGCTTGCCTGCTTCGGCTTTTCTTTTCTCTCCTTTCTGTTTAAGGTCTGAGGGCAGCGGCTGCGATGGTTTGGCTTCTGCCGGCGGCTGAGCCTTGGAACCCGGTGCGGCTTTAGAGTCAGTCTTTGCAGCGGAGGCTGAGGTATCGGAGCCTTCGGTGGGAAAGCCGTAGTTAGCATGGTACGTTGCCAAGAAATCTTCAGTGACCTAAAAGAAGACATTGTTCAGGAAACCAATTAGAGACCAAATTAAGGTTTAAGTGTGAGCTACTATACTGCAAGAATCGAGGGCCCGCGGTGGCCTCCTGAAACAAAATAATGCAGATCATGTTCTATTTTTAACTGTTCATAATGGCACTACAACTGATAGGCAGCTTAGAGGGATGACTGGCAGGCCTGCAGAGAGGGGGTAAAAGGATGCTACTCTAGGTTTACTACAGAAAGCTACTCAGAGCACCAGCATTATCTTTGAGATCAAGTCATCAAGGAGTTGCAGAATGTTTACTCTCCCTTTACACACTGCCTGCAAAATTGCCTCTCTTTGGACATCTAAAAATGCTGTCACCTGTCCCCATTCTTACAAATATTCTTCAGAATTTAGTCAAGAAAGTCAGGATAATTTTCAGGAGCAACTGCTCTTCACCTGATTCAGCAGCAGAATTGCACAACATAGATACAAGTCCACATTAGATACAGCTCATAGGTTAATAACCCTGGGTCTAGATGCCAATTTAGAAAACAAGGTAAATAATTTCTGGAAGAGTGAGAAGAAGTTGGAATCCACACATCTGAAAAGTTGCCAAGGTTGAGAGGAAAAAAAACACCAACCCACTGAATTGTTGTACTCCCATTTGAGAGTTAAAAGCCTTAAAGTTAAAAGCATTTGATGTATTCATCGCCTTTACTTATCTATTTTTAATAAGGCAGGTTGAAAACCTAGTAAAGGGATCCTGCCGGAGAGATAAGGAGGGTCAGAAGGACAGCAAGCCAAAGGAGGAAGTAAGAAAATCGAGGCTGGCCAAGAGCTGGACAGGGTCAATGCTCGTCTCAAAAAATGGCATTTTGCCCCAGGAAATGAGGACTATTATTAGCAAAGTCCACTGCTTACTCAGCCTGAAGTTTGAAACTTTAGTTGGAGATGGCAACTTTATTTTATGAGTGTGTGTGTTTATATATTTTATTTATACATTTTTTTTAACATACATAAACGCTTAGTAAACAGTGTATTATCTGGATCAATTTGCTTATACATAATAATGTTTTCCAGTTTGTAATTTCTACCTCTATTATCCAACCATTGATAGAACAAATCCCATGTTAAAAAATATTTCTCTATCTTCTTTATCTTTTATCTTTAATGTCAACCTGTCCATTTCTGCACTTTTATTTGGTGTGTGTGTGGGTGTGTGTGTAGATAGATGAGATATATAGGAGAGAGATTATAGATACCGTGTTTCCCTGAAAATAAGACCCTGTCTTATATTTTTTGAACCCTGAAATAAGTGCTTGGCCTTATTGCTATGCACTCAAAAGCCCGATTGGGCTTATTACCAAGGGATGTCTTATTTTGGGGAAACAGGATGGATGGATGGATAGATGATAAATAATACTGTAGATGATTGATAGTTGATAGATATGGATGGGTGGATAGATAGATAGACAGACAGACATACTGTAGATGATTGATAGATAAGATGATTGATAGATGATAGATATGGATGGGTGGATAGATGATAGATAGATAGATAGATAGATAGATAGATAGATGGATGGATGGATAGATAGACTGTAGATGATTGATAGACAGATGATAGATATAGATGGGTGGATAGATGATAGATAGATAGATAGATGGATGGATGGATGGATAGATAGACTGTAGATGATTGATAGACAGATGATAGATATAGATGGGTGGATAGATGATAGATAGATGGATGGATGGATGGATAGACTGTAGATGATTGATAGACAGACGATAGATATGGATGGGTGGATAGAAAGATAGATAGATATGGATGGGTGAATAGATGATAGAAAGATAGATAGATGGATGGATGGATAGATAGACTGTAGATGATTGATAGACAGATGATAGATATAGATGGGTGGATAGATGATAGATAGATAGATAGATAGATAGATAGATGGATGGATAGATAGACTGTAGATGATTGATAGACAGATGATAGATATAGATGGGTGGATAGATGATAGATAGATAGATAGATGGATGGATGGATGGATAGATAGACTGTAGATGATTGATAGACAGATGATAGATATAGATGGGTGGATAGATGATAGATAGATGGATGGATAGACTGTAGATGATTGATAGACAGACGATAGATATGGATGGGTGGATAGAAAGATAGATAGATATGGATGGGTGAATAGATGATAGAAAGATAGATAGATGGATGGATGGATAGATAGACTGTAGATGATTGATAGACAGATGATAGATGATAGATAGGTAGATAGATGGATGGATGGATGGATGGATGGATAGATAGACTGTAGATGATTGATAGACAGATGATAGATATAGATGGGTGGATAGATGATAGATAGATGGATGGATGGATGGATAGACTGTAGATGATTGATAGACAGATGATCAGAAATGGATGGGTGGATAGATGATAGATAGATAGATAGATAGATAGAGATATGGTTGGGTGGATAGATGATAGAAATATAGGTACGATAGATGGGAAAGAAAGAAAGAAAGAAAGAAAGAAAGAAAGAAAGAAAGAAAGAAAGAAAGAAAGAAAGAAAGAAAGAAAGAAAGGGACATGTAGATGTGTTTTAGAATGTATATGTCACCCCTCTCGCTCTCCAGAGCAACCACCGTGCAGTCCATCTGTAGACAGGCGAGGCAGGGACGATGATGCGAAGAAAGAAAACGATCTCCGCCTTGAATGGAATTCTTTGGCTTTACCAGAAAGGAAAGGCTCCCCTCTACCACTCAAGGAAGACTTCTGCAGCCTGAAAACCAGAAGACCCTCCTCCTCCTCCCCCCCACGTCAACCCCCCCCCCACCAGCCCAGCTTTAGGACTACAACGCCCATCAGCCTCCGCCTACAGGGAGCCCCCCCCTCAAATCCGGGATGGGGGGGGGGAGGCGGCTTTGGCTTCCCTGGCCCTCGCGTCCGTCGTCCCCCCCGCCTTCGCGCTGTGCAGGATGGGTCTTGTAGTCGGGCCCACCTTGGGGAACCAGGCCTTCTTGTCGCGGTCCCACTCGTACTGGGTGCCGTCGGCGGGGTCGGTGTAGGTGAAAGGCTCGTCGCCGGCCTCGCCCTCCTTCCGCTCGTAGAGCTCCTGCAGCCGCAGCTGCTGGTGGAAATCCTCGTTGCGATCCGAGCCTCCGACGCTCATGGTGCCGCCCGGTTCGACGACGCCTCCGCCTCCTCCCGCGACGCTTCTCACCACCAGGGCGCCGCCCGGGCCCGGCCCGGCCTGGAAACGCCTCACAGAAGGCCCGGCGCTAGGGCGCATGCGCGGGGGGCTCTGCTACGCACGCGCGGCCACGCCCCCACCCCCCTGGCGGCCTGGCTCGGTTCGGGCCTCCCCGTCCCGAGTGGGCGCCGCTCGGAGGCAACGGAGCCCCGTCGGATCTTCCGATTCCTGCCGCCGCGGTAAAAGCCGCCTTTTCTCGCCTCAGCGGTGACAAGGCTGCTGCGCAGACGCAAACAGGGCGCTTCCCGGCCGTCGCGTCTGAGGGAAGTTTTATTGCGCAAGCGCAGAAGCGCTCCCCTGCCTCGAAAGTCTCTTGTCCCTCCTGTTATTTAGCGTATAGCTGAAGAGAATAAGGCCCCCCGGGGTCGCTCACTGCGCAAGAGCGGAAGTCGCTTTTCGAAAAGAAGGCGGGCCTAGGCCGAAAAACTGCCATAAACAACAACAAAGGCAGCCAATAAGCTTCGGAGTTGAGCCGTCCGTCAGAGGGCTGCCGAGAAGGGAAGGGCGGAAGGAGGGAACTACGCATGCCCAGAAAGAGTCTACCCTAATCCTTTTGGGAAGAAATATTTTATTTTTCTCCTTCCTAAACAAATAAAGGAAATGTTCCTCCCCAGTTTTCATCCATTTCCATTCCCTGTCAACAGTAGGATCATGGTGCCCATACAGCTCATATGGAAGAAAGAGACTTGACTACAGCTCCCATCATCCCCAGCCTGCATGCCCCCGCCCCTCTGGATGAAATGGGGGTTGTACAATAAAATTCTATAAATTCTACTCTTATATGTCATCCCAACCTGATGTGAGCTGGAGCTGCTGAACAATGAAGCCCATCATCCACAGCTTGCAACCTCCTGTTCAGCCAGTGACCTACAGCAGAGGCTGGGCGGGAACAATGAAGCCCATCATCCACAGCTTGCAACCTCCTGTACAGCCAGTGGCCTACAGCAGAGGCTGGGTGGGAACAATGAATCCCATCATCCACAGCTTGCAACCTCCTGTAGAGCTAGTGGCCTCAGCAGAGGCTGGATGGATACAATGAATCCCATCATCCATAGCTTGCAACCTCCTGTACAGCTCATCCAATGGAGAAAATAAAGCAAGATATTCTACGGGTTTTTTTTTACTATAAAGCAGTGTTTTTCAAACTTGGCAACTTTAAAACGGTGAATTTCAACTCCCAGAATTCCCAGCCAACCTGAAAAACACTGCTATTAAGGAAAATCCTCAGACCTCAAAACTGAGATGGATGCTTTATTTACTTTCTTGTTAATAAAACTTCAGAGGAATCACACCCATAAATTAAGCTCCTTGCCTTTGTGGCTGTAAAGCATCAAGCCTTTGAAATCGATACTCCAGAGCAAAAAATATCTCACTGTCATACTCAACGGAACGATAATTCAAATGTAAGAGGGAAACCCTTGTGCAGAAGGGCCATTAAATCACCATCCAACGAGCTGTCAGAAGGACTTGCTAGAGATGTAATTTTAGATTTGTCAATAACCTTTTGCCTTCCATCTCTACTTTGGTCCCGGCTGCCTTGTTAGAGATACCTTCACACTTCCAAAATAGAAAAGCAGCATCACAATTTTGGCCCAGAGATGCACTAGATCTGAGCTGAGTTAGCATGGTTTCCAGATGACGGTGATTTTTATTATCTTAAATGGAATGCATCCGTTGCATATTTGAAAAAAAACCAAACAGCATCAAAAGTTTATAGAGTTTCAAAATATTAAGATCAGAAAAGCAGTTTAAATAATTCATTAGCATAGGAACTCAGAACGTATTGTGATACTGTAATAATAAGGCGGTAGAATACCTGCCTTCTTTTGGGCAGTACCAGCTGCAGATACCAGTTCAGTCCAGCTGGTTATTCTTTTACTTGGATAAAACTAAATGCATTCATTTAATATTGAACTCACTGGCATCCTTCATTGGCCTCGGCACCAGGCTCAGACCCGAATTGGGCTTTATATTTATTTATTTATTAGTTTGATTTATATGCCGCTCTTCTCCGGAGACTCAGGGCAGCTTACAATGCATTAAGCAATAGCCTTCATACTTTTTTGTATATACCTGCTTAGTAGGGCTTTTTTGCCCCCCCCCCTACAAGCGATGTTCTATTTTATATAAAGTCAGCTTATTGCCCCCACAACCAGGTCCTCATTACAGGGCTATAGGGTTTTTTAAAGTTTAGTATGTATAATTCAGCCACCTGACGCATAAACAATGATTAATGATGTGTGTTGAACCAACTGTGTCTTGGTCAACAAACCACACTACAGCAAATAATGGCTTAGTGAGGGATGTGACTCAAATCCGTAGGGAAATGTGCAGTTTATCCTGGCCCCAGCTCAAAAGTTGCACCATGGGGAGCATAATAAAATCTAGAGCTTCTCTTTCCTCCCTCTGTGTAGTCCAGCGTCAGTAGAAACAACCCAGCAGTTGGTCCCTTATTTAAGTGGGGATTTTCCCCTGCAGCATACTCAAAGGAGCAATCCTGTAACCAAAACCCTGGGAAATATAATAGCTCCAGGTCCTCGACTTCGTTTGAATGATGGTAGAAATCGTTGATCAAGAGAAGGAGGCTTCTAATGACATCCGTTAAGATTGCGATAGCTAAAAAACAAAACAAAAGCAGAGTTCTCGAACTCACAGGAAGTTCCAAGATGAAAAAGAATCTCGAAATCATTGGGCCAAGCTCATCTTGGGGAAAAAAAGTATTGAACGTTACCATATATGCCGAGCGATCAATATTGATGATAAGCCTAAACTCAACTCTTCGATGAAGATGATCTCACAACTGGACATGGGTCGAACCTCATAAAATTAGAAATTGGCCGCTTTGGACTCTTCTGTGCTCTAACATCAGAGGTTTTCCCCGAAGAGATTGGACAATCATTTGTCTGGAGTGGTTTATAGGGTTTCCTGCCTGAGCAGGGGGTTGGACTAGAAGACCTCCGAGGTCCCTTCCAACTCTTGTTATTCAATAACACGACACGGAATCGGTTACCATTTCCTGTACTGAAAGCAAGCTTTATTAGGGCCACTTAACCATTTAAATTTCACAACAAGGTTGCAGTACGATGCTTTTTAATGATAAATGCAAACCTCTTACTTCGTTCAAGAAAGGGGTAAGGACGTTACAGGCAGTTCTCCACTTAACGGCCACCAGAATTTTTCATCGTGAAGCGATGTGCTTGTGAAATGTGTTGTGCCCGATTTTAATGACTTTTTCAGCCACAGGGCTTAAGCAAATCATGCAGTCCTTAAGCGAATATGGCTTCCCTTCCCCCACCCCACCATTGACTTTGTGTGTTAGAAGCCTCCTGAGATGATCACGGATGACGATAATGACATGACTCCAGGATGCAGCAACCTTCATAAATAGGCTGGCTTTGAGTATTACCTCCCGTATTTCATACAGTAGTGGCCAAAATTGTGAAAATCTTTTGGGAAAAGTGTATTTTTGAGGTTGGATGGCTAATAACACCACTTTTTTGGGGAGTTTCAAGATAATCCTATTCTACTGCTGGAATGGCCTGGGAATAGCCCAGACCTTCTTAATCCAATGGAAAATCTATGGAGCCGACTAAAGAAACTTGTTAGTCAGAAGCGACCCAGCAATAAAACCCAGTTAATAGAAGCAATCCTTCAATCTTGGTTTCACATTAGAACAGCTGCAGAACTAAAAGACTTGGTTCACTCCATGGGAAGATGTTGGAAGGCCATCATTCATGCTAAAGGTTACCCAACTAAGGATTAACTGACATGGGGATCATTTTTGCATATCTCGTTTTTTCTATGGTGATCATTTTTGTATCTCTCGTTTTTTCTACGTGTTTCACTTTTCTTCTTTATACCGTAACTGCTATTCTATTAGCAAATCCTTCATGAAAGTGATTGCATTACATTCTTGATTAAATTATCTTTCCATGGATATATAATTTTATGGTACTACCCAAAGAAGTGATGTTATTAGCCAGTTTTAGAAAATACACTTTTCCCAAAAGTTTTCCACAATTTTGGCCCCTACTGTGCATCTCCATAATGGCCTTGAATGCAGAAGCCAATATCTTCAGAAGCAGAATATGAAGGGAAGGGCTTATTGGCTATTATTTGCAAGTAGTATATATATTTTCTGGGAGGATTCTGACGGTGTATGTGCCACTTTATGACTAATTGATGCTAATCCGTTGGTTTTTTTTTTTTTTCATGAAACCTCCGTATCTCTTTCTAATGCAAGAAACAGTGGATGGAAACTAATTCAGGAGAGAAGCAACCTGGAAGTAAAGAGAAATTTCCCGACAAGTGAGAAGAATATAAACAGTCGGAACGACTTGCCTCCAGAAGTTGTCGGTGCTCCATCACTGGAGGTTTTTAAGAAAAGATCGGATAACCATTGGTCTGAAATTGTAGAAGGTCTCCTCCTGCTTGACCAGGGGGTTGGACTAGAAGACCTCCGAGGTCCCTTCCAACTCTGCGATTCTGGTAATGCTATTTGAGCTGCTAGCCAGCCCTTTTCTCCTCCTGCAGTTGCCAGATAACAGCTCATCCTTTCCTTCTTACGCAGCTTCCAATGTTCTGTACCCTGATCTAAAGCCACCCAAGTTCTTGCTTCTCCTTGCAAGGGCCAAGGGCAGGGGTGAAATCCAGCAGGTTCTGACAGGTTCTGGAGAAATGGTAGCGGAAATTTTGAGTAGTTCGGAGAACCGTCAAATACCACCTCGTGGCTGGCCCCAGAGTGTGATGGAAATGGAGATTTTGCAATATCCTTCCCCCAGGAGTGGGATGGGAATGGAGGTTTTGCAGTATCCTTCCCCCGCCACACCCACCAAGCCACACCACGCCCACCAAAAATGGATTTCACCACTGGCCAAGGGAATATGCGGGGTTTGATTAAGTTGAACATGCCTGGGAAGGCAGCTTGGGAGGAAAACCACACTGAGATGTGTGCATGTGTGAAACAGGCGGCTGTGATTTGCAGCAAAGTTCTCTGATGCTGAGGTGTGAGATCTTAAAGATGCATTGGGAAGATTTCTGCCCAGTACAAGAAGCTCCTCATTTACCTTCGGCAATTTTCTGGATCTTGCCGGTCGATCTAGCGGGACGAAGTACAATTAAACGCTCTCCTCTTCTTTGGTGATGCTATAATCCGTGAGCAAAGTGACGCTGATTTCCGAGCCCGTGACTGACATGGCTCTGCTCGGGGTGTGGGCCTGAGTGAGGCTGGCTCTTCTGACGGGCATCTTGGCTTTGCAGCACGAGATTTCCTTCTTGAAATGCTGGCGGAAGCTTTTACTCAGCCAGTAGAGAGCGAAGGGGTTGACGCAGGAATTGCTGAAGGCCAACGCCCGGGAGAAGATGGTGGCCACCAGATGGAAAGTGGACGTGTCTATGGAAGTGTGGTAGGTGAACGAACGGTACAGGTAAAGAATGTGGTTAGGGAGCCAGCAGAAGGCAAACAAGCCTACTAAAACGAGCACGGTTTTGGCCACTCGCTTGCGGGATTCAATCTAAGGGGGAAAATATGTGCAATTTATTTTTCCTGGTTTCTACACAGGCTTCTTTAAATAAACCAACATCAACATGGCAGCAAGAGGTAAACACTGCTAGACCTTTTTTGGCTAATTGATGACTCCAAAGAAAGGAACTAAATTTCTTTCTTTCTTTCTTTCTTTCTTTCTTTCTTTCTTTCTTTCTTTCCTTCTTTCTTTCCTTCTTTCTTTCTTTCTTTCCTCTCTCTCTCTCCCTCCCTCCCTCCCTCTCTTTCTTTCTCTCTTTCCTTTAAATCAATAATATAATGACAACATATAACAATCCATCCAAGCTATCTGGTTCTTGAGCACTACTCTGAATGTTGCACCATAAAAGCATGTCCCCCTCAAGAGTCATCTTACGTTCTCCGACAAGCCAGGTAAATATTACCAACGCTGCATCCAACATGGGCAGCTCCTTGGTGGAATTTACAGAAAGGGGTGTTTAATTTTAGTAATTAGACTCAGAAAAATATGGAGGAGGAACTCACCATTTAAATAATGGCGAGTGGAAGTTTTGTTGAGAAAACCAGTTTGGTGTCGAGCAGGGGTCAGCAATCTGCAGCTCCGGAGCCATATGTGGCTCTTTGGGCCCTTTGCTGTGGCTCCCTATTAGGTGATCCCACCACTGGCTGGCCCCGCCCCTCACCCGCCCCTCCCAGTCACTCCTCGACTGGCCTGAGAAGGTAAGGGCAACGGTGGGCAATGGAGAAGCGGCCAGGGCAGACACAGAGAGATACAGAGAGAGGTGGAGAGAGAGATACAGAGAGAGAGGGAGGGAGGGAGGGGAGAGAGAGAGATACGTCAAAAAGATTTTGTGGTTCCCGGTGTTTTTTAACAACTAGTTCTCTGCCCTAATGACAGGCTGGGGAGGTGTGGCTGGGAGGGGTATCATGTGACTGGTGGAAGTGAGTGACATCAAGTTGGCCACGCCTATCCAGGCTTTGTGGCTCCCGGTATTTTCTTTTCTCTGGGAAAAGGGGCCAAATGGCTCTTTGAGTATTTAAGGTTGCAGACCCCTGGTGTAGAGGTTAAGGCACGGAACTAGTAGCAGGGGAACGTGAGTTCCAGTCCTGCCTTAGTGATGGAAGTCAACTGGAAGTCAACTGGGCAGGGATGTCCAACCTTGGCAACTTTAACACTTGTGGATTTCAACTCCCAGAATTCCCCTGAGGAGTCAAGGACTGACTTAGAGCAGCCTAGGTTCAGCTTCTTATTTTTTTTATAAAAGCTAGGCTGGACTGCTGCTGATGCTGCTGCTTGCCAGATTTTTCTCTGAGATACAAGCGGGGAAACATCTCGTCAATTCCTTTCTGCCACTTATCAGCAGAAAACCAGAGCTGGGTGTAGCCTGTCCTTGATAAAAACGGCAAAGAAAACATGCTCTTATATAACACAAGAAGTAGAAGGGGAAAGGGTGTTACAGTTGTGAGAGAGAAAAAAAGACCAAATTTGCTTTTTTCTGGAGTTAAGTTCCAGATTACTATGGATTAGGGCCGTGATGGCAAACCTGATGCCACAATAGAGCTGAGGGATTAAGGGGGGGGGGGAGAGAGACTAAAGATAGCTGGGGTTGTGTAGTCAAAATAAAATACTTTCTCCTGGGAACCAAGGACGTTCTCACACCTGACCGGAGGAAGGAGGAGCGATATCACCAGACCTGCGAACCAGGAGTGAAATCCGGCAGGTTCTGACAGGTTCTGAAGAACCGGTGGTGGAAATTTTGAGCAGTTCGGAGAACCGGTAGAGGAAATTTTGAGTAGTTCGGAGAACCGGCAAACGCCACCTCTGGCTGGCCCCAGAGTGGGGTGGGAATGGGGAGTTTGCACTATCCTTCCCCTGCCACGCCCACCAAGCCACGCCCACCAAGCCACACCCACAGAACCGGTAGTAAAAAAAAAATTGGATTTCACCTCTGCTGCAAATGCTGCCATGATTGGCCCACATGACTGATTGTTTAGGGTTGGGGGACGGGACTTTTAATTGGGTGAAAACCAAGGGGCCTCCCACAGTCGGTTTTTACCAGATCTGTGCCAATTGGATATTTCCCATAAAGCTATTCTTTGAGGAATCCGCCTGCCTCGGAGTTTTTGCTTGCAATGGATGTATTACTTGGAACCCTGACAACCCAACTATCTAAGAAATGCAGGCTGGGAATCTTTGCCTACCTGCTTACGAGCGTGACCTTGCTCTTCTGCGGGCATACTGGATGTGCTTTTGTAGAGGGTCTTGGCAATCAGGAAGTAGTAGATAGATATGATCGCTAGGGGTAAGATGTAGAAGATCAAGAAGCAAACCAGCGAATGGACTTCCTGCAGGACACGTTCAGAGACGGGATACGGGGCGCAGGTTTCGAGCGTGGTGTTCTTCTCGGGCAGGTGGAAAGTATAGAGATCGGAAGATACGGCTTCCGGAGCGGCAAATAACATGGAGACGATCCAGATGCAAGCAACTTTGCAGCAGGTCTTCAGAACGGCATCCGAGTGGAGCTCCAAGGGTTTCACAATTGCCTTGTATCTACCAAAGAGAGTTTGCGTCAGCTCTTGACGGGCTAATGAAATGACCGCAAAACAATAGAACACGATGGTCTTGAACACAAGTGGGCAACCTTCTGTTGTGACCATTTCTGAGGAGAGAAGCTCAGTGAGGAGGAGAATGATGGGGTTTGGGACCTTCAGGGTTTCCCCTCCTTTGTTTGGGGAGGGCATCAGGGGGGCGGGCTGCGGGTCCTTTGTTTTTCAAGCTATGTGTCAGGCCTGGAAGCTATTTTGGGCATTGGATCTTCAGGCCTGCCACATTTAGTGTTGTGGGAAACTGGGAGGAGGGGATTGTATGGAGCTGGAGAGATATGTAGTCAAAATAACATTACTTTCTCAGAGAGTCAAGGACATCCTGCCCTGTACCTGGAGAGGTGTGACTGGGAGGCATCTCCAGTTAGGATGGTGCTTTGATTGGATCATGTGATGGACATGTGAGTGCTGGGCAGGGACTTGGACTTTCTTTTGGATGGGGAAAACCCGGAAGCTTTCAGATTCAGGTTTTCCCAGATGTGCCAATATGATATCTCTAATAAAATGGAACTTTGAGGAACATCAAGCTTCGGAGTGTTATTTCGTTGGGGGTATTACTTGGAACCCTGACACTATGTTGAGTCTCTCTCGGGATTATACCACAATCTCTGTGTATGTCTTACCCTGAAACGTGCAAGGAAAGAAAAATACACCATAGAGTTTTAGTGACTTTACTCAGAGACCCCCTGAAACCAACACAAAGGTTGTGTAATGATACTTCCACCCTCCAAGCCCTAGGTATGTGTTATCTTCCCCTGGTCCAAACGTTCAACAGCTAAACCTCTGGCGCTACTTATTATTATTTTTGGCAAATATACTTGTCCTGTGAACTGCTCAAGTTTAATAAAGGCCATTTGATTTAGTCCAATTAAAACTTGCATGAACCTTAGAAAACGGGCCGCAGAAATGTTCTAATCATCCTCGCATTTCATTTTGTATTTATTGTAAATTGCTTTCCCACACCACTAGGTAGCACCAAGATATAGCAGAGATTCTCTCTCTCTCTCTTTTTTTTTTAAGGCATTTTGTTTTTCAAATATATCATTATTCTTCCTCTTAGCTCATTCATTTGTTGGCTGCGCCGTAAATGGTATCATTTTTAGATGTTAGCAGCGAATTTTAAAGAATTTGCTTCAGAATTTCCCGATTCTCTTCCATTAAGGGGGGGGAAAATCGACCGCATTGGCTTTCCGTTACTTGGAAATGAAAAGGAACATTTTAGACACTGAAACAGCCCAAAAGATAAGGAGATGCTCAATAGCAATGATTTTGCTCCACTAGAAAAACAAATCTTCCAAACCGTAGCCTACGCTCACACAAATAAACTCGCCCACGCATCAGAATTTGCATCCATTTCTGGTCAGAAGATGTCCCAGCTATCAACTGTGTGGGTATCAGGAGTGATCAGATAGAAACAAAAAATGCAGGGCTTAAGCTGTGGAAAATATCTGGATCTGTCCATTTGACAGTCAAGTCTATGGACTAGCATAGTCCTAGGAACTTTAATTTCTTACAACGCCTTCACGAACAGTTAAATGCTCGAAACTCACCTGTCAGCGCTGAGGACCGTCAGCGTGAATACGGATACCCCCACGGAGGTTCGTTGAATAAAAGACAAGAGTTTACAGCCGATTCGTCCGAACAACCAAGTATCCACGATGTAACAGGCAGCGTCCACCGGCACGCAGGTCAACAGAAGGAGCAGATCCCCAAAAGCCAGGCTGGTAATGAAAATATTGGGCACGGTCTGCATGGATTTGATCTTGAAGAAGACTTTGACAAGGATGATGTTCCCTAGAAGACCCATGGAAATGATGGTGGCGTAGGCTGCGTAAATAGTACAGAGGGTCGCCAAACCAAGGGAGGCATCTTCAGACCAGCTTTCCTGGCTTGTTTGGTTGCTCATTAAGGTGGCCGGCTCTTCTGTTGAGTTGACATCTTCATAGAGATCAGCATTTCTCACCAGCAGGGATGACCTGGGCATTTTTGATGGCTCCAAGTGGAATTGAACTGATAGGAAACCCTTAAAACTCACCCCATATTATGTCCTCTCCATGAAAATGTGAAAAAGATGAAGAGGGGTCCAAGCAATTCACCAGAAAAATCAACTGCTCAGGAGATTCAACTCTTTTCCTCTTGCTGTGGAGTCACCAAGCATGATAGAGACAAATATGCATAGATTTCACTGCTGAACTGTGTGGGAGGTGGAGAAGATGGTTGGGGTTTCGTTCCCCCCTTTCTTTCTCTCTCTCTCTTTCTCTCTCTCTCTCTCTCTCTTCCTTTTTTGAATATGCTTCGGAGCTTCTGTGGAGACGGAGAGATAGAGAAGCAAGTAAATTCAGATTACAAAATATGAAAAGAGGCATCAGATGTGAGTTTCTTTACATCCTGGCCCACTGTTCTGTCAGCCAGTTTTCAAGTACAGCCAGCTTTCTTCATGACAGTTTATTTTATTTTATTTGCAAAGAGAATTGGCAAGAGATGGAATTCTGCCTCTTGAATAACTGGAATGTAACAGATTGAAAAAGATGAGGAGTCTGGCACAAACTAAAGCTGACAGGTTTGAGAAGCAGAAAAGAAAAGGGTGATTTGCTTTTATGAGTTATCGAAAACTTTGCTTGACACGGTCCAGGAATGCTTCTAACTTACCTGTGAGATCGGACAATCACCGCTACTGTAGTGGAATGTGGTCTGGATTCCCCAGAGCGAGAGGCTGCATCGTAGACGACCAAGAAACAGTTTGGTTGGGGGTAAATAAGTCAAGACAGCTTGTTCCTAAGAATTCTTAGAATATCTCTTTTTAATGGGTCAAGTAATTTGCTTTAGTTTGGCAAGATTTCTGTCTCTATGCGAGGGACAATAAAGGAACTTGCTCAGGAGTAACTCTGGGTGTCTTTCTTGGTTTTGGGGGGCTTGACATCGATCCCAAGTGGAACTGCCTACCTTCTAAAGTCACGGGGGCTCCATCACTGGAGGTTTTCAAGCAAAGGATGGACATGGATTGGAACGCTCTGAAAATTTCTGCCCTGCCTCACAGCATCTTTTGTCTAAGAGCATCTTTGTTGACCAAAAGACTCCTGAGTCTTCAGGTACCTGGGTGACATCCTTGGATGATAACAACATTATAGGGGATTCAGTTCAGTGGCTTCTTTTGTGTCCAGAGACAAACAAGGATTGAATCCTAGAGGATTAAAAAGGGACCACAGAGAGTAAAACCATCCATCTCTCTCTCCCTCCCTCCCTCCCTCTCCTCCCCCTCTCTCTCCATGGAAGCAGGGGTGAAATCGAGCAGGTTCTGATAGGTTCTGGCGAACCGGTAGCGGAAATTTTGAGTAGTTCAGAGAACCGGCAAATGCCACCTCTGGCTGGCCCCAGATTGGGGTGGGAATGAAGATTTTGCAATATCCTTTCCCATGGAGTGGAGTGGGAATGGAGTTTTTGTAATAACCTTCCCCTGCCACGCCCACCAAGCCACGCCCACGGAACCGGTAGGGAAAAATTTTGGATTTCACCCCTGCATGGAAGCCATTTTGTGAGGGCACCCACAACATATCCTAGATGTTCGATCCCTGGATTATTGGATCATCTCCCAAAATCTTTTCTTCTGCTAGTAAAGGCAGAAGGCCTTCAAGTCAAGGGGAGGCCATCCATCTCAAACTATCTTCTCTTTGTGCTCCCAAAAAAAAGAGTAGTTCAACCAACTTTTTTTTTCTTTTTTGAGCTACAGAAAAAATGATCCCATAGGTGATGAATGATGGCAGGCTGATTATCCTCCCACCCTACCCCAATAAATCATCAGAATATTCCACATTATGTCTCTGCTCTCTTCGGATTTGAGACGCCTTTTAAGAGTGGGTGACTGCAGGCTGCGGGGGTCTTTTGCAAAAAAAAAAAATGTGTTAGTTATTCAGATCTGTTTCCAAAGAGGTGGGCCAACTACCTCCAGTAGATATGAATATTCACAAGGCTTGAGTCACTCTGATTTAAAAAAAAAAAAAACGAGCTCATTTTGAAAAGGTGCATCAACTAATTCTTGATTCGCTTCATTATCTCCCATTTCTGAAGCTGTCAGGGAAGAGTTTCCAAGCAGAAAGAAAAAGGATGGTGTATGTTGATATTATGTGCATAAATGCACAAATCCCGACATCCCAGAATAAGCCTGAATCATTATCAATAGAGTCATTATGCTGCTGACATCATGGTACAAAACATCTTTTTCAATAACACTTTTATTCTCCCAACGGTTATAACACCGAACCTTCTTCCTCTCACTTTGTACAAATAAATAGATTGTGCATCCTTGTCATAAAAAGCAAAACAATTTCCGGATCCGCCCACCCACCCAAAATTAAAGATCGGTCCTAGGATTTGACGGTCCATCTTTAAAGCTGCATATTCAAAGCAATGATTCCATATTTTCCTCTTTCCTGCACCAATAGCTGCCCTGTAGCATCAGCTATCTTTCTGCGCTTGGCGTGATGTACGCCTTCGAATAAAATTACAGGCCTTCAGTCGAAGTGACAACTTGAACAATGCAGCGTTGGAAGGCGACACGGTACAATCTTGAAGTTGTGCGGTGGAAGAACAAAGGTGCTATCTGGCAGAAGGATATCGAGCTAATGGGAGAAAATATTCCTCTCTCGAATAATTGGCATGCTGCCATTGGCGTCAACAAACAAGCCTTTTCTTGATGTTGTTTTGTTGGCTTGCTTCTAATTGATTTTAAAAAACATCGTTCCATGTGCATCTTTTCCAGTCTGGTGCCCCCGTGTTAAATGGCTGAGAAAAACAGGCTCAACATCTGTGGCAGGAGAAGTAGCATTTTTGCACACCTGGTGAACATTTTCACCAGTGTGAAACTTCAAGAAGACTTCTAGCTGCTTCTAATGGTTCTGAGCTGGAACTCCACAATCTCTTGGTCACTCTGAATAGACCTGATGGGAATTGTGGTTTAGAATCTCTGGCCAACATCTGATATTTCTTCATCTGAGGTCTCATGCTTGGTTTTGTCCACACCTCTTAATCTTGGGTTTTGGTTTTCTTCCATACTTTCGTTCCTTGGATGTAATCAGTCCATCGCTTCCAGTGTTTCATTTCCGAGAGTGTTAGAATAGAATAACAAGAGTTGGAAGGGACCTTGGAGGTCTTCTAATCCAACCTCCTGCCCAGGCAGGAAACCCTACACCACTTCAGACAAATGGTTATCCAATCTCTTCTTAAAACCTCCCAGTGTTGGAGCATTCACAACTTCTGGAGGCAAGCTGTTCCACTGGTTAATTGTCCTCACTGTCAGGAAATTTCTCCTTAGTTCTAAGTTGCTTCTCTCCTTGATGAGTTTCCACCCGTTGCTTCTTGTCCTGCCTTCAGGTGCTTTGGAGAATAGCTTGACTCCCCCTTCTTTGGGGCAGCCCCTGAGATATCGGAACACTGCTATCATGTCTCCCCTAGTCCTTCTTTTCATTAAACTAGACATACCCAGTTCCTGCAACCGTTCATCCTATGTTTTAGCCTCCAGTCTCCTAATCCTCTTCGTTGCTCTTCTCTGCACTCTTTCTAGAGTCCCCACATCGTTTTTACATCACGGCGACCAAAACTGGATGCAGTATTCCAAGTGTGGCCTTACCAAGGCATTATAAAGTGGGATTAACACGTCACGTGATCTTGCTCTCTACGTGCTACGTCAATGTCTGTTTAGCCATAAATAAACTACAGTTGGCTAGAATCTCAGAACATGCCATGCCACAAATAACCAAATCGCCTTATGGCTTATTGTATTTTATGAAAGCCGGGTCTAAAGATAAGACAGTAATGTGCCCCTCCCTCCCCAATTGGGTTGAAGCTGATCTTACACAAATACGCCCACAATGTTTGCAGTCAGAAATCTGCCAATTGGTCTCCTGTCTTGCTTACTCTCCAGCTTAAATTGACTTCCTACTTCAGTTGCCCACAACCGACATATGGGAGAGGAGGACTAACGGCGAGATCTCCTCCATTCGATTATTTGAAAACTGATGGTTGAATTTTGAGTGAAAGCATTTTCTTGAGCTGTGAGAATAAGCGTCAGAAAGCCAAGGAAGAGTAAGATTCCCCTTTAAGACAAATCTTTATTTTTCTCTGTGTGGTGTAGATCAACCTCTGACGATATTCTCCTCGCTCGGGGAAGTTGGACTGCCTGAGAAGCTGAGGACATATGGCTGTTGCTGCAGCAAGCAACGTGATCTAAAATATAAATAGATTTTAGAATATTTCTAAATATTTTTTACACTTGCCTCTAAAATGTAACAGATTATCCATTCTCTGTGGAATAGTTATTAGCAGCCCCCTTGTAATCTAAGTGCTACCACCCCACAATGGCTGTCTTATCTTTGTGACCTTACCGAATAGCTGCATTCATTCAACACGTTTCCTCTGATTACTAAAATAGTCTAGGTTGAAGTGGGAATTTTTTAAAAAATACTCCCTTTGCAGGAGAAGTCAACCAACATCTTCTGAGACTGATGTTGTGTCAGTTTAGTATGTTGTATGAAAGCATCTGTTAAGTCTTGATGTGATCTAGTTGAGCTTGGTTGACTGCTGTTGCTTACTCCTTTCATTTGGAAGAATCTTAGGTGTGGACCACAAATGCTACAGAAGTGTCAACTCGCAAAGCATCCCTGGCCTGCTCTCTAGTTGCCATAGGCCAGGGGGGATGGGAAACCAGCGAAATGGTACAGCAGCCAAAGACCGATGCACATTCCATGCTTATATCTCTCAAGGCTGTATCCCAGGGTTACCTACAGCAGCCGAAGGGGAGTGACCTCTACAACCCGGGAAATTGCTCCATTGGTGAATGTGATTGATGATACATCCTGGGGGGGGGGGCGGGAAACAGGGACATAATTGGAGTGTAAATTATGTAGGGACAGAGCTGGCTTCACTTGGGAATGTGCCAACATGAAGCTCCTAATAAATAACTGGATTTCTTTTGAAGCTTGGCTCGAGATTCATGATTTAATTAGGGCATCCGTCAAAACCCTGACAAGAAGAGTGGTCTATACCACTTCTGGCTCCACAGGAGATGCTTTGAATGCTCTATCCTCCTGTAAAAACTCCCTGTGGGCTAAAAAAAGATTAGCACCATTGTGCTCGTTTTCTACTAACCAAGGGAGATATTTCTTCTCAGAAGAGGAACGGCCTTCTGAGACTTTTAGGATTCTGTGGCATGGGTAGTCAATGCCCTTTCTTCCCCAAATATCCATTCTTCTCACCAGTTTTAACCCCAATGTCTGGACTTGCTTCAGGTAAACTGCCAGAGCCATTGGATATGGAGCAGCCAGTGGTGCAAGTCTTGAGGGACTTCAGAGAATGACACGAGTGTTTCTGCTCAACGATGCAAGGGTAATTTCCCAGCACGGTGGCTGAGCTGATCCTCTCTGAAATGAGATGGAAGAATTGGGGGGGGGGGTAACACAGGTATAAAATCTGGAATAAGAAGTCTGCTTTCTGCCACAGAATCTTCTACAGCAGAGGTGTCAAACTCCAGGCCTGGGGGCCACATCTGGCCCACAGGGCCGCCCTGGAGAAAGCGAAGGACCAGCCCGTGGTGCCTCTGCCAGCAAAAATGGAGCTCGGGAGGGCCTTCCTGAGCTCCGTTTTCACTGGCAGAGAGTTGCAGGAGGCCGTCGCAGCCAAAAACGAAGCTTGGGAGCCCGTTTTTGCTGGCAGTGAGCTTGGGCCACCACCGGCGCCCCCAACACGAGTGACACTGAGCTGGCCGTGCCCCCCTGCCCTCCGCCCCCCCCCCGAGGTTAAATACAACCCTGATGCAGCCCTCAATAAAATCAAATTTGACACCCCTGTTCTACAGCATGTTCCATCACAGCTCCTGAACCAAAACGTGGTCTGAGCAGGGCAGCAATCACACACTTGCAAGTGTTTCGTTGTTGAGACCAACCGTTGCAAGTTTGTGCGAACCCGTCAAGTCAAGGAAGGGAGCACCACACAATCAGAGCAGAAGGAAACGACGAGTGCCTTACGGAAATTGCTGAGCCGAAATTTCCCACAACAGAAGTGTATCTGGCATTGCTTCCTGACGTTATCCTTCATGAGGCAGTAAAAGACAAAGATGAAGAACCCTAGAAAGGAAAGCAGATAAAACGTTCCTTGGATTGTTCCACGCAGTCTGCTCATCCAAGCTTTTCATAAATTATAGAAAGGGTGTAGGAGCAGATGAGTTGCCGAAAACATGGAAGCATCCCACGGAAATTAACAAAGCATCGACAAAACCAGAAGTATTCTGGTTCCTCAACTGACATTACAAAATGTTCTACCACACCGTTGGGAACTGAAGACACCAAACAAGGTGTCTAATTCCACCTACCCACCCCCAAATTTATAATTTCTAGAGGAGACTATGGGAAATCTCATCAAGTGGTGGGACAGAGGAGAAAAGGGACAGCATACACAAGTCATACCTTGGTTACAATTGGAAATATTTAATGGAAGCACCTGGAAATTCGATCTTCTACATCTAAAGTAGGTGCTCCACCATCTCATGACCTGAGTATTGTCTCCTTGGGCCTGGCATCTTGATGATGTTTTGTAATTACTCTACCCTCATCCTACTGTGTTGTAGGGAGGTGGAACTTTGTCACAATTAAGCTGAAGGAGCTCCAAGACCTTGTAGTTGGAACTACCAAGGAGCACAACTTGGTCCAGTGCTCTTCTCATGCTATGGTCATTCCCTCCCCCATGGCCAGTGCACCTTATCATGAGACTTACCTTGCAAGGAGTTGCAAATGGCAAAGACGTACATGAAGCCAGTCTTCAAGGGGCCCCATGCAAAGAAGGCAAAACCCCATGTCAAACCCAGCAGGAATGTCAAGCTGATGATTCTCTTCAAGTCAAGGAGGAATTCTTGGCTCCGGTCCTTCCTGGCCCTGGGATTGTTGGTTTTCATGACACGGATTTGACAAAGGACAGTAACGAACATGCTAATGTTGATCAGGAATACCAGGATGAAATAGCCAACTAGAGAGATGTAAAAAACCCAGTTGTCCTGAATCCAACAACTGGAGAAAGACAAAGGAAGATGGGTTGGTCAACTCCATGTTGACTAGTTGAAGTTTTGATCCAACCTTCTTAGAAGATGCCAGGCTGGAGAAGACAAGTTTATAGATAAACTTGGATGGATGGGTGGGTGGGTAGATGGATGGATTGATGGGTGGGTGGATGGATGGGTGGGTGGGTGGGTGGGTGGGTGGATGAATGTATGGATTTGATTTGTTTTGATTTATGTCCACCTTTCATTCACAAACTCATGCATGGTATGTAAAGCTTCATCAGCCTCCTATTTTTCCTCCCCACAACAAAAATCTTTTAATATAGTTTGGACTGAGGTGGAACAACTGACCCAAAGTCTCTCCGTGACTTTCATGATTCAAGATAGACTAGAATCTGAGCTTTTCTGCTCCTAGCCCAATATTTTTTTTTTTTAACCAATGCAACATGCCGAAGTAGGTATGTAAACAATTTAGATGCTAAAGATGGAACAGTATGAATTATAGCAATGGGGTTCTTCGGTCGAATTTCTCTCCTGCTGTTCTTTCGGGGAAAAACAATCAAAACAAGAGACTTACAACTGCATGGATGGGCTGTTGGCGCTCCTTCTCAAAGCATATTCAGTCCCATAGAAGTCTTTGTTGATGCTGAGGACCACAGTTACAATAAGTGCTGGAATTCCTAAGGACCCCCAAGAAAACAAAACCGCATGAACCAAAAAAGAAGAAGAGATACTTGCAGAGGTTTCATGAAAGTCCGAGCTGGAGAAAAGAAATGAAGTAGGGAAGCACTAGTTAACAGGGAAGGCGAGGAAAGGAAGAATTTGGATTAATATCTAACATCCACGTTAAAAAAAAAATTAAGATCAATTCAGCCTTGTGAAGCTTAAGAATTAATTTCAATGATCTTAGTCTGAAATTTATTCTTTTGTCACATTAAAATTGCACATTTTAACAATAACAGCGGTAGGGCATCATTCTGTGTTTGGGGGCCACATCTACCCTGGTTTAAAAATGGAATACATCATATTTAGAACCAGAGGTCTTCTAGGAGACAAGTCGTCTTCTCCTTCTCCTTCTCCTTCTCCTTCTCCTTCTCCTTCTCCTTCTCCTTCTCCTTCTCCTTCCCCTTCCCCTTCCTCTTCCTCTTCCTCTCCCTCTCCCTCCTTCTCCTCCTCCTCCTCCTTCTCCTCCTCCTCCTCCTCCTCCTCCTCCTCCTCCTCCTCCTCCTCCTCCTCCTCTTCCTCTTCCTCTCTGGTCCTGCCCATTCCAGGGTATGCCCCCCATATGTGACACAATGCCTGGCACAGTTATGCCCCTCTCCACCCCCATCCCATAATTCAGGAAGCCAACCCGATGCCCTAAGGGGAGGATGGCATGAAAAATGACCAGACAGCCTCGTCTCCATACCCTCACGTTGCTTGATGGACATTGTAACCCAAAGATAAGTTGCATCTCCATCTGGTGGTGCCATCGAGAACTTATTTGGAGGTGTCCTTTCCTGCGCCCACGCTGAAAGCCACTGATGGCACGCCCCTCTCTTAAAAATGTAAACCACATTGCAAACTTCTGAAACTGGGGACGTCCATATAGACATCAACATGCCATATCTCTGATACTTACCCCAGCCAGCTATGGAAAACTTGAGCATGTAATACGGAATGTAGACTTTGAAGACTTTCACCAGGGCAAAATACATGTTGACGGCTTCCAGACCCATCCAGGTAAAAGCAGAGAGCAGGAAGTAATGCAAGATCACAGCAGCCGCGATACAAAGGCCGCGATTTTGAAACATGGCGAGCCAAGAGTTCACCAAGAAGGCAAGGTTTAGCATCAACAAAGCAAAGCAGAGGTTGACGAGGATTTTGGAAGGGTAGTCCTCAAGGACTTTGCTGGAATGAAAAGGGGGAAAGACATTCACTTGCTACCCCATCACGCAGATCTCATTTCTTCCAGGGACACCGTTAATTGATTTCCTCGATGCGTGCTATCTGGGGGTGAATAAAGTTTCTATGGACGGACTACAAGGAGCTCCAAATTTTGTTGAGTCCAGAAAACAACAACAACAACAGACAGTCAACTCTACTCACTCAGTCGAGAAATAAACCAACAACGCCAAGCCCAGGAAGATGGAAGAAATGCCACAGCCCACATAAGTCACCAGTGTTAAAGCCCACTCATCCGCATTGCTGAGGGGTGTCCGAGATAAGTCCTAAAAAAAAATATATGAAAAAGAGAGTTCATCCAATTGAGCCCATCTGGTGCCACTCAGGTGGCTGGCTGGAGGATGCTTGGAGTTTAAGTCCACAGGTCCTAAAATTGCCTGATATACCGTAATTTTCGGAGTATAAGACGCACCTTTTCCCCCCTAAAAGGGAGTGAAAATTTAGGTGCGTCTTATACACCGAATGTAGCCTTACCCATCCACTGGCCCCCACCCTTTGGCCTCTGCCTCCTTGCAGCAAACAGCAAGAAGAAACAGCTCCTTTCAGCTTCAGCACAGCCTAATTAGCACAAGTTGATTGGATCAGCCTCCCGACTCTCAGCTGTTTTGCTCTCAGCTGTTTTGCGCAGGGCTCTGCTGCTTGCTGCAAGGAGGTAAATTACTGGGAGCAAATATTTTTTTCTTGTGTTAATCAAGTTATGCTAAAAATGAAAATGAAAGTAAAGCAGGCTGTTTGCTGTTTGCTGCAATGAGGCAAAGTTGCTGGGAGGCAGAGGCAGATTTCTTTTTCTTGTTTTCCTCACCAAAAAAGGTAGGTGCATCTTATACTCTGAAAAATACGGTTTATGCGCTCTGTTTTTCCCACTGTAACTGAGGCAAAGATTGACATGAACTTACCAGCAGAACTCCAAAATGGGTCAGATGACTACAACTGCAGACTGTGTAGATCCTATCGGTATGTTTTATTTCACACCCTGAGGTATTCCAGCCACCCAGACCATCTGCACAGCAGAGAAATGAAATATTTCACCCATGGTTAGTAGCTCCTGGCTGCTCATTATAGCTGCTCCCAGACTTCAGGTGTGCATTGAAGGAGTGTGAGCAGAGATTCACGCTGGCTTGTTGAGAACATGAAGATGTTGCTCTCCATCTCTCACACTTTCATCTTTGGAGTCCTCAGTACTCACCATTCCTACTGAAGTCCCAAAAGACGCAGTGCACAGTAGCATTGTCCTAGTAGTAAGAAAAAGAAAAAGAAAATGGCTTAAGCAACAGAAGTCCTTGGTAGGAGATAACTATGCTGTACCTGTCACAACCTTTGATAGGCAGGAGTTCTCCTTGCTTTATCACTAGTAGAAATGAGCAGGATTTTCTCCAATTTCCCAATTCCCCAGTTGGGCAACTCGATGCCCTAGCAATATTGTTGGATTTGCCCTTTGGTGATATTCAGAACTTGGGTAAAAATGTTAATATCTGCATGTATGAGATGAGGTGGCTAAATATACTTTATAAGCCACTTAACTCATTGCCATGTTGGCTTAAGTAATGACTGGATGATTGTTTTCCATTTCTAGGAAAACACTGTTTACTTTATCTGCTATCTTGGGCTAGGATTGTAATTAAAAATTATGTTGTCTACGTCTGAAATCTTATTTCTCTTTGGTGCATCCTGTTCATTGATGGGTTGACAGGAAGAGTTAAACTTTAGCTCAATTAGTCAAAAACAATGACTTCGTCATTGAGCTCCGTCTTTCCATATTTCTGTTCTTCTAACTCCACCAAGGTCTAAGACAGTGATGGCTAACCTTTTTGCTGTCACGTGCCAAAAATGGGGGGGCGTGCGTGGGGGGGTCGTGCATACATGTGCCCATAATTCAATGCCCCCCACGCATGCGTGCGTGACCCTTCCCGTGCCCCGTTTTGGGCCTAGCAGGCCTCCCTGAAGCCTCCGGAGGCCAGTAACAGCCCGTTTCCGGTAGGCCCATTTTTCACCCTCCCCAGGCTCCAGAGGCTTTCTTGGAGCCTGCGGAGGGCGAAAATGGCCTCTCCCCTCCCCCGGCGGCCCTCTGGAGACCGGAAACGGCCCATTTCCCAACTTCTGGTGGGCCTGGCAGGCCCGTTTTTCACCCTCCCCAGGCTTCAGAGGCGTTCCTTTGAAAATCAGCCGGCTGGTGCGGCATGAGCACTGGAGCTGAGCTAGGGCAACAGCTCACATGCCCATAGATATGGCTCCACATACCACCTGTGGCACGCGTGCCACGGGTCTAGGATCTCTGACATAGCGTCTCTCTTTGATTAAATGAAGGCTCTCCACAGGTCTGTAGGCTTCTCTTGGTCCACAGTCTCCTCATACCCCATGTGGACTTCTGTGCTCCAGAACTATGCTGACTGGTTCCTTGAGGTCTTCAATTGTCTTGTTTTCAATGCTGGCACCTACAACATAGGTGTTCAGAACTTCGTTCTTCAAACTGTCATCCTGAAAAAGAAACACAGATATTTTTTTTCATCCTCTCACTCTCCTATCCATCCCTCAAGGCCATTTCCAACCACTTTCCACCAAAATGAGGGAGTCGCAAATTAAATCTTGGGGTTCAGCTGTTCCTCTCATCCTTGGCATCCATTGCTAAGTTTCCTTCTACTCTTGCAAGTTCAGCCAACTTACCTTAAACAATGATGGGGCACCAAAAAAGGTGAATTGAATCCCGGTAAAATTTTCTCTATCAAAAGATTGGGACGTTAGGTAATTTCTCAATAATCCTGGTAAATATATCGAGGCCTGGGCATTCGTGAAGGGTGTTGCTTGGATGCTGAGCTGCATGGGGAAAGTTCTAGAGTTGATTTCAAATTAATTCAGGACGTACCTGGCAGAAACAGGTGATAAGAGGTGAGGAGAAACACAGTGTGTGAAAGGTGACTCACCTGTGGACTGGTCTCCAAAGTGTAGGATACGATCCCAAAAGCAACTCCTTGGAAGTTCATGGGATCTGGTCGTAGCACCGTCAAAACCAGCTTAGGCAAGATGACCGATTCATTTCTCCCATTGAAGGTCATCTTGAAACCAATTTCTTCCATGAGCGTTAAGATTCTGGAGAAAGCACACAAGAGCTCAAAAATAACATGGTATGGAGGCCACCATACCATCTTGTATCTATTGGTAGGCCTCAACTTACAATTCTTCACTTAGCAACCGTTTGAAATTATGATGGACCTCCCTGGAGGTACTTACAACCAAGATTCAAAGTTCCAACACACAGACACACACAGTCAGTTGACCACAATTTAAGCACTCAACATCCAGGTCACATTTATGTCCATATATAGTGTCCAGTGAGGAGGCTGGGGAGGAACATGGGCCAGTCCTGGAGTCTGGGGAAGGCTCGGACGAGGGCTCTGCGTTGGAGGCAGAGAAAGGGCCATCTGGGAGGTATGTGCTGCCTCCGGAGCCTCCAGAGTTGGACCTCAGAGAGGCAGGGGGAGCCTGTTCCCAGTGCATGCATGCACAGAGCTGCCAGAAGGCAAGAACAGTTAAAACAAAAGGGACAACTCAGGAGTAAGGCTTGGAGATGATTGGCCCCTCCCATAAGACTTAAAAGAGGAGCAAAGGCATGTGAGCCTTTGCAGGAAGCAACATTGTTAATTCTGTGCAGTTTAAAGTCGGAAGCTCTGTTTGATTCTGGACTCCGTGTGGCTTTGCCAATTAGGTCTTTGCCAGCGTGTCAAGGGAGATAAAGCTGGGTGATTATCAGCCTTATCCCGAAGGACTCTTTGCAACTATTGGGGACACATCTGTGAATGAACAGAACTCACAGCTGTTGAAATAAAAGAGTTTTTTGGGACTATTCATGTGTTTTACTGACTCAGGAAGCCTAGGTCAGAACACAGACCATTGGTTCATTTAATGACCACAGTGTTTGTTTAATGGCTGCTACAAAACCGTCAAAAAATCAAGTCAATCACTCAGGTTACCCGAATGACGACCATCACAAGTTGTAACTCAAGGACTATCTATAATGTCATTGGAAGGCCAAAAAACAAAACTGTGTCTCTCTTATTTTGGCTATGTCATTCACAGGGAATTCACAGGGGGGAAAAAAACCAATTAGATTTGGAAGAATGTCTATGGAGATTCCAATTCATCCAGGACACGGTCAGAACTGAAGAAGCTTCTTGGATGAGAAGCGAAATGTCTTCAAGCAAAAAACAAAGAAAATCTAGTTGTCTTTAGAAAAAGCATCTTTGGGATATGTTTGGAATAGTTAGCGGTAAAAGGAAACCAGGCTGCCAAAAAAACATGATGCCCGGACACCATCAAAGCCAGAATAACTCAAAGAAGTTGTGCAAGATCAGAAGATGTGGAGACACCTGGCCCACGGAATCGACAAGACTCGGACACAACTGAATGGATAACATTTTTATCAACCGTGGTCGTAGTGGCGCCATGGTTAGAATGCAGTAGTGCAGGCTAACTCTGCCGACTGCCAGCAGTTCGATTCTCACCGGCTCAAGGTTGACTCAGCCTTCCATCCTTTCAAGGTCGGTAAAATGAGGACCCAGATTGTTGGGGGCAAGACGCTGACTCTGTAAAACCACTTAGACAGGGCTGTACAGCACTGTGAAGCAGTTTTGCTATAATCTAACAAGTATCCTGTTTCCCCGAAAATAAGACCCAACCGGAAAATAAGTCCTAGCTTGATTTTTCAGGATGCTCGTAATATAAGCCCTACCCCCCAAAATAAGACCCAATAAAGATTCTCAGCCAGATGGATGCATTTAGTACCGTATTTCCCCCCAAATAAGACCTAACCAGAAAATAAGCCCTAATGAGTCTTTTGGAGCAAAAATTAATATAAGACCAGGTCTTATTTTTGGGGAAACAGGGTAGCATATTCAGTAGTGGCACATGGATGTGTTCTCACTTGGAAATTGGAAGGTGGAGAGAATATTGCCGGGGGAGGAACAGTGCAGGGGGTGTCAAACACTGAAAATACAGCAAGCTGTGTTCCTGCTAAAGTGATTGTGTCATAAATTCTGAAGCCCCACTTTTCACACCACATCTGCTACCCAAAATCACACTAAGGAACTCTGCCGTGGAGAACAAAAAAAATTGTCAGGGACATCCATCATCTTCAGATGTTTCGTGTTAGCTTGCAGTCCTTATAAAAGCATTTCTTCTTTGCTGCTCTGGCAGAAATATATTCTGCACACTTCTGAGTGTGCAAAGGCACGCCTGGGAGGGAAATATTGCTAAAGATCTAAATGAGGAGAAGCAAAACCTGGTTCCTCTTTTCCTTTGAAATCCTAGAATTCTACTTTCTTGCAAAAGGTGTCCATTCGTTACCAAAAAGCTGCAGATTTTGAATTCTGGGCAGTTGGAAATTTTGGTAGGAGACATGTATTTCTAGAAGAATCCCAGCAATGTCTAGCACTTTTTCTTTGGCAAACTTACAACCTGTTCTAAAGCAGGCTGTTCATCCCTTTTTGGATTCCCACATTTTTAAAAATATAGAAAGGAGATCAGGGTTCTTAATTTCCCCCTAAGTTTAGGCAAGAAAAACAAAATGCACAGGTACAGTATATGTGGTACCTTGCTCAATAGTGGTGACTGTGAGAGGGAATTTGGAGTCCTAGTGGACAACCATTTAGATATGAGTCATCCGTGTGCAGCAGCTGCCAAAAAAGCCAACACAGTTCTAGGCTGCATAAACAAAGGGATAGAATCAAGTTCATGTGAAGTGTTAATACCATTTTATAATGCCTTGGTAAGGCCACACTTGGAATACCGCATCCAGTTTTGGCCGCCATGATATAAAAAAGATGTGGAGACTCTAGAAAGAGTGCAGAGAAGAGCAACGAAGAGGATTAGGGGATTGGGGGCTAAAACACATGAAGAACGGATGCAGGAACTGGGTATGTTTAGTCTGATAAGACATGATAGCAGTCTTCCAATATCTCGGGGGCTGCCCCAAAGAAGAGGGAGCCAAGCTATTCTCCAAAGTACCTGAGGGTAGAACAAGAAGCAATGGGTGGAAACTCATCAAGGAGAGAAGCAACCTAGAACTAAGGAGAAATTTCCTGACAGTGAGGACAATTAACCAGTGGAACAACTTGCCTCCAGAAGTTGTGAATCCTCCAACACTAGAAGTTTTTAACAAGATGTTGGATCACCCTTTGTCTGAAGTGGCGTAGGGTTTTAAAATTTAAGAATTTAGAAATAAGAAGAAATGTCAGTGAGTACAATTAATCAGTGGAACGACTTGTCTCCAGAGGTTATGGGTGCTCCATCCCTGGAGGTTTTGTAAGAAGAGATTGGACATCCATTTCTTTGAAGTGGTATAGGGTCTCCTACTAAAGCAGGGGGTTGGACTAGAAGACCTCTAAGGTCCCTTCCAACTCTGTGATTTTGTATTATGGATTCTGGATCCTCAACTCGGAAATGGAAGTCTTTTGACTGTCCGCTTAACAGGTGACCATGTTGTTTTCCATACCTGTTGAGCACCATTCGCATGTCCTGCAGTTGGTTTTTATCTTCCAGAAGGATATTGATGATTTGCAGTGTCTTCTTCGCGAGGGCCAGGCTAATTTCTTCACAGTTGGCAATATCGGTCAGTTTGCTGATCAGGACCTCGATTTTGTCTTTATTCAAGTCCGAAAAACTCAAGAGAAATAAAATATGATCTGCCACCTCTTCAGCATTTTCTGCAACGGAGCAAAGACAAAAGAACTAAGCCCTTGCCAGATGTGCATCTCACAAGATTTCTGGGTTTTGAAGAATGGTTGATCTCATTCCAAGCAGAAAACTAGCAGGATCAGGAGTAATCTGGGTCAGTGATTGGAATTTTGTCTTTCGAGCTTTCGGACTCGTGCTGGAGCCCTGAAGATGGATGCTAGCATGAGTCCCAAAGTTCAGAAGACAAAATCTCTGGTCCCGTTATCATGGGACATGTAGATTCGCCTTCATTCTTGAGAAAGCTAGCACCTCGTAAGGAAAGATTATAGGTTTTTCTTTCAGGGAGACTGTGTTTCCAGGCGCAGGACGTTCACACACACAATTTCCCCAAGTCTACTGCCCACTTTATCCCACCTCCCTCCCAACAAGGAAGGACTTCCAAGAAATGGGAGGGAAGTAGGACTTCATTAGGCGGAGCTCAGGGGTGAAATGCTCCCGGTTCGGACCGGATCGTCTGATCCGGTAGCGATGGCGGTGGGTGGTTCAGAGAACTGGTAGCAAAAATCCCTGCACCCCCCACCATGCCCAGCTGAGCCGCGCGATCATCAGAGGCTTTTTTTTTTAACTTTTAAAAGCATTTTTTCTACAACCTCTTTGACCGAAAAAAGGCTTTTAAAAGTTAAAAAAAAGCCTCTGATGACTGTGCGGCTCAGCTGGGATCATCAGAGGCTTTTAAAAGCATTTAGGAAAAAAAATGCTTTTAAAAGCCTCTGATGATCCCAGCTGAGTTGCCTGATCGTCAGAGGCTTTTAAAAGCATTTTTTTCTGCAACCTCTTAAGGTTGTAGAAAAGAATGCTTTTAAAAGTAAACAGAAAAAAGTTGGCCACACCCACCCAGTCACATTACCCCCCCCCCCACCAAGCCATGCCCACAAATTTAGTAGTAACAAATTTTAGATTTCACCCCTGGTGTAGCTAGAGAAGAAAAGTAGACACATCTGGATTGGTTTTTAGCATCTTTCGGCATAAAAACAAGCCCACCCAGGAACTTACCGACTGTGACGGTGATATTTTTAAGATCCAGTATATTATCTGGCAAATTTTGCAACAGAGGACAGGCGGTCAAGTTTGACCTCTTCCAATAGGCTTTTTCAGTCTGAAGGTTAATCCAGCTTTGAAATAAAAAGGAGACATCAGAGACATTAGAAATATTAGAGATATTCTTTCATCATGCATGGTTGGTTGTCCTTTGTCCCAAAGGGGCTGTTTTCCCGAGAGGAAACTGGTCTTTTTTTGTTTTTCTTTGAAGATGTTTCACTTCTCATTCAAGAAGCCTCTTCTTCAGCTCTTCTTCAGAAGAGGTTCTTAGTTGGGGGTTGTCGACCCTAATTAT
The DNA here is from genome assembly GCF_059756535.1 of Pantherophis guttatus. Lineage (NCBI taxonomy): Eukaryota > Metazoa > Chordata > Lepidosauria > Squamata > Colubridae > Pantherophis > Pantherophis guttatus. The sequence continues at coordinate 25,016,394 of NC_142074.1, forward strand.
CCTTTGGAAAACGAAATCCACCAAAGATCGTCTGAGGTCTGACGTTGGGGTTGGTTGATGGTCAAAGAAGGGGAGTTTGTGCCTTCCTCTACTCACCATACTCTGGAAGCTGTCAACTCTTGGTTGGCCTCACAGGGCAAGGTCGTCAGATTAGAAGGAACCGTCTTTGGCCAGGTGTAAATCCCTTTGTAGTTGGACCGGACAGTCTGTTCAGAACACGACGCTGGATCTTTGGGACAAAGAGGGTAAGAATGGAAAATCACCTAACCTTTCTCTCCCCAACCATTTCAACATTGACACTAAGAGTTGTCAATGAGTGGAGTAGGCTACCCAATGGAAGGTGAGCAGTTGTGATATCTAAGACGTCCCTGCCTTTACAGTTGGAGAGGTAAAGAGCAGGGGTGAAATTCAGCAGGTTCCTACAGGTTCTGGAGAACTGGTAGTGGAAATTTTGAGCAGTTCAGAGAAACGGCAAATACCAGCTCTGGCTGGCCCTAGAGTGGGGAGGGAATGGGGATTTTGCAATATCCTTCCCCCAGGAGTGGGGAGGGAATGGAGATTTTGCAATATCCTTCCCCCAGGAGTGGGGAGGGAAAGGGGATTTTGCAGTATCCTTCCCCTGCCATGCCCGCCAAGCCACGCCCACCAAGCCACACCCACGGAACCAGTAATAAACAAATGTGGATTTCATCACTGGTAAGGAGGTATAGCAAGCTTTCTCCTCTAATGTTGTGTCCTCTGATGTTGTGTGGCTCGTGAATCCCTCAGAGTAAAGACAGGAGATTTTAGTCTGAAGTTTTCATTTAAGAAGACCCAAGTTCGTTGAGTCACTTTGATGAGAGATGATCTCATTTTACTATCTCGGGGTTATTGTATGGAAAGAAGAGGGTGTCAAGGTTCCAAGTAATATATCCCGTTCAATAAGAACTCCGAGGCAGGCAATTTCCCCAAAGAACATTTTATTAAGACATATCAAATTGGCATATTCCTGGTGGAAAACCGGCTCTAAGTCGCCGCCGGTTTTCCACCCAATTAAAAGTAAAGCTTTGTCACTTCCCCCCAGAATCCCCAGTCACACGGTCCAATCAGCATACAGTCCAGTTGCTA